>NC_141874.1:491230924-491545732 GCF_056163025.1 Triticum urartu | reverse complement strand
AGTAGTATGAATATGTGACGGTAAAGCTTTGTAATGTCCCGGCCCTAATAAAGCAAGAGATGGTTGTGCACGAGGAGGGCGAGATCATGCAGACGGAACAGGACCCGGCGATGGAGCTCTCTATGGTCTCAATGGATCTCACCTTGCTCCACTGCCCCTTGTGCCTCCGCCCCTTGAAGCCTCTAGTGTATGAGGTTCGAATACACCTCGTATGTTCAGCTGATCGAGCAAGGTGCAGGTTTCTTGATTGATGTGTTGTTCGATTGATTTGTGTAGTGCAAGGGAGGGCACCTAGCTTGCACGGACTGTCGCGTCAAGCGCCCCGGGAACCAGCGGCAGTGCCAGAAGTGCGAGCGCGGCGGTGGCTTCGACGTCCGGAACACGGCGGTGGATGCCGTCCTCTCCTCGGTAAGGGTGGAGTGCTCGCATGAAGGCTGTGGGCTCTACGTCACTTACCACAAGCTCGCCGATCACCAGAGTGTGTGTCCACTCACGCCCTGCAAATGCCCCGTGCCCGTCTGCGGCTATGAAGGCCCGCCGCCGGTGCTCTCCCACCACATCAGCACCGTTCATCCCATGCCCGTGCACAGGATCTAGTACGGGAAGGCGCTCGAGCTGCAAGTGCCACTGTCAGAGCCATGGCTCTTACTGTTCGCGGAGGAGGACGGTCGTGCATTGTTCTTGGTCGGCGGCGTGCTCGACATTGGCGCGCCTATCGCCATGTCAGTCGTCTGCATCAGAGCGGGGGCGTCCCCACTGCCGCACTACGTGGCCAAGCTATGGGCGAACGGCCCGTCGGGGGAGCCCAAAGGCAGGACCGACGCCATCAAGGTGGAAATGGAGGTGACAAGCAGCAGGGATCCCAGCGACGTCGCCGTGCAGGAGCTGACCTACTTCACAGTTCCGCCCAAGCTGCTGGCCGGGGATAAGCTGGTGTCCCTCCAAATTCAGATTGACAAGCTCACGTCCTAAATGATTCTACAATGCCTTCTGTTTATCTTAGTAATATGCTAATATAGGGGTTAGCTCGGTCTACTTTAGCTTAAGAGATGGTGGGTTTTGGTGGCGATGCAACAATTACCTCGACATCAGATCAGTAGTGAAAGTAATTTTGAACAGTCGAATGGAGATTTTGTGTCTGTTGGATATAAAGATCCTTTGGGTAAGAAGTAACAGCTTATATGCTTTTTTCGAAACGGGACAACGATACTAGTATATTTTTTGTTGACATGCACTAATATTTTCGGAACGGAGGTCGGGCTGTAGCTAGAAGGGCGGTTGGGACGCGGCATCGGCCCATACCACGATGACCCCCGATTGGGACGCACCGACTGTGGATTTTCTCCCTCACCGATGTCGACCGCGTCTACGCAGAACATTGTTCCCTTCCCCCAACTGCGGGATCAGGCCGGATATGTGACCAGCGGTGTGGCCACCGTCATTCTATGCTTGTGAAGAGAGCAACCCAAGCAAGCAGGCTTGTAGCTTAGGCTCTTGCTAGTGTATATATAGTGGTTTTCTTTTTCTCTCCATATCAACCATTTTATATTGCATATGTGTCATTGAAGAGTGAAATGATGGTCGCTTCTTCCGACTAACTTACTGTGTGATTTGACTGCTCCTTTAGTGGCCCCTACACGTACTCCCCCTACGTGTATGCAACAGTCACACGTACACATGGACGCAAAAACGCGTGTGACGCCCTAATGCATGCATGTCCGAGCACACGATGGAACACACACGGTCACGCTCAAGTGCTCAACCTACACGTGCATGCACACACATACTCAGCCAGGGTGAGCTAGTGACCGTATAAACACCGGAAAATTTATATATTGAGTGCAATGAGCGTATTATGAAGTCCACTGACCGTATTTTTACAAATATACAATGACAGATAGTGTATTTATCCCGTTTGAAATTAAGCCATATTAACTGGAGAGGAGGCAGTATGGACTAGCATTATTGTGTTGTGTCCCGTCAACTTGTCGAACAAGGAGAAGCTTGCAGGATGGGAGAAGCTTGCACGCGGTGGCTCGTAGGACAAGGAGAAACTTTTGACTAATGCAAGCTCTCCTTCGCTTAGGCGGTGGACGTGAAACAGTTAATTTGGTGTCAGATTGCCAGAAGCATACATTGTACTAGTACTATTATTGTTGCACTTCCCGAAGAGGCGAACAGCCAAGCGCAAAGTTTACTAGTACTAGTACTACTACTCTAGTTTATAGAGGTATGCACTATACTAGTACTAGGAACCGGATGGAGGAGCGTCTGCACTCTTATTATATTTTTAAAATGTGATAAAGCAATCTTCAACACGTTTGGTTCTCTTCGAGGGTTCTCGCATGTGATAATGGAAGTTGATTGCATGGAACACTCGCCACAATTCTCGCTTAATTCTGGCTCATATCCTGTTACAAATAGGAGCGCTCAGTAATATTTCCTCTTTTTTTGTTATTCAACATGTAAACAGGTCAGCAAACCTTGCGGCGCATCTTTGTGCGAACCGTGCTTGCTGCACTTTGAATGTGGCCGAGAGCTGGCTTGATGAAACACCTCGCTTCCTACTTCTTTTTTGCAGGGTACCTCGCTTCCTAGTGACCTATGTCTTGGCTGATCGTCCTAAGAATGCTTATATATGAATAAAGCTCTCTCATTTACCCGCAAAAAAGATTAAGCCATATTAACCGGAAAGTAGGGAGTATGGACTAGCACTACTTGTTGGTGTGTCCAGTCAACTCGCAGAACGAGGAGAAGCTTGCAGGACAAGGTGAAGCTCGCTTACGCCTTTTGACTAATGCAACGTACCCTCGCCTAGGCGGTGGACATGCATCAGATCATTCGGTGTCAGATTGCCAGAGGCATACACTGTACTAGTACCAAACATGCGGAGTACCATCATTGTTCGACTTCACGAAGAGGCAAAGAGCCAAGCGCAAGGTTTAGTAGTACGAGTAGTACTACTACTAGAACCACATGGTGGAGCCTCTGTACTCTTATTTTTTTTAATCTCTGATAAAGTACACATTTATTCCGGAGAAGGGTACAAAACGGCAGCCCAACATGTAATGATGATATAGATCAACCATGCTCGAATATATCTTGGCCTCCGTGCGAGCCCGTCTGTGTGTTCTCGCTCCTCGTCTCTCTCAAGGAACAGCGGGTTGGCCATTTTGCCGTCAATTGAGATCGGTTTGCTCACACTCTGGTCCCACATGTCAGTGATATGCCAAGAGGAGGTGTGTTGACCGACTGTCCATACGCGTGCTTGGTTTTGCACCTTATACTACTCCTCCCTCCGTCACAGTTTACAGAGTGCGTTCATTATGATGCATTTCTCTCAATGCATTTCCACCACCAGATAGACTTTAGACACGTTTGGTTTAATGCTCAATTAATTAGGGCATGGTAACCGCAATTTTCTCTCGATGTAGTACTACGGAGTGGAGTAAGTGCATGCATGTGTGTACCCGGGGTGGAAGCACTGCATGCATGTGTGTACGCATTATTTCCTCTAGTAATAGACGCCGTGCTATAACTACCAATGCTATTTTTTAGGCCGATCGCTAGACGCCTTGGTCCCAGAGATTTTCTCTTTTTCTGAAGTGCGCTCTATAAACAGTGACGGATGGAGTAGTATGAGTAGATTCAAAGAAGAGCGTATTGATGGTTGCTTCTTCCGAGAAACTTACAGTGGGAAAGGTGGGGCTTATGATTTGACTGCTCATTACTCACTATTAATGCGGCACAACGACCGGTCTGAGTCTCCCATGCGGCTGTGCACTACCCCCTCGGTTCTTAAATATACTCCGGAGTATTTGTCTTTCTAGATATTTCAACGAGTGACTACTCAAATATTTGTCTTTTTAGAGATTCAAATGGACTACTACATATGGATGTATATATACATATTTTAGAGTGTAGATTCACTCATTTTGCTCCGTATGTAGTCACTTGTTGAAATATCTAGAAAGACAACTATTTAGCAACGGAGGGAGTACACATACGAAGCAAAATGAGTGAATCTACACTCTAAAATATGCCCATTTGAAATTTGTAAAAAGACAAATATTGTTGATGACAGTTGCGACAACAAAAAAGAAGCATATTCCTCGTCCTAAGGGAAGATAACAACACGGTTGTGTTTGTCTAAAATGGTGTGAGGACGAGATTGCAATATGGAAAGTACGCCGGACGAGCTACGTTTTGTACGAAGAACTATGGAAGATCCACATGCAGCGACGTGGGAAGACGGACAGTGGAGCAAGGCCGGAGGGGATACCTGGAGGTCGTCAGGATGTAATTAGGTGAGCGGCGGCGGGCGGAATCTGCCCATACTGCAGAAGCGAGCAGGTGGCGTAGGCCCTACCGTGCCAGAGCTTGGTCAGAGAGAACGGCGTGTACCGCAGATCGGGACGTGCTGCCTCAGCGCCGTCGAACGCAGAAACAATGCACGTCCTCCCTTTCCACTGACGGACGGGATGCGGCCGGATCAGTGACCAACGGTGAGAGAGAGAGGCCACCGCAGCCTTGTGTGAGATACTCTGAAGAGAGACAAACCAGGCAGGAAGGCTCCATTGTATATAGTGGAGCGGACTACCTTTTTCTCCATAAAAAACGTTTTATATTCTGTGTACGTGCCATTGAGTGATATAACTTTATTTAAAAATAACGCGCCAACGCATCAAGTCGAACTTTCTTTCGTGCACGCGTGGTACACGACCTCCGTAAGTAAACAACCGCTACACGCGTTCAAATTAGCACGTGGGCTGCCATTTCGTACAGAAATGAGCTCCACCGTGTACCCACGCAGGTGTGGCTGGGCATGAAGCGTGAGTACGTGCACGGTCACCTATTCTCTTCTTGTATATGTACACCACCTACGTGGGGTTGTGTGAGAGAGATACAAACGTAGAGAGATATAGTGTGTGGGTTCGTGAGAGTTTTTTTGGGGGGTCAATCAAAAATGTAACATATGCAATGTGTGTGAAATAGAGTCCTGGATATATCATATATATAGAGGGGGTGATCCACGAGAAGAGAGTGGAGGTATCATCGACTTGAGGTGTCCACAGAATCAAAGAGAGGGATGATGTGTGTGTGTGCGCGCGCGCACGGTCAATAAAGAGTGCCATCGAATTTTTGTCTGCCCACGTCAAAGATATAGAGTGGCTGTCCTACTAGAATGAGAGAGGGGACAGGTGTAGTTTGTCTCTGTGGCATGGATACCTACCTACAGCGCTTGACTATCGGTGTGTGGTGGGGGGGGGGGGAGGGAGGCCTAATTAACAATAGAGGTACAATGGCTGGTATGTGTGTGGAGGAGGAGAGAGGCCTACCTCATGTATTAAGGGAGATCGATCTACCTCATGTATTAAGGGAGATCGATCGGCATCCATGCATATGTGTAGGAGAGGAATAAGGTTGTGAGAGAGATAGAGCTAGAGTGTTGGAGGGGGTGGTAGTGGAGTTGCTTCTAACAAATGGTGGGATAGGCTTGCTAGACAACTGGAGGGCACGCCTGCAATATCAATAAGAGAGGGGATGGCTGCCTGTCTATGCACGTGCGTGTGAGAGACGGGTTAGGAGGCATGCACGAATGATGAGGGGGGCGATATTGTGGTAAGCAGACATAACTACATAGGAAGATCAATCGTCCTTTGTCAGAGAAAGGAGATACATAACTTGTGAGGTATGTCGATCGATGGGGGGGATAGTTAAAGTCGACCTAGGTATATGTTGGGAGATCGATCAGCATACATGCATGTGTGTTAGAAGCAAATGAGGCACGGGGAGAAGGATAGAGAGAGAGGGATGCATCTAGGAGGTGGTGCGAGAGTCATACTATATCGAGGGGGAAGGAGTGTGCGAGTACGAGATCGACGAAAAGAGTGGTGGGAGTGAGGCATGGACGATGATAAGGGAAGAGGGGAAGCTTGTGTTTGTGCTAGGCATACCTGGCTAGAGAAGCATATCGATCGATGTGTGCCGTAAAGAAGGAGCTGGGGGGCCTACACACACCGTGGGTGAACGACCTAAAGTGAAAAGATGAATTTGCGCAATGGCGCTAGAGAATGCCGAGGGAGGGTGAGAGGGATGCAGGCATGTGCATGCACGAGAGAAAGTTAGTGCTAGCTAGCTACAAAGATAAGATGATTGTGTGGGTGTAAAAGACGAATAGAGATCATACTTCATTATAAAAAGTGAATTTAGATATTTGAAGAATTTATCATAGTGTTTTAAACCAACGCATGTGTGAATATATATAACGGTGATACACATGGTGTGGTTATGAACATGTTATACTACATATAATATATTTTATCTCTACTCTTATAAAAAACGGAGTTGTTGATGATGGTGTGCCTGCCATCCTGCAATATAGGCCGTCCGATTTATATCTAATGGATAGGAAGGAAACTATGGGAATTTTGAAAAAATATACCCACACCCCTCTCCATATTTGCAAATTAGGCCTCTCCTTGATCATGTTGATGTTCTGTGGAATGCATGTGCATCTTGCTAGTACTACGTATAATATATAGAACATTGATCATAATTTGGTCTAATGTGTGGCTTTTGCAGCTCGGGTCTAAATACTTGTCATAATGTAGGGGGCGGGGCACTATACTATGTGTGATAAACACGGTGTACACATATGGAACATGGTTTAGATTATGAATATATAGTTAGTACATCAAATGTACTATTATTTGGAATCAACATCAAGTGTATTCAAAAAATAGAATTCGAGTTCATGTAGTACACATAGTTCATATCTATCTCTATAGTAATCATGTGGTGTGTTATTAAGGTAATACATGAATGATGGTTGAAGTTGGCAACAATCATGATTGTAGATTCTTATTGAAATAGAGAAACGAATTCAAATTCAGTTTGAATTGCAGCGGTAGTATAGACATTTGGAATGCACTAAAATATTGGTATGAGTAGGTTACATGCATTATACAGGATTCATACTCCCTCCTTCCATCTATATAGGGCGTAATGCGTTTTTTAAGACCGCCTTTGACTATTGACAAGATTAATAGTACATGACAAGCATAATGTGAAAATTATATCATTGAAAGAACCTTTCACAAACGAATTTAACGGTGTGCTTTGTGTAAGTTGTATGTCATATATTATTGCTCTAATATTTGGTCAAAGTTAGCATCGAAAAACGCATTAGGCCCTATATAGATGGAAGGATGGAGTAGCTTTGAATAGCATTTTTATAGTAAAACGGGGCAAGACTCTCTCTTTGTGTGGTGTGAATATTTTTATTTTTTTCGTTTTCTTTTTTGTTGAGGGAAGTGCGAATTGATTTGGTACGTACAAGTACAATATTACACGTTAGGCTTGTCCCTAAAATTCAACCCGCGCCTTGTTATATCCCGAAAAATCAGATATCGTGCTCCCAAAACTGGCGCCTTCACAACCCACACCTTGCTATCCCGGAATTACAACGCACGCGAAAACTCCCTCCAACTGCCAAATCCCGACACGTGAAATCCCCCTTCTAACCCTGAGCCGAAAGGGCCGCTAGTTCAAATCGGTGGGGGGTACTTTTGTAACACACCCTACATTTTGGACAAGCGCGTCCCTAAGTCATGGTTCACCCCCTCCCATCGCCTCCTTTTTTCCATTCGAAATCCCAGGCCGCCATAACCTCTCCGCTCCAGCCGCGAAACCCCACCCTCCTCCGTCCGCCACCTCACCGCTGCCCAGCCGGAGCCTCTTCCCCGACGATGTCATCCACCGCAACAGCTCGACGTCCCTCGTCCACCTCCTCGGATGAGGATCCGTCATCCATCTCGTCGTCCCGCCGGTTCAGCCGCCCCGTCCTCCACCTCCAAGGAGCTGCTCCAACGATTGCCTTGTCTATCGCGACTACTCCATCCCCACAGCGCCGCCTTAACCTGGTCCACCGGAACCACAACATCCTCATCGACTCCTCGGACGAAGCCGAGGCCTAATCGGCGCCACCAAAAAGGTTGTACACTCATCGCATCGCACCTTCTCCTTAGCTCGACCTCTCGGCGCCGACGGTGCTCCATCCCGCACCCCATGGAGCGGCTACCTTGAAGCCGGCGTCGCGGGCGACATCTCCACGGCGGTTCTCCCCTAGTGCGAGGCCCCTTCGGCGGCGGCGTCCATACCAGCCGGATCTGCTGCTGCTGCTCCGGCTCTCGCTCGATCGCTCGCTCGCCCAGCTGCTGCTGCTTCGGCTCTCGCTCGCTCGCGCTGCTACTGCTGCAGCTCCCCCCCTCGCTCGTGCTGCTGCTCTGCTTCGACTTAGCTACACTTCAGTCGACTGAATCAACTTTTGGGTCAGTCGATTTTCAGGTGGTGGGGGGCTCGCCGGAGTTAAGGAAGAACCACCCGCAGCGGGGATGGGGACTCGCCGGAGAGGTACCCCACTATCTATATTAGGGTTCAGGGTGGGGGCAGGGGGCCTATATGGCTGGCCGGGGCGGCGGCGGACCGGCGGTGGGGAGTTGTTTCGGGGCGACGAGGTGGCACTGGGGCTGGCGGTTCTGCCGGTGGTGGCTGGCGGCTCAGGGGGGTGCAGGTTGAAGATGAACTGCAGGCCCTCCCTAAACTACATGTCAAGTGCCTCTCTGCTACCATTGCATTCAGTTTCGACAGTAACATTCAGATTCCACAGTAAATTTTAGTTTCGACAGTTAAGTTCAGAGTCAACAGTTTTTACCTCATCTGTTGTAGTCAGGTGGTTTTTGGTGATGTAAATTTTACATCTATATTACATCATCTATTGGAGATGCTATTAGAATCCCACTTGAGATTGACGATGTTTGTCTTGTGCTGCTTCATCCTTGACGTCTTACGGCTCACCGGGGCTCCTCCGATGACAGAACGATCCATCACAACAGAGCAGTGCCCTGGACGCCGTCTACAAATTCCTCAGATCTTCCTCCACACCTCCGACAGCCACCTCTGCCTCAACTGCTTCAGCAACCAACCCAATGATGTTGAGGTCGACACGGCTACGGCAAAGAGGTTGTACACTTGTTGCATCACTTATTACTATACATTCATGTCGATCCATTAGGGCTATTTTGGTTCGACGGAAAAACATAGCAATAGGGAATTTTCCAATGGCACTCTACTATTTAATTATTCATGCATTTTGTTGAAAGGAATGAAGCAAAATATCCACCTGGACCTAATTTTCAAAATCCTATGCATGAAAACAAGACCAAGTGCATTAGTGGCAGAATAACATTCTAACTGTACATGCTTTCATATGGTTTCACTTTATTTTGGCCATGTTTCTTTGCATTCCTCTGCTCTTCCAATTCCTGTAAACCAAACACTCAAGTTGACAGAAATCATGTGTTTACAAATGCTCTGTTTACCATGTGCATTCCTATCCTATTCCGGTGTTTTTCCTATCCCTGCATTTTTAGAATCATGAAAGCCAAATGAGCCCTTACAGAATTACTTCAGTTATAGGTAGGTGTCGAAGGGAACTTTGTGTGGTTTGTCCTGCTCCTGCCGCGACGTCGTCCACCTCAACTGAGCTACTCCATCAACAGAAACATCCACCAAACCAGACATCACGACTCCTGACCGTATTTCGCCGCCTCAGATCTCCTTCCCTGCCGCCGGCACCCACCACAACGGCATCACCATCATCGACTCAACAGATGAACCTGAGGAGTACATGGGTCCACAAGAGAGGTCGCACTCTTTTGTTTCTGCTTATGTTATGCATTTCTTAAAATTACCTGCTACTTTATCGTCCCGTTCACCTCTTGGACTCCAAGTCAGGTCCAAATTAATGTTCAAACTTGAGTTCTAAATTAGTTGTGGGGCACATATCAAGGAAGCAATGAATAGTATCACTGTCTAATATTTGGTTCACCTAGGGTATGCCTATGTTGTTCATCTTGGGTGGGAAACAAACAGTAAAGCAATCATCATCTGTATTTTTATTAAATTAAAGCAATCATCAGCCTGCTATCATTATTTTTGGATCCATCCACTGGTTGTTACCATCACTCTAAATTTCTGCATGCTCTCCTTACATAATATCACCACATTTTTTTCATATGCATGTCAGATAGTGTACACAGTCATGCTGAACATGTAGACAAAAAGAGAAGAGTTTTGCACGGCAATACAATGTCATGCAGACATCGCTCCATGGTGGGTTCAATGGCAAACCCTCCCCACCCCTCTCCAGATTGTAATCCAGAGGAAGATATCTATTCTGAGGCGGATTCAGACGTCGCTGACCACTCCTATTTACCCCCCAAGGTGTTTGCTCTGCCTTGGCATGATGATGTTAGTCATATCATGCATATGTTGCCTTGCAGTGCCTACTTTTGATATCATATATGTCATCTGCTTAGTTTAGACATGTTCTGTAATGCCACCTGTTTAGTTTCTATATCATATATGGGAATTATGCAATCTCATGTCTTTTAGCCAGCCATAATATACGTGAAATGTGCAATGCCATCCTGTTTAACCAGGCATCATATATTTGAATGATATCTTGCCCATCCTTTTCTTCATTACATTTCCATTTGTCGACAATGTTTGTAGATTAAACTACTCTTCCTGTGAATCATCCATTTGGGTGGGAGATTGAAAAATCTGGAGTGAAAACAAGGCCTTTAGAGCAAACAGTGCTACATGTCGAAGCAGATCTCTTGTTGGGTCCCGATAGCTCCTCAGAGATGGATTCAGAGATAGATGACCAGTCCTATTCCCCCATCGAGGTGTATGCTCTAACTTGGCATGGTTATACTGCTCATATCATGCATATGGTGTCTTGCATTGCATAGTCATTGTATACACAATATTCAACACCATGTTCTTAGTTCAGACATCATATCTAATGCCCTCTATTTAGCATATAAATCACACATGTGAATTAAATGATGTGATCCTGATTACTTAGATAGCATGTAGGTGAATAATGTCATGCGATCCTGTTTAGTTATTCATCATATCTTTGAATTATGTTATGCTATGCTATCCAGTTTAGATAGACATCATATATGTGAAATTATGTCATGCTCTCCGTTTTAGTTAAACAATATACATGCCAACTATTTCATGCCCTCTTTTTTCCACACTATCTATTGCATCTGTCTCTCATACAATGTCTGTACATTTAACTATGTTTCCTGTTTATCAGCCATTTGAATTGGAGCGGGTGATTCCAGCATCTAGCGGACTAAAAACACGGTCTTCAAATAAAATAGTGCTACCTCTTGGTGGAGATAGCACCCCGGTTGTACATGCACGAGAACCAGCCCTACCACACATAACCCAAACTCTTGCAGATTGTAACCCTACTGTGATGGATAGAGAACTAGCTAAAACAGTGCAACCTCTTGGTGGAGATAGCACCCCGGTTGTACATGCACGAGAACCAGCCCTACCACACATAACCCAAACTCTCGCAGATTGTACCCCTACTTCGATGGACAGAGAACCAGCTTCACCCAATCTAACCCCAACCCCAGCAGATAGTAACCCAGTTCCTATTGACACAGCACCATCTCCACCATAGAGCTCCCAAACAAGAGCAGTTAGTAAGGTAGCTCCAGTGCCCAAAGGGCCAGTACTACCACGGCAAACCCCAACTCCACCAGTTAGTACGCCTATTCCTGTGGAGGAAGCACAACCAGCTAGTCGTAGTTTAGCATCTATCGCATTTGATGTTGTTAAATCATATGTGCGTATCTTCCCATCTTGGAAATATTATACTGAAGATGAAGGAAAATGCCAGTTGAAGGTGTTTGTCCAGGAGTTATGTGTAAGTAATGTTATTCATGGCAATTACTTTTCTTTGTCCCATACATCCTACCTCCATGATGGTTATAATACAGAAAATTTTCCCATTTTTCTCTATAGAGAAGGACCGATTTGGAAACTCAGGATGAGGTAACCTGTGCTAATACCTCTGCTATCTTCAAGAATGCTTGGTGGCAGTATCAAAATTACCTGAAGAAAACATACTTCACCGGCAAAGAAACTCATCAAATTCCCTTACGTTCTCCTGAGACACATTTACTGGACGATGATTGGGAACGCCTTGTTCTGTACTGGTCACAAACCAAGAATGTGGTAAGGTCTATGAGCTCATTTTCTATTTTAAGTACTATATTCTTGCGTCTTACTGTACTCTATTCATGTAGAACAAGTTCCTAAACCTGAAGAACAACTGTTCTAATTTAAGATTCCATTGCTATCATAGTTCAAAAAAGCGCTAGGCGTTAATTGTGTGTTTTGCCACCGCCTTGCGCTTTGCTGACCAAAGTGCATGCTTATGCGCAGTTATGCACAGATTAAGCGTAGTTATGCGCAATGCGTTTCACCAACGCCTAGAGCCTAGGCGCGCTTAAGCGCTCACTTAGGCGCGCCTTTTTTAACTATGATTGCTATCGTGCATACTGCTTTGCTCTTGTGTCACTGTATTTACTCATACAAACTTATTTTTAAATTGAAGGATCCAATCGAAACTCCAATGGCACGGCAGGTATGTTCACGCATGTTTCTTTAATAGACTTGCTCTTATCAATAGCTCTGTTGATTTCAATTTCAGTTGTGTATACAGTTGACTTCTCATATCATGCACATTACTAGCATCACAACAGAGCCAATAGTGTTGTTGTACATGTAGACCCGTGGTACCCATCTGAAATCTTGTTGTGCCATGTAGTTTCCCACGCTTTGTATTCTTTCACTGCTGCTTTGTCGTGAACTGTGTCTCTATTTTTATTTGGCAAGACAATGCAGTGACCATAGGACATAGATATATGTTTGTTTGATGCTTTTATTATGTACTAGTACTTGGCAATAGAAGACTTGGTAGTTTAATCCTGTCCACCTTACTAATGAACTGGTTCATCGAAATGAGTTTCATATACTAGTACATGCTAAACCTATTATGTGTCTGCTTGTTTCTTCTTTTAGAATGCTGACAAAATATTGGGGAAGAGTGCCTTATTAAGCAATGGTAAAGGAAGTAATGCATATAAGATTCAAGATAGTGACACATCCTTGTTGGTCTCCAACAAAGCTGATAAAACAGCTAACGAAGACTATCTCGAAGACAGTGAGACAACCCCAAAGTCCTGTCTTGGTTTAGTGTTCGAGTCACTGGCCACTACCGCTTGCATAAGCTATTCAAACTTGTTGTCTGAATCAGTTCAGTTTCTTAAGTCTCAACTACAAGTTGAAAGACAGTGGTCAACTGTGCTACGATAAGAAGCGGAAGGACTGCGGAAGTCCCTGGAGCATTCAGATGCATACTTTCTGGTGCAACAGCAAGCGTTGGAGGATTTTAGCGCCAAACAGGACAAAGCTAATAAGCTTGCTAAGCTTATTGCCAGCATGGTGGATACCATGTTTCTTGAGCTCTTCTGAAGTTGTTTCAGTTATGCTCTCGTTTTGCTGCCGGGTTTATTTGCACTGGTGGCCAATTTTGACGGCCAGTGTATGTAATATGCTGCTTTGTTCCCTATATTTGCACTGGTGGCGAACTTTGATGCCAAGTGGATGTAATATGTGTAATAGCAGTAATAGGCTAGCGTTAATTGCTTGCTTATTTATTTCCTTATTGTCCTGTTTAGTTGTTTGCTTGTAGTCACTGTAGTTCTTTTTTTGTGTTTTTCTAGTGGCCACAATAACCTATTTTTGGAAACTAGGCCAAAATAATCATGGCAACACATGGACTGTTGTAACCATGGGCCTCCTGTGGGCCGTATGATCCATGGGCCTTCTATGGGCCGTAGGATCCATTGGCCTTCTATACGGGCAGTAGGATCCATGGGCCTTCTACGGGCCGTACGATCCATGGGCCTTTTATGGGCCGTAGGATCCATGGGCCTTCTACGGGGCGTATCATTATTTCGCCAATCATGGGCCATACTATTCGTGGACAATAACGGGCCGTTAATAGGCCGTATTTGATAACTCTATGAAAATAGCCCAACGGGTTTTTTCGACATGAAAACGGCCCCACATATTAACGGGCAACAAACGGGCCGACTGTAACCACGGGCTGAGTTTGGCCCACAAGCAGAAAATGACAGTAACGGGCCGTAAGTAACCGAATGCTAGAAATGATCCCAAGAATAAATGGGCCCTGAGAAGGCCGAAAGATAACATGGGCTGGAAATGGCCCAACGGAATAATGGGCCGTGAATGGGTATAAAGTGATACACTGTTCATTATGGGCCAGTTTTACCACGGACCGTTAAGGGGCTGAGGGTTACTAAGGGCCTCATATGGGCCGAAAGACGTCATGGGCCATACATGGGTTGGAATTATATTGGACGGCCCAGATAACGCTACTGGGCCTAATTCGGATAGGCCGTAAACGGGCCCTGGGATAGCGGGCCGTGTTGGGGATATGATTACTGGAGATAAATCGGCTAGGAGTGGCCGAGTTAACTCCATGAGTATAGAAGCCCAGGAAGACGTGAAGGTGGTGGCACTTTACGAAGGCGCAAGGCCCAAAGGTGGGTTAAAGCCTGTAGATGTAAACTGACTCTGTCATGTAACTTGTATTGTAAGTTAGAGGAATAGAGACCGAGCCAGACACATCTATGATCCGGCCTTGGGAATCTGTAAACCGGCGGGCGTCAACCTATGTATATAAAGGGACGACCCGGCTGCGGTTTGAGGACAACAGACAACAACTCGAGAGCCAGGCAAAGCGGATTCGCTCCCTGGTCATCGAAACCCTAGCAATACCAATCACAACTAGACATAGGCTTTTACCTTCATCAAAGGGGCCGAACTAGTATAAAACCTCTCGTGTCCCCTTGTCCGGTTTAACCCATTTAAGCTAACCCGTAGCGATGGCTCCACGACTAAGTCCTTTCACGAGGACATCTGCCGTGACAAACCCACGACAGGCTATAAATGGGCTATATGTGAACAGGTCGTTAACAGGCTTGCCGTGGGCCGGCCCGCCACCTTTTGACCAAGTTAAATGGGCCGGCCTTTTCACAGGAATGGGCCTCTGTTGGGCCGTGCCACGTGTCGACGTATCATAGGCGCTTTGGGTCCAATGAGTGGATGACATCTGTCCCAACAGTGAGCCGACATGTGTTTCCTCCAGCCAATGATGATTTTACACATGGAAAATCCCCATTGGTCGGGGCTGTTAACGGGTTATCGGATCCAAAACTGGACCCGATAGCTTAACGGTGTTCCGTTATGGTGGATGCCACGTGTCAGTCACCCTTGATGAAAGCACTTCTATGATGCGCGATTTATCGTCATGGAAGTGGACACTTCCGTGATGATAATTTTGGTAATGTTATGGAACACTTCTACGACAGCACAGGTATGACTATCTTGATTCTGTCATAAATTTGTCATGGATGTACATGCATGACAGAAAACGTGACCTACTGTGACAAACACGTATCATCACAGAAGTGTACTTTTTTGTAGTGATAAGTCCAAAAATCAACTTTTGCACGCCAGAATACCTGGATCTAGCCCCCTGCAACAGGGAGCTGATGAAGTATACTGGACGTTGCGCCACTTTCTTCCTTGCCGCGTCCTTGGGGTTGCCTCCGCTGTCGTGCTCTTCTTTATCTTGATCTACATATAGCCTTGCTAGGCTATTGTCACTCTCTCCCCTGGAAGGGACACTAGTTGAGGCTGCTACTTCTTCCACTTCCCGTTGCGCCACTAGTGCTGCACTAACCACTTGATTAGTTGCCGCTAGGTATAGCAACAATGGCTCTTGTGGTTTGGGAGCAACCAAAGTAGGCACAGAGGACAAGTAGATCTTCAAATCTTGCAGTGCTACGTCTTCCTCTGGAGTCCACTTCATGGGTCCTACCTTCAAGATTTTGAAGAACGGCAAGGCGCGCTCGGCAGACTTGGAGATGAACCTATTAAGCGTGGCAACACACCCAGTCAAATGCCTCACATGCTTAACTGTATTAGGTGCCTGAATCTTCTCAATAGCCTTCATCTTATCGGGGTTGGCCTCTGAGGGAGTCCTGGATTAGGGGGTCTCCGGACATCCCGACTATATCCTTTGGCCGGACTATTGGACTATGAAGATACAAGATTAAAGACTTCGTCTCGTGTCCGGATGGGACTCTACTTGGCGTGGAAGGCAAGCTAGGCAATACGGATATGGATATCTCCTCCTTTGTAACCGACCTTGTGTAACCCTAATCCTGTCCGGTGTCTATATAAACCGGAGGGTTTTAGTCCGTAGGACAACAACAACTACAACATACAATCATACCATAGGCTAGCTTCTAGGGTTTAGCCTCTCTGATCTCGTGGTAGATCTACTCTTGTACTACCCATATCATCAATATTAATCAAGCAGGACGTAGGGTTTTACCTCCATCAAGAGGGCCCGAACCTGGGTAAAACATTGTGTCCCCTGCCTCCTGTTACCATCCGTCTTAGACGCACAGTTCGGGAGCCCCTACCCGAGATTCGTCGGTTTTGACACCGACATTGGTGCTTTAATTGAGAGTTCCTCTGTGTCGTCGCCATTAGGCTTGATGGCTCCTACTATCATCGATGGCGATGCAGTCCAGGGTGAGACTTTTCTCCCGGGACAGATCTTCGTGTTCGGCGGCTTTGCACTACGGGCCAATTCGCTTGTCCATCTGGAGCAGATTGAAAGATACGCCCCTGGCCACCAGGTCAGGTTTGGAAGCTTAAACTACATGGCCGATATCCGTGGAGACTTGATCTTCGATGTATTCGAGCCTCTGCCTTGTGCGTCATGCGGTCAGAATGAGTATGATTTAGCTCTACCATCGGACAGCCGCTCCGACCCTCAATTCAGAGCCAGTTGCGCCGTCCATGGACGGGTGGATGGACCCCGCCACAGAAGCCTTACCCTTAGTGGCGATCGAGCCAAACATCGACCTTACCTTGCACGAGAGCCATGCTGTTAAACTGTCGGATCCTTCTCCGGCCACGGACTCCGAACAGCCTGCGCCCGTTCCTGTCGAATCCGATTGGGCACCGATCATGGAGTTTACCTCCGTGGATATTTTTCAGCACTCGCCCTTGGGCGACATATTGAACTCATTAAAGTCTCCCTCCTTGTCAGGAGGATCCTGGCCGAACTATGTCCGGCGGGACTGGGATGCGAACGACGAAGAAATTCGCGACCCACCCACCACCCACTTAGTAGCCACTATCGATGACTTAACCGACATGCTCGACTTCGGCTCCGAACACATCGACGGTATGGACGACGATGCGAGAGACGAAGAGGAACCACTGCCCGCAAGGCACTGGACAACCACTTCACCACATGACGTATACATGGTGAACACACCAAAAGAAAACGACGACGAGGAACGAAAGGACACAACGAAGGGTTGTCCCCTCGAGAAGCAGTCAAAGTGGCAGCGTAAGCGCCGCCCCAAATCCCGCCTCGGTAGAAACAACGATCATATAGACCCAGCGTTAGAGCAGGGGGAACCATTGCCGGACAACGGCAACACGGAGGATCAAGACGAACAACCTGACTCCGTCAAAGATAATAGTCCGGACGACTTCACACCAGACAGACACCCAGAGCAACAGAATACCCGTCAAAGGCTTGTTGCCACCGCGAGGAGTCTAAAAAAGCAGAAGCAAAAACTCAAGGCTGCACAAGACACACTCGGAATCAGATAGAGCAAAGTACTCAACGCAGCAGCGAAGTACAACGGCAATCGCCCCACCAAGAGCTACCCGAAGCAGAAGTTGCTACCTGAATTCGATGAGGAGGCCTTAGATCCCCCGCAACCAAAAATTAAAACGGCCACCTGGCCGGATAAACAATCTCACGGCCCACATAGAGCAGCAAGCAATGCCGCACATAAGCCAATACGCGATCCACGCGAGGGCTCGCATCAAAAGGACGGCACAACAAGATCCATCTATGGACCACGCAGGCGCGCTCCAGCACATGATGCAACACAACAAACATCCGAACACTATGGCACACCCAGCTACAGGGGTGCCGCACACCCCCTATGTTTCACCGACGAGGTGCTGGACCATGAATTTCCAGAGGGATTCAAACCCGTAAACATAGAGGCATACGACGGAACAACAGACCCTGGGGTCTGGATTGAGGACTATATTCTCCATATCCATATGGCTCGAGGAGATGATCTCAACGCCATTAAGTATTTACCCCTCAAACTCAAAGGGCCAGCTCGGCACTGGCTTAAAAGCCTCCCCGAAAGCTCCATTGGAAGCTGGGAAGAGCTCGAAGACGCTTTTCGGGCAAATTTTCAAGGGACTTACGTCCGACCTCCAGACACGGATGATTTGAGTCATATAACTCAACAGCCCGGAGAGTCAGCCGAAAGCTTTGGAACAGGTTTCTTACTAAAAAGAACCAAATAGTCGACTGTCCGGACGTTGAAGCCTTGGCAGCTTTTAAGCATAGCGTCCGTGACGAATGGCTTGCCAGACACCTCGGCCAAGAAAAGCCGAGAACAATGACAGCATTAACAAGCCTCATGACCCGCTTTTGCGCGGGTGAGGATATGGCTAGCCAGATGCAGCACCAGCGACCCCAATACCTCCGAAGTTAGAGATGGAAACGGGAAATCACGGCGCAACAACAATAACAAACGCCGAAATAAGGACGACAACATGAAGAGCACGACAGTAAACGCCGGATTCAAAAGCTCTCAGCCAAGTCAGCAAAAGCCGCCCCCTAAAGGCGCCAGAGACGAACTGTCCAGCCTAAACAAAATTCTAAACCAAGTATGTCAGATCCATAGCACCCCCGGTAAACCTGCTAATCATACACACAGAGAATGTTCGGTCTTCAAGCAGTCTGGCAAGCTCAACGCCGTACACAAGGGGGAGGATACACCAAGCGAAGACGAGGATGAGCCTCTCAAGCAAGACACTGGGGAACAAAAGAAATTTCCACCAGAAGTCCAAACAGTAAACGTGTAACACATGATCAAGGGGAGAAACAAAGCAGCACTCCCAGAAAAATATGCCCAAGGGCCTATCACCGCGGAATCCTGCCACTGGTCATCCCAACCGATCACTTTCGACCATCGTGATTACTCAGCAAGTATCCGGCGCGTAGGATGGGCTCCCCTGGTATTAGACCCAATAATTGACGGATACCACTTTATACGAGTCCTGATGGATGGTGGCAGCAGTTTAAACCTGATATACCAGGATACAACCCGCAAAATGGGGATAAACCCAACGAAAATTTGCCTAAGGAATACTACCCTTAAAGGAGTAACGCCAGGCCCATGGGCTCATTGCATGGGCTCCCTGCTACTAGAGGTTATATTCAACTTCCCCGATAACTTCCATAGCGAAAATTTAACATTCCACATTGCTCCGTTCCAAAGTGGCTATCAAGCACTACTTGGACATGAAGCTTTCGCTCACTTTAATGCAATATCGCGTTACGCTTTCCTTACGCTTAAGATGCCCGGTCCACGTGGCATCATTACAGTGAATGGAAATATTAAGCGATCCCTGCGCGCCGAAGAGAGTGCGACTGCCTTGGCAGCCGCACACTAAAAAGGGCCTCACCGGCTAAAGCATTTGATAGGTCATCAAGACCACGGACACGGTTAGACGAGTCCGGCACAGCTATATATAACTCACACAGGTTTGATAAGCCACACCCCTATTACAAATACAAGGGGCTCAACGCGCGCAGACAAGTGGCAATTTTTACTCATCTTGAATTATACATGGTTTCTTCAAACCTACCTTCTTGCACGACAACTTTTCACCTAAGTTTCTCTCTTTTACAGATGACCATCGTGCTACACCCATCCAGGATACGGCACAACGGAGACACAGGCGCAGACGTGCAGCAGGGACCCGCCCCAAGGATTCTTTTTAGATTAAGACCCTGCGTCAACCTTTTTTACTGTCTCTTGTTGATACACATCCCTCGGATTCTCAATACACTTGAGAAGGATGCTGGCGTCTTGGCATGCGGCCACGTCATAGTAATGCACGTACCTGGACACCAGGGGCTTCTTACAAAGGGCACTACTTATGCCCGATTTATACCATAAAGACCGAATACCTTGGGGAGTGTTCGGCGTCGCGAGTTTGGCATTATATGCATCAGCTCCGAATCATGTCTTTGGTCAAATGTTGGGTTTGCCCGGCTCCTATGTTTTGGTACCTTATGTTCCGCTCTATCGGCTAAGGTAGCACTAGGAGAACTACTGCGATTGTGCCCCGGGTCATCCGGACGAGCACCTCAGTAGAGAAAGCCGAAAACTGACTGTCATGATATAGCGTGAGACTGGTCAACCACTTGACGACCTACTGGAATGTTAGAACTCCTCTGCCTTAACGAAGGGCCATTCCCCGGCCAGGCATGTACGCACCCTGAATTCGGGAGAGTGCGGAGCCAACAGGGGTTGTATAGTAGCCCCACCGTCAAACTCCTATGGCTAAGTGAAAGTGTTAAAGCATCATAGTCTGGTTGCCTCGTTCGCTGCGCTATCACCTCCTTAATAGGACCAAGACGTTGGGTTAAGTGTGAACACGCGCCTTCTGCGAACAACTCCGCGTTATATGTGTGGGGGCTGAAGCCGACGACTGCAATCTTTCAGGTTATACAAATGTATACATAAACGGCCGCACAGGAGGCATCATATTACTTTCAGGCAAAAGTATAAACACAACCTTAATAAATTTCATAAAAACATTGTGTTTACAATGGGAATACATGTCACTCAAACATAATGTTCTTCGAACACTGGGCCTCTATCAAACGAGCACCCTCGAGAACCTCTTCGAAATAGTGCTCGGCAGCCACTCGGCCTATGGCCGAACCCTGCGCCGCAACAGTGGTAGCATCCATCTCCGCCCAGTATGCTTTAACACGGGCGAGGGCCATCCGCGAGCATTCTATGCACGCCGACCTCTTCATCGCATTGATGCGCGACACCGCACCAAGCAACTGCTGCACTAAGTTGAAATAGTTGTTCGGCTTCGGCTTTTCCGGCTAAAGCTGATCCACGACAGACCTCATGGCGAGTCCGGACAACCTATTAGTTCGGCCCATTCGGCTAGCTGATCAGTCAATGGAAGCGGATGCTCTGGAACGTTGAATTGCGACCAGAACAGCTTGTCCACTTCACGATCTGTTTGACCTTGGAAGTATTTGGCCGCATCGGCAGCGCTCGCTGCCAAGTCCATATATGCATCTGCCGAACTCCATAGCCAATCCAGAGGGGCATACCGTGGATCTCTGAACTTTCTCCATAGCATGAAGGGCTTCCCAGCCGCAATATCCCCGGCTTCACGCAGCTCCTCCTTCTTCGCTCTCATAGCAGAGCGGGTGTCTTTGTTCGCCATCGTGGCCTTTTCAAGGTCCGCTACCTTCAATCGGTTCTCTTTTTCAAGGAACTGGCAACGGTCGGCAGTGTCTTTTAATTCTACGGCCATCTTGGCCATCTTCTCTTTGCTCTCACAATGCGCGGCCTTCTCGGTTTTTAACTCTTCGGCCGCCTTCAAAGCAGCCGCATTACTAATCCTTGCTTGTTCTTTGGCTCGGGCAAGTTCCGCCCGCAAGGTTTCCACGGTGGCAGCTCCATCTGCAGTCACAACATATTAAAGATACTGGCATCATGCTGCTCTTACTATGTGACATTCACCAGAAAATAACAATTACCATGTGCCTTGTCAAGCCTCTTGTTAACAAGCTCGATGTCGGCATCCGCCGCATCCAGTTGCCGCTTCAGTTCGGCAAATTCATGAGTCCGGCTAGCCACCGGAGCTCCCACTACCTGCATATTAAAGTGGTATGGTTATTGCCTGGGACTACGATCCTCTATTTTTCGCCGTTCTTGGCGACAACCAGAGTCTCAGGGGCTACTATCTACACAGGGCACACCTAAAAATGTGCGGTACCACCACAAATGTACATCATTTTACGTACCTCAAAGCCTGTCAGTAGACTCATAAAGGCATCATGCAACCCGCTTTCGGTGGATGAGATCCTTTCCATCACCGTACCCATCAATGTACGGTGTTCTTTTGAGATGGCCGCTCGCTCCAACAGCTCTCTCAGTACGTCCGACCGCATACCAGATGGTGCCGGACTCTTCTGTTTGCTCTCTTCGAGAGCCGGACGCTGGGGACTTCGGGTGACTATAGGGTTATCTTCTGGCCTCACCGGATCCGGAGAGGCCCTCCGAGACGACACTTCAAGGTCGCCCGCTTCTTGAGCGGAGGAGTCCGGGGGAGGCATTTCGCTCTCCATCATCTCTGGAAGAAGATCCCCCGAAGATGAGCTCTGCTGAGAAGGGCTAAGATCCGGACTACAATAAATACTTCGGTTATTTTCCTCAGAGGCAAGGTAGTATATCTCCACTATTAAAGTACTTTCTGATTACTTATAGCTCGTTGGAGGGCTGATCCCCGCGCGGACTTTGTGCGGCAAGAGCACCCTCCAAGGCAGGACCCTCTGGCAGAGATTTCTTCTCCCGCTTGGAAACCCTGGTTTCCGGATCTTCAGAGGTAGTCCTCTTCCTTCCCCAGGGTGAGAGAATGTCCGATTCCTCCCCTCGGTTATCCTCCCTCACGGAGGCGCTCGTTCCCTCGGTCGGAATGGGTAGCGATGGAGGTCCGCTTTTGCCCTCATTATTCCCCTCTTCGTCTTCCTTTGAGGGCTCTGGGCAAGGTGCTAGCTCGAGCATCTTTTCCAGTACCGGATTTTCCAAACCCTCAGGAAGGGGGCCGAACACCGAATCATCTTCGCCTTTGTTATCCAGTCCTGGTCAAAGAGCGATTTCTCAGAATGACGTCGTGGTAAACAAAAGACGGTGTGTTCGGCTGAAGGATTACTTACTTGGTCGGCAGTACAGTTGCTGCTCAGGCCCACGTCCTCGGTGGTATCCGGACACTCCATTTGGGGTCTGAGGAATGATTTGTACATCTCCTCGTGCGTGAGGCCGAGGAAATTCTGAATAGTACGCGGCCGTTCTGGGTTGAACTCCCACATACGGAGGGGCTGGCGTTTGCAAGGCTGGACTCGACGAACCAGCGTGACTTGCGCCACCATAATCAAACTGAAATCTCCTTCGAAGAGATTTTCGATGCGGCTTTGCAGTACAGGCACATCCTTGGCAGGACCCCTGCTCAGCCCTCTACTAATCCATGACATCAGTTGTGGTGGAGGGCCTGAGCGGAAAGCAGGGGCAGCCACCCACTTGGCACTTCTGGGAGCTGTGATGTAAAACCACTCCTGTTGCCATAATCCGGACACCTCTGGAAAGGAACCTTTGGGCCACGGAGCTCATGCTATCCTGCTTATTAAAGCGCCTCCGCATGCTGCACGCTGCCCCTCGACCATCTTCGGCTTCACGTTAAAGGTCTTGAGCCACAGGCCGAAGTGAGGGATAATGCGGAGGAAGGCCTCACACACGACAACGAATGTCGAGATGTGGAGAAAGGAGTCCGGGGCTAGATCATGGAAATCTAGCCCATAATAAAACATCAACCCCCTAACGAAGGGATCCAGAGTGAGGCCTAGTCCTCGAAGGAAGTGGGAGATGAACACGACGTCTTTATTGGGTTCGGTAGTAGGGACGACCTGCCCTCGGGTAGGCAGCCGATGCGAAACCTTGGCGGTCAGGTATCTGGCCTCCCTCAACTTCTTGATGTCTTCTTCCGTAACAGAGGAGGGCATCCATCGGCCTTGAAGGCTAGATCCAAACATGATTGAAGATCCAGAGCACCTGACCTGGGCTTTGGGTGTTAGAACTCGAGGTGGGGGAAGGATTCGATTGAGCATGGGAGGGAAAAAAAGTAAGAGCCTTGTCCCTTTATAAAGAGGGTGAATATCAAGCGTCCTCTCCGTAGCCGTTTGGGACTTGCCTATAATCTAGGAGTCCTAGACACGGTTGGGTTACCCATGCCCTATTGATGAGAATCTCGTGATAAGGGGACACGATCTCTGCTTTGACAAGATGTGCCAAAAAACTGCCTCGCGTTATGTGCGGGGCTAGTTAAAGTAAACGGTTCGAATAATCGCCGGGCCATGGCATAATGTCGTGTTGCCAAAACAAGTCAGCAAATTAGATTTGAGAAAATATTATTCTCTCTGCGGTGGTATGTGGAAATTATTTTGCAGGGTCGGACACTATCCTTGTATTCAAATTCTTCTGTGATGTATTCGGAGAAGGAACCCGCCTTGCAATGCCGAAGACAATACTGCGCACCGGACTCATCGTCATTGAAGCCTGGTTCATGGGCTACTGAGGGAGTCCTAGATTAGGAGGTCTCCGGACAGCCGGGCTATATCCTTTGGCCGGACTATTGGACTATGAAGATACAAGATTAAAGACTTCGTCTCGTGTCCGGATGGGACTCTACTTGGCGTGGAAGGCAAGCTAGGCAATACGGATATGGATATCTCCTCCTTTGTAACCGACCTTGTGTAATCCTAAGCCTCTCCGGTGTCTATATAAACCGGAGGGTTTTAGTCCGTAGGACAACAACAACTACAACATACAATCATACCGTAGGCTAGCTTCTAGGGTTTAGCATCTCTGATCTCGTGGTAGATCTACTCTTGTACTACCCATGTCATCAATATTAATCAAGCAGGACGTAGGGTTTTACCTCCATCAAGAGGGCCCGAACCTGGGTAAAACATTGTGTCCCCGGCCTCCTGTTACCATCCGCCTTAGACGCACAGTTCGGGACCCCCTACCCGAGATCCGCCGGTTTTGACACCGACAGCCTCTATCCCACGGTGGGACAGAAATAAACCAAGTAGCTTGCCGAGGGAACGCCAAACACACACTTCTTCGGGTTCAGCTTCAAGTTGATCTTGCACAAATTAGCAAACGTCTCTTCTAAGTCCTGGATGAGGGTCGATCTGTCCTTGGTCTTGACCACAATATCATCCATGTAAGCTTCAATGTTTTTGTGCAATTGTGACTCAAAACCAATCTGGACTGCCCTTGCAAAAGTGGATCCGGCGCTCTTCAACCCGAAAGGCATTCGCACGAAGCAGTATGCGCCACATGGGTTGATGAACGCGGTCTTCTCTTCGTCTTCCTTGCACATAAAGATTTGATGATATCCAGAGTATGCATCCATGAAGGAGAGAAAATCACATCCGGATGTGGAATCCACAATATAGTCAACGTGCAGCAAGGGAAATGGGTCCACTGGGCATGCCTTGTTCAGATCCGTGAAATCTATGCACAACCTCCATTTCCCATTAGCCTTGTGCATGACCACTGGGTTTGCTAACCATGTTGGGTGTAGTACTCCTCTGACCAAACCAGCTGCCTCAAGTTTCTTGATCTCCTCGGCAATGAACTGCTGCCGCTCCAAGGCTTGCTTTCAGACCTTCTGCTTGACGGGTCAGGCATATGGGCAGACAGAAAGGTGGTGCTCGATTACCTCCCTGGGAACACCGGGGATATCAGATGATTGCCAGGCAAACACATCGATATTCGCCTGCAGGAAGGCAGCGAGCGTGTTTCCCTATTTGTCATCGAGGGTGGCACCGATAGTGAAAGTACCATCAGTGCTAGCCAACCCTGCCGGGACCTTTTTCACAGGGGGTGCAGTAGCCTTGGAGCTCTTGCTGTTGGAACCCTCCGGCAAGTCATCAACGGGCGCAATGTTGATAACCCACAAGTATAGGGGATCGCAACAGTTTTCGAGGCCAGAGTATTCAACCCAAATTTATTGATTCCACACAAGGGGAGCCAAAGAATATTCTCAAGTATTAACAATTGAGTTGTCAATTCAACCACACCTAAAAGACTTAATATCTATAGCAAAGTATTTAGTAGCAAAGTAATATGGAAGTAACGGTAACGGTGGCAAAATTAACAGTATTGGTTTTGTAGTGATTGTAACAGTAGCAATGGAAAAGTAACTAAGCAAAGATCAATATGTGAAAAGCTCGTAGGTAATGGATGAGTGATGGATAATTATGTCGGATGTGATTCCTCATGCAACAGTTATAACATAGGGTTACACAGAACTAGCTCCAGTTCATCAATGTAATGTAGGCATGTATTCCGAATATAGCCATACGTGCTTATGGAAAAGAACTTGCATGACATCTTTTGTCCTACCCTCCCGTGGCTGCGGGGTCCTATCGGAAACTAAGGGATATTAAGGCCTCCTTTTAATAGAGTACCGGAACAAAGCATTAACACTTATGAATACATGAACTCCTTAAACTACGGTCATCACCGGGAGTGGTCCCGATTATTGTCACTTCGGGGTTACCGGATCATAACACATAGTAGGTGACTATTGACTTGCAAAATAGGATCAAGAACTCACATATATTCATGAAAACATAATAGGTTCAGATCTGAAATCATGGCACTCAGACCCTAGTGACAAGCATTAAGCATAGCAAAGTCATAGCAACATCAATCTCAGAACATAATGGATACTAGGGATCAAACCCAAACAAAACTAACTCGATTACATGATAAATCTCATCCAACCCATCACCGTCCAGCAAGCCTACAATGGAATTACTCACGCACGGTGGTGAGCATCATAAAATTGGTGATGGAGGAAGGTTGATGATGACGATGGCGATGGATTCCCCTCTCCGGAGCCCCGAACAGACTCCAGAT
This sequence comes from Triticum urartu, assembly GCF_056163025.1. NCBI lineage: Eukaryota > Viridiplantae > Streptophyta > Magnoliopsida > Poales > Poaceae > Triticum > Triticum urartu. The sequence continues at coordinate 491,519,114 of NC_141874.1, read as the reverse complement.
CAGCCCTCCCGAGAGAGATTAGGGCTTGGCGGCGGCTCTGTATCGTAAAACGCGATGAATCCGTCTTCCTGATTTTTTTCTCCCCGAACGTGAATATATAGAGTTGGAGTTGAGGTCGGTGGAGCCTCAGGGGGCCCACGAGGCAAGGGGCGCGCCCCCACCCTCGAGGACAGGGTGTGGGCCCCCTGGTGTTGATTCTTTCGCCAGTATTTTTTATATATTCCAAAAATATTCTCCGTGAAGTTTCATGTCATTCCGAGAACATTTATTTCTGCACAAAAATAGCACCATGGCAATTCTGCTGAAAACAGCATCAGTCCGGGTTAGTTCCATTCAAATCATGCAAGTTAGAGTCCAAAACAAGGTTAAAAGTGTTTGGAAAAGTAGATACGATGGAGACGTATCAAATGTTCTCCGAGGAGATACATTTCCCGGATTCCTTGCTGGCATCCTTGCTACCTCTCTTCTTTCTGTTGCTTTCCTTGGTGGGCACAGCGACCTCAGCGGCCTCTGCCGCGACTGTGTCCCGGTACATATTGTCCATGTAAATGATTGCGTCCTTCTCGTCTGATGAGATGGAAATGACGACCACTGGCCCTGGCATCTTCAAGGTGTTGTAGGTATAGTGAGATGCTGCCATGAATTTGGCCAGAGCTAGGCTTCCAAGGATTCCGTTGTACAACAGGGGAAGGTCGACCAGATCAAACACAACCTTCTCAGTCTGGTAATTCAACTCTCCCCTGAATGTCGCTGGCAACATGATCTTCACCTTAGGACGACTCCTGTCGGGGTTGATCCCTTGGAACATGCCAGTAACCTCAAGCTCTTCCTCTGCTATCTGAAATTTGCTGATGACATTCGAGGAAATCAAATTCAACCCTGCCCCGCCGTCAACCAACATCTTTGTGACTTTGAGGTTGCAGATTGTTGGTGAAACCAACAATGGCAAACACCCTACCGCAATGGTGCGGTCGGGTGGTCCTCTTCATTGAAGATGATGGGCATGCATGACCACTTGAGCGTCTTCTGAGAATTTGCCGCTGGCTCCATGGCATTGACTTCACGCACCCACTATTTAAGCTAGTGGTGAGAGGAGTGCAGAGATGCACCCCCGTCAATGCACAGGGCGTCAGTGGCCTCCTGGAATTCCTGCTCGATGGTTTCCTCTTCATCCCCTCCATCACTTTCATCGTTGCAATCTTCCTTCTCATGGCCTCTGGCGGGTTTTCCATGATACCGAGGAGCCTTGCCGGGATGACTTGCTTTGCCACCTTGGCCCTTCCCGCCCGTGCCATTCTGACCTTTCTCTTTATCACGCTTCAAATACTCAGCCCTCTGCTTCTTGACGAGCTGCTCAACTTGATGGCACTCCTCGAGATCGTGGCCCTTGGTCCGATGATTCTTGCAGTATGGCCCATCACCTTTCCCAGCCTTCTCGGCAGCCACAGCCTCCCGGCAATCAGTGCACGCAGCAAATTCCTTACAGGGGGCTTCGGCTTTGGCCTTCTTGCTGGTACTAGGCGTGCCCGATTCCTCAACAGTCATTACTGCCTTATCTTTGCGCTTCTTGTTCTTCCTCTTCTGACTGGTGGCCTCATCATCATCCTCTGAGTCGATGTCGATGCCATCTTCTTCCCCAGGGAGTTTCCTCCCCTCCTCCACCCGAGCACACTTGTTTACCAAGTTGTAAAGCTCCTTTACAGTCTTGGGCAACTGAACGTTCATCTTGGAATGTATCTGACGATTGCGCACGTTGGATTGGAACGCAGCTATCACAGCTGCCGGGTGGATGTCTGGAATATTTTTGTGGACTCGGCTAAACCTCTGCATATACTTCCGCAGAGTCTCTCCATCCTTCTGCAGGAGAAGCTGCAAATCGCTGGGCCGCCCTGGTTCTTGATGGCCGCTCGTGAAGGCACCAACGAACTCATGGCACAGGTCAGCCCAGGTCAAAATGGAGTTCTCCGGCAAGTGCATCAGCCAAGACCTCACGTTTGGCTTGAGTGCCAAAGGGAAGTAGTTGGCAAAAACCTTCTCATCTCTTCCCTCGGTAGCTTGAATGGCGATAGTGTAGATGCTCCAGAACTCCATCGGGTTCAGTCTCCCATCATACTTCTCTGGTATCTCTGGCTTGAACGTGCGAGCGGACGGCCAACAGACTTGCCGCAGCTCACGGGTGAAGGCAGGGCACCCAGCCTCGAGAGGCACGTACCCGCCTCCGTTGAGCGCGGGCTCTTCTACATTGGGGCCTGGCGGTGGTTGTCGCGGCATCGCCCGATGGTGACGTGCGCGCCCTCCCTCTGCATGTCTGATACGTCTCCAATGTATCTATAATTTATGAAGTATTCATGCTGTTATTTTATCATTCTTGGGTGTTTTACAATCATTTTATAGTAATTTTATATCATTTTTTGGGACTAACCTATTAACCCAGTGCCCAGTGCCAGTTGCTGTTTTTTGCTTGTTTTTTACATCGCAGGAAATCAATATCAAATAGAGTCCAAACACCGCGAAACTTTACGAAGATTTTTTTGGACCTGAAGGAACCCAATGGGCCAGAGCTGCACCTAGGGGGTGCCCCGAGGGGGGCACAACCCACCAGGGCGCGCCAGGGCCCCCTGGTGCGCCCAGGTGGGTTGTGCCCACCTCGGTGGCCTCCTGTACCCCTTGTTTGCACTTTTAATTCCCAAATGTTCCGAAACCCTTCGGGGTTAACCTAGATCAGAAGTTGTGCTGCCGCAGGGCTCCGTAGCCACCGAAAACCAATCTAGACCCGTTCTGGCACCCTGCCGGAGGGGGGAATCATCTCCGGTGGCCATCTTCATCATCCCAGCGGCCACCGTGATGAGGAGGGAGTAGTCCACCCTCGGGGCTGAGGGTTTGTACCAGTAGCTATGTGTTTAATCTCTCTCTCTCCCTCTCTCTCGTGATCTATATCATGGGCTTTGTTAATATAGTCGGATCATATGATGTTTCTCCCCTCTATACTCTTGTTTTGGTGAATTGAATCTTTACCCTTTGAAGTTTTTTCTTGTCGGATTGAATATTCAGAGATGAGAACACATGATATATGTCTTGCGGTATGAATACTTGAGGTGAGAGTTGGGGTATCTTATTGTTTCACTTGATATATGTTATGGCATTCAACTTGCGGATTCCCGTGGTGATATTGGGGTAATCTATGCATAGGGGTTGATGCATGTTTTTATTATCTTTTCTCCGACGGGAACTTTGGGGTCTCCTTGTAGTTCTATGTGTGGATTGAGTATTATGAATATGAACTTGCTTTGGTGTTATCTTAGTACGGACTCTAGGATGGATCAAACGAAAAAATAACTTTGTGTTATTTTAGTACGGACTCTTGAATAGATCAAACGGAAAGAATGGCTTTGAGGTGGTTTAGTACCCTACAAAAAATTCCTATGTTTTGTTCTCCACTAATAGGAACTCGAGAGTGATTCTTCGTTACACTTTGAGGGATAATCATATGATCCAACTATGTTAGCACTGTTGAGAGATTGCACTAGTGAAAGTACGGACCCTAGGCCTTGTTTTTAAGCATTGAAATACCGTTTTTGTGCCCATTTACTATTTGCTACCTTGCTGTTTTTATTTATTCAGATTATAAAAATATATTTCTGCCATCCATATTACACTTTTAAAATCATCTCTTCGCCGAACGAGTGCACCTATACAATTTGCCATTGTATTGGGTGTGTTGGGGACACAAGATATTTCTTGTATTTGGTTGCAGGGTCGTTTTAGAGAGACCATATTCATCATACACCTCTCACGGATTGATAAATCTTAGGTCATCCACTTGAGAGAAAATTGCTACTGTCCTACAAAGCTCTGTGCTTGGAGGCCCAACACGTGTCTACAAGAATAAAGTTGCGTAGTAGACATCAAGCTCTTTTCTGGCGCCGTTGCCGGGGAGGTGAGTGCTTGAAGGTATATATTTAGATCTTGCAATCGAATCTTTTAGTTTCTTGTTTTAACACTAGTTTGGTTCATAAAAGAAAACTATAAAAAAATGGAATTTAGGTTGCATCATATTATTGATCATCGTTATAATATATTTCTTGAAAATGATGGTTCGGAAAATTGTTAGAAGAAGAAGTCAATAAAATGCTTGGCACAAAATATTTGAATGATGAGCATGATTGGAATGTTGTTAGTATAAATTCTTTGAATATCCAAAATGCTAGTGATGATTGCACAAGTCATGACAAAAATGTTTATTATAAGCATGTCACTTTTCGCGGAGTGAATTGGGAGTGCCTTTGCACACCAAAAAGGGAAGATATATTTTGTAAGAAGCATAAATATTTAGAAATGAAAAGGTTGCAAGAGAGGCTAGATGATTGTGCTGAAAGATGTAATTTTTTTCACCATCCTTGTGAACTTTGCAATGAATGTGGTCATTTAAATCTCCAATGCAAATTGTTTCATGATCAAATTGTGTCCAAAAATTGTGATAACCTGATTACCCTTGAGCGTCATAAAGAGCTTAGCCTTCTATTGGGGTATGAAGAAATGAAACGTATAACTAAGGGTTTTCCAAATCCTGAGAGATTTCTTGGTTTTGATCTAGAAGAAATTTATATGTTTTGTACGGTAAATTGCATTGAGAATCCTTATATTGCCAACTATCTAAAGACAAGAAAACAAATAGAATATGAAGAGAGTACTAATGGAAGGGAAAATATTTCCCAATATAATCCTAGTGTTTATTATGATGAATCAGGTAACGAGGAGGAGCTTCCTATCCAATCAATCTCTTCAACAAGAAGCTTGAAAAAATTAATTAAACCCACACATGGTGTGATGAAGAAGAAGAAGAAGAAGAAGAAGAAAAGAAGAAAGAATAGAGGTAAAAATGTATCTCTCCCAAATAATTTTTCTCCCATCACCATTGTGCCTCATGAATGTGAATCAAATATGTTGATGGAGGATGATGATATTAATGATGATTTTGTTATGCCTATTGCTTGTTGTGATGATTATGATTGGGAAGACAACGATATCAATTATGATCTTGAAAATATTTTTAGCACTTGCTTGGAAGAATATGATAATAATGTTTGATGTACTATTGGTGCCATTCATGCTATTGATAAAAATGATTGTGATTATATGCAAAACCACAAGCTTAGGTATGCTATGTTTGATGAGTATGAAATGTTTGAAGAATTATATGCTGGAAATAATGCTTGTCCTAAGCTTGGGGATGCTTTGCTTAATGAACATGATCCTTTGATTCCTTCTACTTTCGATAAGAAAATTTATTATGATGATAGCATGCCTCCTATTTATGATGATTACATTGATGAAAGTGGGTTTGGAAGAGTGTCAACTTTAGGTAGTAGTGATCCCACTATTTTGGAGGGTGTTGAATCTTATTACAATATTGATGAAAGTGGATTTGGAGAGGTCATGACTTTATTTAATGATACATCCACTGTTTTGGAAGAGGTTTCAATTGATTATGATAATGAAGTTGCTATCTATGATGATTATTATGATGACATCTATGCCATAAACAGTGATAAATCTTCTATGCTTGTGCATCATGAAAATAGTGTTGTATGTGATGTTTATATTGTTGAATTCATTCATGATGCCTCTGAAAATTATTATGAGAAAGGAACTTATGCCCTTACATATCTCAATAATATCAAGTTTCTTCTCTATGTGTTGATTGTTTTGAAGTTACACTTGTTTTGCCTTCCTATGCTAGTTGATTCTTGTTCACATAAGTTGTTTGCTCACAAAATCCCTATGCATAGGAAGTGGGTTAGACCTAAATGTGCTAGTCATATGCTTCATGATGCTCTCTTCATGTTTCAATTCTTATCTTTTATGCGAGCATCATCGAAATCATCATGCCTAGCTTAAAAGGCATAAGAGAAAAGCGCTTGTTGGGAGACAACCCAACACTTTTACCTAATGTTTTTGTGTGTTTGCATGATTAGGCTACTGTAGTAATCATGTTTTATTGCTTTGTCACATCCCTAGCTTCTGGTGCTGCCTAGTGTTTGCATCTTGCTTGCATCATGTTTAACTTTCATGGAAACTTGAAATGTGGGATGTTCAAACCCTAGCATAAAAGGAATCCACCAGGTTCAACTAAAATATTTCTCAGTGAACCCAAATGGCCTTCAAAAATGTTCATCATTTTTGGAAAATGCTGAAAACAGCAACCAGAGGTGATGCACATTTTTGCATGACATTTTGGATTGTTGAATTAACACATATTGTATTTTGAATTGGAGCAAATAAATACTATAAATACTTTATTACTCCAATAATTCTGATTTTTGCTGAGGGGCTTTGGAATAATCCTTTTAGTCCCTGCAAAGTTTGTCAGAAGCAACAAAATTAGTTGGTTCAAAAACCAAATTAAAACAAATGTCAGAAATAGAAAACAGAAACAAAATAGAGAAAAGGAGAAACTTACATGGCACTTACCTATCCAGCTGGCCGGCCTGCTACTGTGTGGCCCAGCCCACAGCGTAGTGCCAGTCACCCTCAACCTCCCGCCAGGAGGATGAGAGGCGTGTGGCCACCGCACGCAAGCACGCGCTCCGGCCACCTCCTTCTTGCCGCCGCTGCTTCTGGAGGGCGCCAAGAGCGCCACGGCACCCCCTGCATCTCCCCCCTCTCTGGTTCCTTCCTCTCTCCCCCAGCGCTCTTGCCGCTGGCACCCGAGGCCGCCGACGAGCACCGCCGCGGCCACAGCCTCCCCCGTGCCTCTCCTACGTGACCTCGAGCTCCGCCATCGACCCATACGCTGTCTACACCGAGCCACGCGACGGGAAGAGCCCCGGAGCATCGTCCCCGACGTCTTCTTCCTCCTCGGGTCACCGAGATCGCCGGCGACCGTGCTCCCGCTCCGACGCGTCCCCGAGCCCGCTGACCTTCTCCTCCGCCCCCTAGTGAGCCCCTAATCGCTTCCCCCTTATTCCCTTCTGTGATAGCGTGCCTTAACTAGCCCACCGTCGAGGTCGAGATCTCCCCGCCGCCGGCCATGTCACCACCGTGGCTACGGCCGCACAAGCTCGTGTCCGAGCTCACGGATGCACTCACCGCACTCCCTCGAGTCGAACACGACCATCCACGGCTCCTTCCGTGCCCCGCATCGCCCAAACCATTGTTGGCCGAACTCCGGCCGCCACCGCGAGCTCCGTTCTGGTGAGCTCCGGCCAGCCCAGCCCCAGCCACCGCCACCATTGGATGCGCCACCCCGCCAGCTCCCCGTAGATGCTCTCTGCGCATCCAACCGTCGACTGCAGCGCAAGTCCGGCTAACCTCCGCCGCGTTTCTGGTCGTCGCCGGCCAAACTCCGGCGTGCTGACGTGGCCGCGTGATTAGTGCTAATCGCCGCCAGCTAACCAACCTATAGTCACTGACTAGTGGGCCCAGTGCCCTAATAGTTTTAACTTAATCACTAATTAGAGCAAGTGCCACTGACATGTGGGCCCAGGCCTTAACTAATCTAGATTAGGTTAGTTTAATTTTAATTAACCCTCATAGTTAACTGGGTCACTGACGTGTGGACCCCACACGTCAGGTTTGACCTGGACCGAGCCGTTGACCTGCTGACGTCACTGTGAGGTCATGCTGACGCAATAATTCCTTTTTGGAATTTAAATAAATCTTAAATGATTTATTATTTTCAGAAAATGCCCAAAACTTCTAAAATTCATAGAAATTCAACCGTAACTCCAAATGAAAAGATTTATATATGAAAAATGATCAGAAAAATCCAATCTATCCATCTGTACCATTTTCATGCATGTTAGAACAACTTATAGCTACTGTTTAGGACAAATCAAATGTATGGCATTTAAATAACCATATGTGGAGTTTGAATTTGACCCTAGTGTTCAAACCAACTCCATTTAACTTGTTGCTAGTTGCATTAGCTCAATCAACATCATATTGCCATGTCATGATCATGCATCATATTATTGCATCGCATTGATTGTGTTCTTCCTTGTTTGTCGGTAATTGTCCCCTCTCACTAGACGACGTTCCGACAATGTGATCGATGACACTGATGAAGAACTATACTATCTTCAGAAGTGCCAGGCAAGCAAAAACCCCTTGTTCATTCTGATACAATCCCACTCTCTCGCTCCTGCTCTCTTTTACTGCATTAGGACAACAATGTTTCAACTGTTACATGCTGCGGTAGCTGAACCCCTTTCCTCTGCATGACCTGTCATTGCCACAGTAAATAGATTAAACCCACTAGCATGAGTAGGAGTTGTTTGAGCCCGGATGTGCCTACTCATTCATGTTTGTTTGTCATGCCTGCTACTGCTTAGAGTTGAGTCAGGTCTGATTCATCAGGGATGAATTGGAATGTGGTGAACATTCCTACCGTTGAGAGCTAAGTGTGTGAACACGATTTGGTAAAGGTAGCAGTGAGAGGCCATGTAGGAGTACATGGTGGGTTGTCTCATTGCAGCCGTCCTTAGGAACTGAGTTCTGTGTTTGTGATCCATGAACAGCTACTACCACGCATTGGAATGCTTAAGTGCCCCTCTCGACTTATTAATCAACCTGATCTCTGTCCAGGAGTTGCAACTAGTTTCGGGTGTTTGTAGGTAGTGTTAGTAGTCTACCAAGTGGCACCCGGTACAGGTGGGCTTGGGACAGACTAGGCACAGTGGCCCGGTGTACCAAGTGGCACCCGGATGGTGGGCTTGGGAACCCTGTACACATCGTTTGGGGCCATGAGCGACACCCCGGCCGGATCTCCTTACGGATGGAACCCGAATAGGCGATAAACCTGGACTAGAGACTTGTTGGTTAGTCAGGTCGTGGCTGACTCCCTCGCCAGGCTTTCGCTTGAAGGTTGCCGAGATACACGACGTGTACATGGTGGTAAGTGGCGAGAGCGTGTGTGAAGAAGTACACCCCTGCAGGGTTTTCATTATCTATTCGAATAGCCGGATTCCTCGGATATGGAAACTTGGACCCCTTGCATAGTTCATAGTAAAGTGAAAGTGGATACTCTAAAATGCGCAAGATAAGCGTGAGTGCTATGGATGGCGTTCTCGTATGGAGACGGGAGCGGATCCATAGTGGAGTATTGATATGGTGAATATGTGGACTCGTGTGCGCCACCTCAAAAGAGTTACTGCAGTCGTAGTTCAGGTTAGCCACTGAGTCAAAAGCTGGCTTGCTGCAGTTAGACCCCACCATCCCTTTGTTGATAATGATGCATATATAGCTAGTTCTGATGTAAGTCTTGCTGGGTACATTTGTACTCACGTTTGCTTAATTTATGTTTTGCAGAGAGACGTCAGTCTCACTAGTAGTTCCGCTTGGACTTCGACGTTTAGCTTGTTACCTCAGCTACGATCTTGTACCCTTGGGAGGGTCTTGAAGATGGTCAGGCTCCTCAGCCTTCTTCATTTTTAGTTGTCTATACTCAGACAAGTTAAGCTTCCGCATGTGCTTTGACTTGTATGCTCTGAATGTTGGGTCATGAGACCCATGTTTGTAATATCTCGCTCCTCGGAGCCTAATGAATAAATACTTGAGTTGTAGAGTTATGTTGTGATGCCATGTTGTATTTGCACATATCGAGCATACTGTGTGTATGATTGAAATGCTTGGTATGTGTGGGATCCGACAACCTAGTTGTTTATCCTTGGTAGCCTCTCTTATGGGGGAAATGTAGTCTTGTGCTTCCATGAGCCATAGTAGTCCGCTACAGCCCGGTTCACCGGAGTCCTGCTAGCCCAGCACTACTGCTCCGGAGCACTTGACTGGCCAGCGTGTGATTCACTTCGTTCCTGTGTCTGTCCCTTCGGGGAAATGTCACGCGGTGACATCCGGAGTCCTGCCTAGCCTGCTACAGCCCAGGTTCCCGGAGTCCTGTTAGCCCAGTGCTACCGCCCGGATTCACACGCTGCTGACCGACATGCTCGATGTTGATTCATGTATGCCTGTCCACGTAAGTTAGTGCCACTTTGGGTTCACGACTAGTCATGTCGGCCCGGGTTCTCTGTGATATGGATGCTAGCGACACTATCATATACGTGAGCCAAAAGGCGCAAACGGTCCCGGGCCATGGTAAGGTGACACCCGTGGGAATACCGTGCATGAGGCCGCAAAGTGATATGAGGTGTCACAGGCTAGATCGGTGTGACTTAGAATCGGGGTCCTGACATGCTTTAGTTTCAATAAAGTCCCAAGTAAAGCCTTTAGGATCTTGTTGGGTGATAGTTACTTCGATCTTGCTGAAAACGGAAACTTTTGCACTCACGAAAATAATTATAGTTTTTAACATAAGAGTGAATTTGAGTTGATTCTTTTTGCAGAATATTAATATACAAATTTCTCACGTGATCCTAATTTTTAAGAATTTTTGGAGTAGTAGAAATATGGTTTGAGTACGGATTACTATACATTGTTCTGTTTTTGACAGATTCTGTTTTCAATGCATAGTTTGCTTGTTTTCTAGTTTCCATGGCTTATATTGCTCAATATAAATTGTGGAAATGATATGATATAGTATTCATTATGTGAGAACAATTATGAATCTTGTCTTTGACAGTACCGAAGTGGAATGGTTTTCTCTTTATCATACTAACCTATCTCACAAAGTTCCGTTAAGTTTTGTGTGATCGAAGTTTTCAAGCTTTGGGTGAGATCTCGATATGAGGAGAATAAGGAGTGACAAGACCCTAAGCTTGGGGATGCCCAAGGCACCCCAAGTTAATATCCAAGGAATATCCAAGCAACTAAGCTTGGGGATGCCCCGGAAGGTATCCCCTCTTTCGTCTCCAACATTATCGGTAACCTCACTTGGAGCTATGTTTTCATTCAGCACATGATATGTGTTTTGCTTGGAGCATCAATTTATTTTGTTAGGATTTTCTTTCTATTATTTTGAATAATGTTTTGCATATTTTATTTCAATAGAAGTGGCAATGATAGCCTTTCCTATGCTTATTTTGCAAGTATACATGTTGCTGTTTGAAAACAGAAAGTTTACCGTTGTTGTAAAAATTCCCTAGAAAATTCAGAATGTGATAAAATGTTGAAACTTTATGCAAAATGATCTATGATAAATTTTCTACAGTGTGGTAAATTTTCATAATGTTTGGAGTTGAATAAGTATTGATACTCTTGCATTCTTTACAGACTATACTGTTTTGGCAGATTGCTATTATGTTTGCTTGTTTAATGATTCTATTTGAGGATAGGAGTATTAAATATGCACAGGCATTTAGTATGCAATGTTGAATAATAATTTTAGTGATTTACTACAGTAGAGAATGATAAGGTTTTTGCATTGGTTTATACTAACTTATCTCATGAGTTCTTGTTGAGTTTTGTGTGGATGAAGCTTTTGAGATTTAGGAAAGCCGTGATATGAGAGGAATCAAGGAGACACAAAAGCTCAATATTGGGGATATAAGTCTCAAGCATCTAAGCTTGGGGATGCCCCGGTAGGCATCCCACCTTTCTTCTTCAACAATTATCGGTTAGTATCAGTTGAGCCTAAGTTTTTGCTTCTTCACATGAGTTGTGATGTTGTTGGAATGTCATTTTATTTTGTTTTGCTCACGGTTTTAATAAAATACTTAGATCTAAAAGTTTTTAAATAAAATAGAGTCCTCAAATAATTGCCAGGGAGGCCAAGTAAGCGGCATTCACATCCCGTCAACAAAGCTCTTTTCTATGTCATTTACTCTTGTGCTTCACTTATATCCTATGAGTAAATTGTTGAATAAATTGAATGTCATGAAGTTGAAATCATATCATGCCTAGTGGTAGCTTCACATTGGGTTTAGAAAGTGAGATCTTTTGAGGCTTGACAATCACAATATTGGTCATACAAGCAATTCATGAATAATTAGTATAAGGAAGAGAACTTTCACATATAAATACACTATCATGGAAATCTTTTGTGATTGTGAGTCCCCTGTCGGTGTCAAAACCGGCAGATTTCGGGTAGGGGGTACCGAACTGTGCGTCTAAGGATCGAGGGTAACAGGAGGCAAGCGACAGAATGTTTACCTAGGTTCGGGCCCTCTTAATGGAGGTAATACCCTACGTCCTGCTTGATTACCTTTAATGAGTATAGGGGTTACAAGAGTTGATCTACCACGAGAACGTAATGGCTAAACCCTAGATGCCTAGCCTGTATGATTATGATTACCTCTATGGACTAAACCCTCCGGTTTATATAGACACGTGAGGGGGCTAGGGTTGTACAAAGTCGGTTTACAGAGAAAGGAATCTTTATATCCGCACGCCAAGCTTGCCTTCCACGCCAAGGAGAGTCCCATCCGGACACGGGGGAAAGCCTTCTATCTTGTATCTTCGCAGCCCATTAGTCCGGCCCATGTTACATAGCCCGGATACCCACGGACACCTGAGGACCCCCTAATCTAGGACTCCCTCAGTATCCCCTGAACCAGGCTTCAATGACGATGTGTTCGGCGCGCAGATTGTCTTCGACATTGCAAGGCAGGTTCCTCCTCCGAATACTCCAAAGTGGTTGATCAACAAGAACTATGTCCGGATCTGTTTAACAGTCACAATATCGCGGCCACAAGGGAATAATACTTAATCAAAAAACACGATATGTCTTCATCGACAGTTTTTGCTGGCGAGACGTTACGTCTGGCCTCTTTATTATTTCGAATCACTTTTCAATCTCCCATTTCGTGTTTTGAGACGTAGCCTCCGGTGACACGTCTTGTCAAAACAGAGAATGTGTCCTCTTACCACGGGATCTTCATCAATACGGGTTTGGGTAATCCAACCGTGTCGTTCGCACTACCCCTTGGGAATAGGCAAGTTTTAAGGCTCGTGGGGGGACGCTCTATATTCACTGCCTTTATAAGGAGATAAGAATCCACCTTTTCACCCCACGCCTCCTTCTTCCTCAACCCATCCGCCCTCAAGCTTCAGAGCCCAAGCTTCGGTTCCTTCTGTCCCCAGAAAACATTCAAGCCATGTCCGGATCTGGAGTGCAGGGCAAGTGGGTGACCTCCTCTATCACGGAGGAGGACATCAAGGAGCTCCGGGAAGTGGGGTACTTGGCCAAGGAAATCACCCACCGTCTTCCGGCCAAGAAGAAGGTCGTCCCTACTCCGGAGCCCCATGAGAGGGCAGTATTTATCCCTCATTTCCTCTGCGGATTAGGGTTTCCCCTCCATCCTTTCGTCTGCGGCCTTATGCTTTACTACGGGCTAGATTTCCATGATCTAGCTCCGAATTCCTTCCTCAACATTTCGGCGTTCATTGTCGTATGTGAGGCATTCCTCCGCATCCCTCCTGACTTCGTCCTATGGCTCAAGGTCTTCAATGTGAAGCCAAAAGTGGTGGACGGTCAACACACAGAGTGCAGCGGCGCCATGGTGAGCAAACTTCCCAACGTCACTTGGCCGAAAGGCACCTTCGTGGAGACCGTGAAGGGGTGGCAGCAGGGGTGGTTCTAAGTCACGGAACCCCGTGACTCCACATGGGCCACTCCTCCCGAGTTCAAGTCCGGGCCTCCACTACGGCTGACATCCTAGCTCAACAAGGGCCTGGACTGGGTGTCATCCGACAAGGTGATGATGCTACAGAATCGCACCAAGAGTATGGTAGACAAAAATACCATTCTTGCTAGCGTAATCCAGGTAATTCTCTTTCACCGGATTCTCCCTTGGCAAGACCGGACTCAGCACATGTGGGAGTTCGACTCGGCCGGTCCCCGGACCCTACGGTGATTCTTCGGCACAGAGCATGAAGACATGTGGAAGCTGTTGTTCAAGAGCCAAAAGACATTGCCAGAAACGACCGAGGATCTCAGACTCGACTGTACTCACGCATCATCTCCCATAAGTTTTTATGATAACTTTATTATTTGCAAATCCAAGGGGCTTACTAAGCTTTCCATTCTTCCCACGGGGCTGGACGAAGAAGGCAGAGTAGATTCACTGTCCAGCTCCGCTACCCGAAGACCCAGCCATCCCTCTTTTAATGAGGATGCTGGTTCCGGCGCCATATCAGGCACCGGAAAAGTGGGCCAAGAAGAAGGGCAAGGAGGCCAAAAGTGGCCTCTGCCATAAAGGTGCTTCAGACGTAGTGTCCGAAGACACCGAGACCCACTCCCCCCCTGACGAAGATGAAGGGGAGGAGGAAGAGAGTAAATCTCGCCTTAAGGGGGAAAGAAGAAAAGGGGGCTTCCGCAGATCTAGAGGCGGAGGCGTCCAAGAAAGGGAGAATCTCCCTTACGGATGACTCCGAATCGGACGTTGATGAATGGCACCCCAGGCCGAAGCCCCTGGCCGAATCGTAAGTATCCCCAAAGGCACTTGTACTCATATATCTATCCGGCCTTCCACTTTGTGATCTTTAATATACTGCATTACGTGCTGCAGTCCGGCTCGCGTCCTCCCCAGCAATCCTCATCTTCAGGGAATTCGTTGGATCCGAACATGATGGACAGCGAGTCGCCTCCGCCGGCCTCCTCCCCCAAAGCTACGGATAATGCCGAAGTGTTGTCCTGAAGGACCCTTCTGGATGAGGGGAAGGTGAGGGGAGCTGCCACGGTGGCGCCAGAGGGCGATATCCCTGCTACCGAAAACATGGGGGAATCGACCCCCATGGAAACTGACGATAGGGGCCATGCCCAATTCGGACGCCAACCGAATATTATTCCGGAGACCTATACGGCTCCGGAATCAGGTGGGTAACCTCCTTCGAAAGAAGGGGGTGCGCAAATCCCACCGACGACCTCAGTCAGTCCAGAGGCGCCGGATACTCTGGTGGAAGCACTTCAGAGTGCCATCATTGTAGAAGAACATCGTACCCTTATGGTTACAGTGGTTGAAAGGGTTCAGTCCTCCAAAAGCAGATTGAATGAGTCCTATACTAGCCTTCTGAGAGGCTTTGAGGTACGTAATATAATACCTTTTGGTTATATGAGAAAAAGTGTATGTGTATAGATAGTAGCCCTTGAGACTCTGTTTGGTATTCACAAGGAAAAGCCGAACAGAGGATCAAATGACTCAATCAGGAGATTAACACACATACTATTTGAACCAAATAGGCTGCGATGCAGGCGTCAGCTACCCATACCGCCGAAGCGTCTGAGCTGAGGTAGAAGTTAGCAGAGAAGCAAGGTATGTGATACCGAAAATGCTTCTGAAATAATATCAGCAATAATTTGCGATCTGAATGAGTCTTATAACTTTGCTCATAGCTGATGCGTCTAAGGTCGATACCCTCAAGAGCGCGATGGCCGAGGACAAGAAAGAGGCGGAGGAGGAACGAGCCGCCCGCCTAAGACATGAGTCAAGGGTGGAGGAAGTCCAGCAAGAGCTCAAGGATGCTATAAGCAAATGTGAGTCCTTAGAGCACAAAATTTTGGATAAGAAATCCGAACTTGCTAAGGCCCTCCAAAGTGCTCAGGAGGCCCGGACTGAAGCCCAAAACGCCTGTCGGCAGATCCAGGGGGCGAAGAAAATTGCGGCTGGTAAGGCCTATAACATGCAGGGCAAATTTGTGAGGAAAAAATACATCTTACTGACCCGGATTTGGAGTTCTCCAGGAGCGTTTGCGGACCTGTCATGGAGTGTTGCCGATGCTGCGGAGTTCTTCCGAGCCAAAGAGGGGAGCTCGACGGAAAAGCTATTCTGGTCGTAGTACCTTGCGCCTGAGCATCCTGTGCCCCTCAGCGATCAGCTGAAGTAGTTGACCGAACTGCGTAGGGTAGCCGGATTGGCCATGAGGGATTTTATAATCCACATGTGGCCTGCCAAACCCATACCCAGCAGCTACTTCGGGCTCATGAAGCGGCTGGTCAGTGCCTACCCCCGGCTTGATGCCGTGAAGCGGTCAGAATGCATCGAAGGTGCGCGGATGGCCTTCGCCCGTGTCAAAGTGCAGTGGGCGAACATGGACACCGTCAAGCTCGCAACTGAGGGACCGCCCGCAGGCAAAGAGCACCATACGCCGGAGCGGTATTTCGACGATGTCCTAGAAGGATCCCGCATTGTAGAGGGCCAATGTTCGAAGGACATCATTTTTGAATGAATGTATCCTGTGTTGTCCAATCTTGTACTATGAAACAAGGCTTATGTATGATGTGTTGCTTGCTTTATTTTAAAACATTTTCCTCCTATGCTGCCGTTTACGATATCTAAGAGTTGGCCAGTCATCAGCTTCAGCAACCACGTAGGTAGTACGGGGGTGTTCGGGATAACACCTAAACACACTTGACCCAGTGCCTTGGTCCATGAAGGAGGTGTTAGTGCAGCAAACCAGGCAATCGGACTATATGGCTTTATCGCTTACACTTAGCCATAGGAGTTTTATAATGGGAGTATAGGTGTAGCCCCTAGTATTGTTCGGTTATCCGAATGTAACGACCGGGTAATCAAGCTACAGTAAAACTCTCCTAATGATGCCATGTCATCTGCGATTACTGTTACTAATCTCGGGTTAATTCGAAACCGCGTCAAATTCAAAATTCAAATTAATGTCAAACGGCAAAGGTTTCAAAATATTAAACTAAAATGTTCGGAGTGTGCAGTTAAATGCCAGGGTAGTTATAGTAAAGCTAACACATTTTTATAAAATGCCTAGATGATTTAAAATGGTTTAAAACATGATAGAAAATAAATAAAAAGAAAAAAGGAGAGAAGCAAAAAAACAAAAAGGAAACGCACCCCCCACCGGGCCAGACGGCCCAGCCGGCCAGGCCACCAACCGGCCCAACTGGGCAAAGGCCCAGCCGGCCACCCCCATTCCCCATATCCCCCACAACCCAAACCCTAACCCCACCCCGTCACCCACTCCCCCACTCGCCCCCTTCCCCCAGTCGCTCTCCCCCCTCCTCCCCGATCTAGATCGGATCGAGGGGAACGCCCCCAACCCCCTGACGCCGTGCCCTTCGCCGTCGCCGCCTGGACCGCGCCTCCGCCTCGACCTCCCCGTCGCCGGACCCCCCCCCCCCCTCGCCGGCCTGCATCCTCCTCGCCGGAGCCCGTCCCCGGTGCCACCCCGACGCCCCACCTCGCCGCGCGTTGGACTGCCTCGCCCCTCCTTCTCCCTCGCACGTCGCCCGGACCGCCGACATCGCCCGGTGCCGCCTCCGCCTCGACCCCGTCACCGCTAGCTCGCCTCCGTCGACGATCTGCCTCGCCGGACTTCCTCCCCAACGTCGCCGTCGTCCCCGACCTCCGTCAAGCGCATTGCCCCGACCCCTGCTTCGCACGGTGAGGCCACGGCCTACCTCTCCTCCTCCCCGCGTCACACGCGCCCGCTCGCATCGCCCCTGTCATTGCCTCACCGACGCCACCGCCCCCTGTTCCTCTGCTGACCCTGGCCGACATGCCCATGGCCGTCTCCGGCGCCCGGCGCCCGCGCCGCGCCGGCGCCCAGCCATGCCCACGCGGTTCCCACCCAGGTTGGGCGCCCGTGAACCCCCCTACGCCCGTTACCACTAGCGTCACCGCCCGCTAAGACCCCCCTTATGACTATGACAGTGGGCCCCCATGCCCCAGAACTTTATTAAAAAAAAGAATTAAATATATATATAATAATAATAAAATTAATTAATTAATTAAGGAATTAATTAAGTTAATTAATTATAATTAGATTAACCTAATCACTAATTAACCTAATTAACTGTTAGTTAATTAAAACAGAGTATGACGAACGGGACCCACCTGTCAGGTTGACCAAGTCAACTACTGACGTCATGCTGACGTCATGATGACGTCAGCAGACACTATTCTGGATAATGTTGATTAAATTAAATAAATAAATCCTAAAAATGATTTAAATCTTTTAAAATTAATATAAAATAAACCGTAGCTCGGATGGAAAAACTTTGTACATGAAAGTTGCTCAGAACGACGAGACGAATTTGAATACGCAGCCCGTTTATCTGCCACACATCCCTAGCATAGCGAACACGCAACTTTCCCCCTCTGTTTCATTTGTCCGAAAACGCGAAACACCGGGGATACTTCCCCGGATGTTTCCCCCCTTCACCGGTATCACCTCATACCGCGATAGGGCACCCCTAGCACCGATACTTGTCATGTCATGCATCACTACGCATCTGTTTTCTTAAATATTTATTGTTTCTCCCCCCTCTTCTCTCGCTAGACACCGGGACCGACGCCGCCGCTACCCAGTACGACTACGGAGTTGACGACCACTCTCTCTTGCCAGAGCAACCAGGCAAGCCCCCCCCCTTGATCACCAGATATCGCCTACTCTTCTCTATACTGCTTGCATTAGAGTAGTGTAGCATGTTACTACTTCCCGTTAATCCTATACTGATGCATAGCCTGTCCTTGCTACTACTGTTATTACCTTTACCTGCAATCCTAATGCTTAGTATAGGATGCTAGTATTTCCATCTGTGGCCCTACATTCTTGTCCGTCTGCCTTGCTATACTATCGGGCCGTGATCACTCGGGAGTTGATCACGGGTATATACTATATACTTTATACATGATACATGTGGTGACTAAAGACGGGTCGGCTTGAGGATCACCCGCGAGTGGAGTTTTGAGGCGGAGCGGCAGGGCAGGTTCCGACCACCTAGGAGAGAGGTGGGCCTGGCCCTGGTCCGTGTTCGCGGATACTTAACACGCTTAACGAGATCTGGGTATTTGATCTGAGTCTGTCCATTTGGTCTATACGCACTAACCATCTACGCGGGAGTAGTTATGGGTATGCCGGCGTCGTGGTATCAGCCGAAGCCTTCGTGACGTCAGCGACTGAGTGGCGCGCGCCGGATTGGACTGGAAGGCCACTAGGCTAGGTCTGCTTTTGGCCACGTTCGCAACGTGCAGGTGTGCTAAGGGCGATGGGCCCAGACCCCTGGGCGCTTAGGTTTAGACCGGCGTGCTGACCTCTCTGTTGGTCTAGGTGGGGCTACGACGTGTTGATCTTCCGAGGCCGGGCATGACCCAGGAAAGTGTGTCCGGCCAAATGGGATCGAGCGTGTTGGGGTATGTGGTGCACCCCTGCAGGGAAGTTAATCTATTCGAATAGCCGTGATCTTCGGTAACAGGACGATTTGGAGTTGTACCTTGACCTTATGACAACTAGAACCGGATACTTAATAAAACACACCCTTCCAAGTGCCAGATACAACCGGTGGTCGCTCTCTCACAGGGCGACGAGGGGAGGATCATCGGTTAGGATTATGCTATAGGATGCTACTTGGAGGTCTTCAGTCTACTCTCTTCTACATGCTGCAAGACGGAGGCTGCCAGAAGCGTAGTCTTCGAAAGGACTAGCTATCCCCCCCTTATTCCGGCTTTCTGCAGTTCAGTCCACATATGATACCCTTACTCCATTTGATACCCATGCATATGTAGTGTAGCTCCTTGCTTGCGAGTACTTTGGATGAGTACTCACGGTTGCTTTCTCCCTCCTTTCCCCCTTTCCTTCTTCCTGGTTGTCGCAACCAGATGTTGGAGCCCAGGATCCAGATGCCACCGTCGACGACGACTCCTACTACACCGGAGGTGCCTACTACTACGTGATGCCCGCTGACGACGACCAGGAGTAGTTAGGAGGATCCCAGGCAGGAGGCCTGCACCTCTTTCGATCTGTATCCCAGTTTGTGCTAGCCTTCTTAAGGCAAACTTGTTTAACTTAGGTCTGTACTCAGATATTGTTGCTTCCGCTGACTCGTCTATGATCGAGCTCTTGTATTCGAGCCCTTGAGGCCCCTGGCTTGTAATATGATGCTTGTATGACTTATTTTATTTGTAGAGTTGTGTTGTGATACCTTCCCGTGAGTCCCTGATCTTGATCGTACACGTTTGCGTGTATGATTAGTGTACGGTCAAATCGAGGGCGTCACAAGTTGGTATCAGAGCCGACTGCCTGTAGGAACCCCCCTTCCACACTCCTTGGCCGAAGTCGAGTCTAGACATTGCAAAAACTTTTACTAACTTGGCTGTGTGCCTTACGGGCCCACATCGCCATCGGGTGGTACTAGGATCTTTTACTCCTCGACCTTTACTCTGGGACTCTGAACTCTCTTCTACTCGGGTTAAACGAATTTACTAACTCTGACACTAGGATCCCGTTACGACATTCACCCCAAAGTTGGATAAGCCCTAGTTATTCTTTAGAATTGTATTTGAACATTATCCACATTGTCATTTGACTCCTGTGAAAACATCTGTGTTTTCAGATGGAACCCACGAGGCAGGTCGTGCGCCACACGACGGCCATTGGTGCCTCAGGATCACCTGCTGTGTTGGTTGAGATGATGACCTATCTGGGTTATCGCTGGCACCCTGAGTACACCGTCTATGAGGAGTATCAGGACTTCAACCAGGAGCAGTACCGTGCCATCGTCCACCTCCACTCTCGGGAGTATGACTCCACTACCGTGCTGCACACTGCTCATGGTGTTGGAGTGTCCATCGACATGGCGGTCCACGATGCTGCTTATGCTGCTCTGACACGTCTTCGAGGAGAGTATCAGGAGTTGGACACCTCCCCCTTCAGGCACATTGCTATCGCGTCCGATGTTGGCGCGGAGGGATACTACACTGCTGCCTACTCCACTGTCACCCGAGAGCCCTTCTACCATCAGAACCTGGTTCTGCATGCTGATGGGCTGGATAGAGCTAACCGAACTCTTCGCCACGAGTTGTACACCACCCGCCAGCACCTGTATCGTGCTCTGACGTTGTTACACCTCTCTGTCCACTCTGGTAATCTGTCGCGTTCTGCGATCTACCCTGCCCGGACCGTGATGCCCCAGGGCGTCGGCTGGCCAGATGTGGGAGGCTACTCTCCTGCATTGGGTCCTCTCCTGCCACCTGCGCATTGGGTTCCGCACCAGAGTATCCGTGGGCCCCAGGCTACTCGCGTGGAGGTCTTCCCTTCGCGTCACTACCAGCTGTCGGGCTACACCTACCTCCGCAGTACCACATGGGACTGACGTAGACTTGCTTATTAGTGTTAGCTGCATTCGCCGCGAGCCTGTGTGCCGCCTATGATGTCTTAGCCTATGTACCGAACTCCGTGTAACGAACTCTATGCTGATCTCTTTTGTAAGATATGCCGACTAATATGTAGTATCTATCATGCTACGTTCGTTGTGCATGTTTCATCATGAATGATTCTTGTTTTTACAATTACTCAATGCTGAACTACCCCTGTTAAATATTAGTAGGATGGTTAGACCAGGTGGTCATGGTCGTGGTGGCAACGCCCCACCACCACCTGAGTACATGGCTGGGATGATGCAACAGTTTGAGCTGAATCGTCAGTTCATGGAGAATATTATAGCTCAGTTTCCTCGCCCCAATATGAACCAGCAGCCAACCCCAGTAACTCTGCAGGATTTCATGCGCCTGAACCCAACTGTGTACCGCAGCTCAACTCAGCCTCTGGATGCTGATGACTGGCTCCGAGACATCACCTATGAGATGGAGTCTGCTGATGCAGCCCCTGCCAGCTATGTCACCTTTGCTTCCTTCTTCCTGAAGGGACCCGCAGCTCAATGGTGGGACAGCCACAGGCATACTCTGCCAGCTGGAACAATCATCACCTGGCCAGACTTCCAAGCTACCTTCCGTGCTCGCTTCATCCCTCAGGCAGTTATGGACCGGAAGAAGCGTGAGTTTCGCAACCTCACCCAAGGCAACAAAACTGTGGAAGCTTATCAGCGGGAGTTTCTGGACTTGTCCCGCTATGCTGAAGAGGACATTGCAACTGATGCACACAGACAGGAGAAGTTCCAGGATGGCCTTCAAGCTGACATCAAACTCGCACTTCTAGTGCATGATTTTGCTGATTTCGCCACTCTGGTGAACAAAGCCATCAATGTCGAAACTGGTCTGCAGGAATACCAGATCTCTCACAAGCGCAGCCGTGACACGGGCTCATCTTCGGGCCCGTCCTCGCAGAAGCGCAAGATATGGATTCCCAACAGCATGTACCAGCCAAGTGCACCTGCCCCAAGGCAGTCCTATGCTGCACCTCGTCTGCCTACGGCTCCAACTAGGCAGCCAAGGCTTCCAGCTCCACCACCCCAAGCTCCTGTTCCTACTCCCGAGAATGGTTTGTGCTTCAGGTGTGGACAACCAGGGCACCGTGCTAGGGAATGCAACCAGAAACAGAATCAACTGGCCCTTCCAGCAACTGGCCGTGGAAGCAACCAGCCTCGCAACAACAGTGCCAAGTCTTATGGTCGTGTTCATGCCAACCATGTTGATCTCAATGAAGTTCTAGACCAGCCTGCTACTGTGATGGGTACACTCCTCGTAAATTCAGTACCAGCATCTGTTTTATTTGATACAGGAGCATCACATTCTTTCATATCAGCTGAGTTTGCATTCATGCATGGCATCAAATACGAAGAGATGAACACTGTGATTGTGGTACACACCCCTGCGGGCCAGTGTCAAACCTCTATGGTTAGTCACAACGTTCCCGTTGAAATTGAAGGACTGGAATTCCTTGCCTCCCCCATCGTACTAAAGTCTTGTAGCATCGACCTCATTCTGGGAATGGATTGGTTGAAAGCGCATACTGCTTCTATAGTTTGCGCCACTAAGGTCGTCCATCTGCTACACCCTTCTGACGAAATAATAGCTTACCAAGCTCATCTAGTTCAGAACGCCGAGGCACGACTTTATGCCTTGAACGCGTTGAACGCTGCACCACTCGAGGGCATTGAAAACATTCCCGTCGTTCGGGAATTCCAAGACGTCTTCCTAGAAGAACTTCCAGGGATTCCTCCTGCTAGAGCTGTCGAATTCATCATCGACTTGAAACCCGGCACTACCCCTATAGCTAAACGACCCTACAAGATGCCGCCGCATGAACTCATTGAGCTTAAGGAGGAAATCGACAAATCTCTTGTCAAAGGTTTCATTCGCCCAAGTTGCTCTCCTTGGGGAGCACCTTCTCTCTTTGTTAAGAAGAAGGATGGGACAAACCGATTAGTCCAAGACTACCTCGTATAAACCAAGCTACCATTCAGAATAAATATCCTCTTCCTCGAATCAATGATCTTTATGATCAACTGGCTGGCTCATCAGTGTTCTCCAAACTCGACTTGAGGTTGGGTTACCACCAGATCCGTGTTCATGAAGAGGACATCCCAAAAACCGCCTTCGTGACTCGGTATGGATCATACGAGTACACCGTCATGTCATTCGGCTTAACGAATGCTCCAGCCACCTTCTCTCGTCTGATGAACTATATATTCATGGATTACCTCGACAAGTTCGTCGTGGTTTATTTGGACGATATCCTTGTATTTTCCAAGAACAAGGAGGAACATGTTGAACATCTTCGTCTTGTGCTGGAAAGGCTTCGGGAGCATCAGCTATATGCTAAGTATTCCAAGTGTGAATTCTGGCTCCCCGAAGTAACCTATCTTGGGCACGTCATCTCCAAAGATGGTATTGCCGTCAACCCTGAACGAGTTCAGGCTATACTCGATTGGACTCCTCCGAAGAATGTGAAGCAAGTCCGAAGTTTTCTCGGTCTCGCCAGCTATTGCCGTCGATTCGTCGAGAACTTCTCCAAGATTGCCAGGCCTCTGACTAATTTGTTGCATAAGGGTGTCAAGTTCGACTGGACAGACAAGTGTCAGGAAAGTTTCCAGGCGCTCAAAGACAAGTTGACTTCTGCCCCCGTACTTGCTCCACCTGATACTAAGAAGGACTTCGTCATTTACTGCGACGCTTCCCGTCAAGGATTAGGCTGTGTCCTAATGCAAGAGCGCAGAGTGATTGCTTATGCCTCTCGTCAACTGCGCCCTCACGAAGAAAACTACCCAGTTCACGACCTCGAGCTTGCTGCTGTCATTCATGCACTGAAGCAGTGGCGGCATTACCTTCTCAGTAATCGTTGCGAGATCTTCACCGACCATCAAAGTCTGAAGTATCTGTTTACTCAGCCAGATTTGAACCTACGCCAGCAAAGATGGATGGAGACTGTTGCAGACTTTGACGTGGGTATATCCTATACCCCCGGCAAGGCTAATGTAATGGCTGATGCCTTGAGCCACAAGTCTTACTGCAACCACCTCCAGGTCCACAAAGTTCAGCCCTCGCTTACCGAAGAATTTAGAAGGCTGAACCTCCATATTGTTCCTCCGGGATCACTCGCTCCCCCTCCCGAAGATTTCCCCAAACGGAACCTCCATGTTGTTTCCAAGGGTTCTCTCAATACCCTGGTTGCGAAACCAGATCTTGTGGACACCATCAAATGGATACAGAAATGTGACGATGAAGTCCTCAAGATTAAGCGCGACCTAAAAAAAGGAAAGCCCTCATTCTTCACGATCGCCGACGATGGCGCCTTGTATTTCAAAGGCCACCTAGTGGTACCATGTTCGAAGAAAAACCTGGATAAGACTAAAAGGGTTATGCAAGAAGCCCATGATACGCCTCTGTCCATCCATCCTGGTAGTACAAAGATGTACCAGGATATTCGTCAAAGATTCTGGTGGTCTAATATGAAGCACGACATTGCTCGTTATGTTGCTGAGTGTGACGTTTGTCGCCGAATCAAAGCAGAGCATCAAAGGCCTGCTGGAACTCTGCAACCTATCTCTATTCCTGAATGGAAATGGGACCATGTTGAAATGGACTTCGTCACTGGATTTCCCAAATCGCAGAAAGGTAATGATGTTATTCTTGTCGTCATTGACCGGCTTTCCAAAGTTGCCCATTTCCTGGCGGTCAAAGAGACAATCACTGCTAGTCAGCTTGCTACTCTCTACATGGCTAGAATTGTTTCACTTCACGGTATCCCACTGGTTATCAGTTCAGACCGTGGCAGCTTATTCACTTCAAGGTTTTGGGCGAGTTTCCAAGAAGCTATGGGACTCATCTGTCGTTCAGTACTGCGTTCCATCCTCAGTCGCAAGGACAGGTTGAATGTGTCAACCAAGTTCTCGAAGACATGCTTCGAGCTTGTGTAATCTCATTCGGCAAGAAATGGGGGGAATCTCTTCCATATGCCGAGTTCTCTTATAATAATAGCTATCAAGCTAGTCTGAAGATGTCCCCCTTCGAAGTGCTATATGGACGAAAGTGTCGAACCCCTCTGAACTGGTCAGAAACTGGGGAGCGTCCACTCTTCGGTCCGGATATTATCCAACAGGCCGAAGAACAAGTTCGCATTATTCGCGAGAATCTCAAGACTGCTCAGTCACGTCAGAAAAGTCAGTATGACCGTCATCACCAAGACATGGTCTATCAACCTGGCGAAAAGGCTTATCTTCGAGTTACACCAATGAAGGGTGCTCACCGCTTCGGGATCAAGGGCAAGCTAGCTCCTCGCTATATCAGTCCCTTCACTATTCTCGAAAGGCGTGGAAAGGTAGCATATCAATTGGAGCTTCCGCCGAACCTTTCTCAGGTTCACGATGTGTTCCATGTGTCACAACTCCGCCGTTGCTTCAAGGATCCAATCCGAGCGATGGATCATGAAGTGCTCGAATTGCAACAGGACCTCTCTTATAAAGAGCATCCGGTCCGCATTCTTGACCAAGCTGAACGCCGCACACGTCAGAAGGCGATCAAATTCCTCAAAGTCCAGTGGTCGAATCACTCTGAAGACGAAGCCACTTGGGAACGCGAGGACCGCCTGCGCGATGAATACCCCGCACTGTTTCTTTCTACCTCCTAAATCTCGGGACGAGATATCTTGTAGTGGAGGAGTTTTGTAACGACCGGGTAATCAAGATACAGTAAAACTCTCCTAATGATGCCATGTCATCTGCGATTACTGTTACTAATCTCGGGTTAATTCGAAACCGTGTCAAATTCAAAATTCAAATTAATGTCAAACGGCAAAGGTTTCAAAATATTAAACTAAAATGTTCGGAGTGTGCAGTTAAATGCCAGGGTAGTTATAGTAAAGCTAACACATTTTTATAAAATTCCTAGATGATTTAAAATGGTTTAAAACATGATAGAAAATAAATAAAAAGAAAAAAGGACAGAAGCAAAAAAACAAAAAGGAAACGCACCCCCCACTGGGCCAGACGGCCCTGCCGGCCAGGCCACCAACCGGCCCAACTGGGCAAAGGCCCAGCTGGCCACCCCCATTCCCCATATCCCCCACAACCCAAACCCTAACCCCACCCCGTCACCCACTCCCCCACTCGCCCCCTTCCCCCAGTCGCTCTTCCCCCTCCTCCCCGATCCAGATCGGATCGAGGGGAACGCCCCCCCCCCCCAACGTCGTGCCCTTCGCCCTCGCCGCCTGGACCGCGCCTCCGCCTCGACCTCCCCGTCGCTGGACCCCCCCTCGCCGGCCTGCATCCTCCTCGCCGGAGCCCGTCCCCGGTGCCACCCCGACGCCCCACCTCGCCGCGCGCTGGACTGCCTCGCCCCTCCTTCTCCCTCGCACGTCGCCCGGACCGCCGACGCCGCCCGGTGCCGCCTCCGCCTCGACCCCGTCACCACTAGCTCGCCTCCGTCGACGATCTGCCTCGCCGGACTTCCTCCCCAACGTCGCCGTCGTCCCCGACCTCCGTCAAGCGCATTGCCCCGACCCCTGCTTCGCACGGTGAGGCCACGGCCTACCTCTCCTCCTCCCCGCGTCACACGCGCCCGCTCGCATCGCCCCTGTCATTGCCTCACCGACGCCACCGCCCCCTGTTCCTCTGCTGACCCTGGCCGCCATGCCCACGGCCGTCTCCGGCGCCCGGCGCCCGCGCCGCGCCGGCGCGGTTCCCGCCCGGGTTGGGCGCCCGTGAACCCCCCTGCGCCCGTTACCACTAGCGTCACCGCCCGCTAAGACCCCCCTTATGACTATGACAGTGGGCCCCCATGCCCCAGAACTATATTAAAAAAAAGAATTAAAAATATATATAATAATAATAAAATTAATTAAGGAATTAATTAAGTTAATTAATTATAATTAGATTAACCTAATCACTAATTAACCTAATTAACTGTTAGTTAATTAAAACAGAGTATGACGAACGGGACCCACCTGTCAGGTTGACCAAGTCAACTACTGACGTCATGCTGATGTCATGATGACGTCAGCAGACACTATTCTGGATAATGTTGATTAAATTAAATAAATAAATCCTAAAAATGATTTAAATCTTTTAAAATTAATATAAAATAAACCGTAGCTCGGATGGAAAAACTTTGTACATGAAAGTTGCTCAGAACGACGAGACGAATTTGAATACGCAGCCCGTTTATCCGCCACACATCCCTAGCATAGCGAACACGCAACTTTCCCCCTCTGTTTCATTTGTCCGAAAACGTGAAACACCGGGGATACTTCCCCGGATGTTTCCCCCCTTCACCGGTATCACCTCATACCGCGATAGGGCACCCCTAGCACCGATACTTGTCATGTCATGCATCACTACGCATCTGTTTGCTTAAATATTTATTGTTTCTCCCCCCTCTTCTCTCGCTAGACACCGGGACCGACGCCGCCGCTACCCAGTACGACTACGGAGTTGACGACCACTCTCTCTTGCCAGAGCAACCAGGCAAGCCCCCCCCCTTGATCACCAGATATCGCCTACTCTTCTCTATACTGCTTGCATTAGAGTAGTGTAGCATGTTACTACTTCCCGTTAATCCTATACTGACGCATAGCCTGTCCTTGCTACTACTGTTATTACCTTTACCTGCAATCCTAATTCTTAGTATAGGATGCTAGTATTTCCATCTGTGGCCCTACATTCTTGTCCGTCTGCCTTGCTATACTATCGGGCCGTGATCACTCGGGAGTTGATCACGGGTATATACTATATACTTTATACATGATACATGTGGTTACTAAAGACGGGTCGGCTTGAGGAGCACCCGCGAGTGGAGTTTTGAGGCGGAGCGGCAGGGCAGGTTCCGACCACCTAGGAGAGAGGTGGGCCTGGCCCTGGTCGGCGTTCGCGGATACTTAACACGCTTAACGAGATCTGGGTATTTGATCTGAGTCTGTCCATTTGGTCTATACGCACTAACCATCTACGCGGGAGTAGTTATGGGTATCCCGGCGTCGTGGTATCAGCCGAAGCCTTCGTGACGTCAGCGACTGAGTGGCGTGCGCCGGATTGGACTGGAAGGCCACTAGGCTAGGTCTGCTTTTGGCCGCATTCGCAACGTGCAGGTGTGCTAAGGGCAATGGGCCCAGACCCCTGGGCGCTTAGGTTTAGACCGGCGTGCTGACCTCTCTGTTGGTCTAGGTGGGGCTACGACGTGTTGATCTTCCGAGGCCGGGCATGACCCAGGAAAGTGTGTCCGGCCAAATGGGATCGAGCGTGTTGGGGTATGTGGTGCACCCCTGCAGGGAAGTTAATCTATTCGAATAGCCGTGATCTTCGGTAACAGGACGATTTGGAGTTGTACCTTGACCTTATGACAACTAGAACCGGATACTTAATAAAACACACCCTTCCAAGTGCCAGATACAACAGGTGGTCGCTCTCTCACAGGGCGACGAGGGGAGGATCATCGGTTAGGATTATGCTATACGATGCTACTTGGAGGTCTTCAGTCTACTCTCTTCTACATGCTGCAAGATGGAGGCTGCCAGAAGCGTAGTGTTCGAAAGGACTAGCTATCCCCCACCCCTTATTCCGGCTTTCTGCAGTTCAGTCCACATATGATACCCTTACTCCATTTGATACCCATGCATATGTAGTGTAGCTCCTTGCTTGCGAGTACTTTGGATGAGTACTCACGGTTGCTTTCTCCCTCCTTTCCCCCTTTCCTTCTTCCTGGTTGTCGCAACCAGATGTTGGAGCCCAGGATCCAGACGCCACCGTCGACGACAACTCCTACTACACCGGAGGTGCCTACTACTACGTGATGCCCGCTGACGACGACCAGGAGTAGTTAGGAGGATCCCACGCAGGAGGCCTGCGCCTCTTTTGATCTGTATCCCAGTTTGTGCTAGCCTTCTTAAGGCAAACTTGTTTAACTTAGGTCTGTACTCAGATATTGTTGCTTCCGCTGACTCGTCTATGATCGAGCTCTTGTATTCGAGCCCTTGAGGCCCCTGGCTTGTAATATGATGCTTGTATGACTTATTTTATTTGTAGAGTTGTGTTGTGATACCTTCCCGTGAGTCCCTGATCTTGATCGTACACGTTTGCGTGTATGATTAGTGTACGGTCAAATCGGGGGCGTCACACCAAACTTGGGTGCTGTGGATGCCTGGCCGGGTGAAGGCCGGCCTGTCGTGTAATACGGAAAAATCGCAAGAGATTTATACTTAGTCACGGAATAGCTGACCAGCTCTCGTCGCATCATGACAGTCAGTTTTCGGCTTTCTCCACTGAGGTGTCTGTCCGGATGAACCAGAAATACAATCGCAGTAGTTCTCCCTTTACTACCTTAGTCGAACAAGCGGAACATAAGGTAGTAACCACAGGAGCCGCGCAACCCAACTATTGACCAAAGACATGATTCGGAGCCGATGCATATAATGCTATATTTGGGACGCCGAATTGCACTGTGAAACTGTTCGAACTTTGTTTAGTTTAAAAAATAACGTATGTGGCTCAATAGAGCCCCTGGCGATTTAAGTCATATCGAGGTGTACATGACAATCGGACAAAAACAGGGAGACACAAATTAAGAAATAGGCCAATACCGCATAGGTTGGGCTAGAAACTGTTTCCATTATAGTCTGATTGATACGTCAAAACATATTGGTACAAATAGTGCAGTAAGCAACAAGGCCATTTTACATGCCGAGCACAGGGGAAAGCTGTGTATGTGTCCTGAAAATGGACGAGGTGATCTTTAAAGACCCTATAGGTACTCTGCCACGTGTCTACGCTGCTTTTTCCCCTTGGTGTATTGTCCTTCGAGAGGATCATCGATCGGTGTTTTCATGATAGGCCTCAAAAAGAGGCCTTGGTACCATCGAAAAGGTGGCGTGGGTTGTAAGGAACCTGAAAAAATGAAAAGAAAACGAAATATGAGTGTCCAGATAGGGTCTAGCCGTATTGTGTACTATTATCTTGATTATGCCTCCATCCTTTCCCATGGTATCTTTAGTGCATAATTATGCACGCGTGGTACATGTGCCACAATTTGGTGGGGGCTGAGATGGAGGCCGAATTTCTAATCGAGCTCCTGACGAGCTGGACTGTCGTACTGTGGGGTAGTCCGGACTCGTTTGACAGTGTCTAGGGACTTGGCCGCTGATGTAATAGTCGGCTTGATAAGGCCGCCATGTACTTCCGCTGCCAGGGCCATGGTGTGCTCCTCAGTACGGAGGGAGCGTTCCATGTTTCCATTGACCGTTATAACGCCGCGTGGTCCGGGCATCTTGAGTTTGAGATAGGCATAGTATGGTACCGCATTGAAGCAAGCGAACGCGGTTCGTCCGAGTAGTGCATGGTAGCCACTGCGGAAGGGGACGATGTCAAAGATCAAGTCTTCGCTTGGGAAGTTGTCCGGCGAACCGAAGACAACCTCCAATGTGATTGAGCCCATGCAACGGGCCTCTACACCAGGTATTACTCCTTTAAAGGTAGTTTTGGTAGGCTTGATTCTTGATGGATCAATACCCATCTTGCAGACTGTGTCCTGATAGAGCATGTTAAGGCTGCCGCCGCCGTCCGTGAGGACTCGCGTAAGGTGGAATCCGTTAATGATTGGGTCGAGGACCAGTGTGGCCAAACCTCCATGACGGATACTGGTCGGATGGACCCTGCGGTCGAAGGTGATCGGACAGGCCGACCATGGGTTGAATTTTGGGGCGACTTGCTCTATCGCATAGACGTCCCTTAGCGCGCGCTTGCGCTCCCTCTTGGGATATGAGTGACGTATATCATATTTACCGTTTTGACTTCAGGGGAAATTTCTTCTGTCCCCCTGTGTTTGGTTGACGAGGCTCCTCGTCGTCGTCCTCGCTGGGCGACCCTTTCTCCTTATGTTCGGTATTTAACTTACCGGCCTGTTTAAAGACCCAGCAACCTCGGTTGGTATGATTGGAAGGCTTGTCGGGGGTGTCGTGAATCTGGCAGGATTGATTGAGTATTCGGTCCAAGCTGGATGAGCCCTCTTTGTTTCTTTTAAATGGCTTCTTCTGCTGACCGGACTTGGAGCCGCTGAATCCGGCATTGACCGCCATGTCTTCGGTATTGTCATTATTGTTGTGGCGCTTGTGTTTGTTGCGTCGGGGCCTGCCGTTGTTATTCTTAGCTTCGGAAGTGCCAGGTTCGCTTGTACTATTACTGCTATGGGCTAGCCAGCTGTCTTCGCCCGTGCAAAAGCGGGTCATGAGTGCCATGAGGGCTGCCATGGACTTTGGCTTCTCTTGGCCGAGGTGTCGGGCGAGCCATTAGTCGCGAATGCTACACTTAAAGGTCGCTCGGGCTTCGGCGTCTGGACAATTGACAATCTGGTTCTTTTTGATGAGGAACCTAGTCCAGAATTTTTGGGCGGACTCTTCGGGATGCTGGACAATATGACTGAGGTCATCAGCATTTGGAGGCCGGAGGTAGGTGCCTTGGAAGTTGTCTCTAAAGGCATCCTCCAGGTCTTCCCAGCTTCCGATAGAGTTTTCTGAGAGGCTATTTGACCAGTGTCGAGCTGGCCCCTTAAGTTTAAGGGGGAGGTAATTGATGGCATGTAGATCGTCACCGTGAGCCATGTGAATGTGGAGAAGAAAATCTTCAATCCATACTGCGGGATCTGTTGTGTCGTCGTATGATTCAATGCTCATGGGTTTAAACCCTTCTGGGAACTGGTGCTCCATTACCTCATCGGTGAAGCATAGGGGGTGTGTGGCGCCTCTATATCGCGCCATGTCACGATGCAATTCGGATGAAGTCCGTATGTGATTTTCGGCCCGGGCATGGTTGTGCTTGTCGCGCCAGGATTGATAACCGTCCTCTCACGCCGGGGCACGCCCCCGCGATCCATAGATTGATCTGGTCTGACCTGCTCTATTTTCCAGGTCCTGTCGTAGGTCATATGTGTATCCCTGAGCTGTTGTTTCTCTGCTTTTTTGGCGAGGTGGTGTGGGCTAGTGTTCGGCTTGAGTTGTCGTTCTATCCCGACCACGTGCGCAGGTGGTATGGGCTCCAGTGCCTCATCGTCGAATTGGGGTAGCAGCTTACGCTTCGAGTAACTCTTTATTGGGCGTTCGAGGCCGTATTCTTCGGCTGCCAGGACATTAGTCCATCTGTCGTTGAGCAGATCTTGGTCAGCTTGGAGCTTCTGCTGCTTCTTTTTTAGGCTTCTTGCCGTGGCTATTAGCCGGCGCTTAAAGCGCTCTTGTTCGAGGGGTTCTTCTGGCATGATAAAGTCTTCATTGCCGAGGCTCACGTCATCCTCAGAGAGCGGTGGATAGTTGTTATCCTCCGAGTCTTCGTTCCATGCTTGCTCGTCAGGGTTGACTTACCCGTCCTCCCGATCATCCTGTTCGAATGTTGGTTCGATGGGGTCTTCTTGGTCTTTGGCGTTCTCCGGAGTGTCGTCGTCTCCGGTGCCAGTATTGCTGTCTTTTCCGTGGAGCGATTTAGAGCGGCGCCACTGACGTCGACGCTTTGGTGGTATCTCAGGAGGTTCATCCTCGACTGGGTCCTTCTCATCATTGACATCGCCTTATTTAGGTGTGTCCACCATGTACACGTCGTATGAAGAAGTGGTCATCCAGCGTCCGGTGAATGGCGGGTTTTGGGCCTGCTCCTCTCCGGCATCGTCGTCCATACCATCGATGTCTTCAGAGACGTAGTCGAGCATGTCAGTTAGATCCTCGATAGTGGCTATAAAGTGGGTGGTGGGTGGGAAGTAAAATTCCCTATTTTCAGCCCCTAGTCCGGGCTGGGTGCAATTCGGAAGCGGTTCCTCTGTGATGGCGAGGGATCGCATTAAGTCCAGAGCCTCATTTAAAAGCGAGGTTTGGACGGGGACCGAAGTTCCCTGGCCGAGCTCGCATGACGCGGACTTCGAGGGTTCGGAGCTAGTGTCCGGAGAAGAGCCCAGCTTTGTGATGACTGCCGGTGGCGCTATCCTCTCCGGTTCTCCACTGTTGAGCTCTATAGCCGCAGAGATTCCGGCAGCTCTAGACTCCCGTCTTCGGACCTGGTGACGCGCTCCGGATCTAAGGCCGGAGTGGTGGTTGGAGCCACGAACCCTTGAAAGATCAAGTCTCCTCGGATCTCAGCAACATAGTTCAGATTTCCAAAACTGGTCTGGTGACCAGGGGCGTAGCTGTCGATCTGCTCCAGGTGGCCAACCGAGTTGGCGCGCAGTGCGAACACGCCGAATACAAAGATCTGGCTGGGAAGAAAAATCTCCTTCCCGGCAGCATTGTTGTTGTATATGATCGATGGAGCCATCGAGCCTTTCAACGACAGCACAGTGGAACTCTCAATGAACGCACCAATGTCGGTGTCAAAACCGGCAGATCTCGGGTAGGGGGTCCCGAACTGTGCGTCTAAGGATCGAGGGTAATAGGAGGCAAGGGACATGATGTTTACCCAGGTTCGGGCCCTCTTAATGGAGGTAATACCCTACGTCCTGCTTGATTGACGTTAATGAGTATAGGGGTTACAAGAGTTGATCTACCATGAGATCGTAATGGCTAAACCCTAGATGTCTAGCATGTATGATTATGATTGCCTCTATGGACTAAACCCTCCGGTTTATATAGACACTGGAGGGGGCTAGGGTTGTACAAAGTCGGTTTACAGAGAAAGGAATCTTTATATCCGCACGCCAAGCTTGCCTTCCATGCCAAGGAGAGTCCCATCCGGACACGGGGGAAAGCCTTCTATCTTGTATCTTCGCAGCCCATTAGTACGGCCCATGTTACATAGCCCGGACACCCGAGGACCCCCTAATCCAGGACTCCCACACCCCCATCAAAATATTGTATGCCAAAATTGTTGACGTTGGACAAGGAAGACTGAGGGAGTCCTAGATTAGGGTGTCCCCGGGCGGCCGGGCTATGTGACGTGGTTCGGACTGGTGGGCCGTGAAGATACAAGATAGAAGGCTTCCCCCCGTGTCCGGATGGGACTCTCCTTGGCGTGGAACGCAAGCTTGGAGTTCAGATATGAAGATTCCTTTCTCTGTAAACCGACTCTGTACGATCCTAACCCCCTCCGGTGTCTATATAAACCAGAGGGTTTAGTCCGTAGAGGCAATCATAATCATACAGGCTAGACATATAGGGTTTAGCCATTACGATCTCAAGGTAGATCAACTCTTGTAACCCCTATACTCATCAAAGTCAATCAAGCAGGAAGTAGGGTATTACCTCCATTAAGAGGGCCCGAACCTGGGTAAACATCATGTCCCCTGCCTCATGTTACCTTCGATCCTTAGACACATAGTTCAGGACCCCCTACCTAAGACTGCCGGTTTTGACACCGACATTGGTGCTTTCATTGAGAGTTCCTCTGTGCTGTCGACATAAGGTTCGATGGATCGTTCGATCGTCTACAATAATGCTGTCTTGGGGGAGGTTTTCCCCCGGGCCAGATTTTCGTATTCAGTGGCTTCTCACTGCGTGCCAACTCGATTCGCCACCTCGAGCAGATTGACAGCTACGCCCTTGGTCATCTGATCAGTTTTGGGAACCTAAACTATGTCGCTGATATCCGAGGAGATTTGATCTTCGAAGGGTTCGCAGCCCCGATCACCGCTCTGGCCTTAGATCCGGAGCAGTCTCTTAGGTCCGAAGACGGGAGTTGAGAGCCCGCCGGATTCTCTACAATTATGGAACTTGTTAACAGAGATCCGGAGGGGATGGAGTCATCGGCAAACCCGAAGACGAATCGAAGTCCCCTTGTCACTGAAGCACCGGATACCCCGCCGGACTCTAAGTCCGAACTCTCGAGGTCCGTGTCTAGCGGGCGCCGCCAGGAGGCTCCAACTCTCGACAACCCCGGGGACTCTCGTTTCTCTGTCCAACCCTCGCCTTTAAATGAGGCTCTAGACTTAATGTGATCACTCGCCATTACGGAAGGATCACTTCCGAATTATGCCCAGCCCAGACTAGGGGTTGAGAGCGGGGAATTTTATGTCCCACCCACCACCCACTTCATAGCCACTGTCAAGGATCTAACCGACATGCTGGACTACGCCTCTGAAGACATTGACGGTATGGGCGACGATGCCGGAGACGAATAAGGCCAAAACCCTCCGTTTACCAGATGATGGACGGCCACCTCCAAATACAATGTGTACATGGTGGAAACACCCAAAGAGGATGGCGATGACGGCAAGGAGAATCCGGTTGAGGACAAGCCTGCCGCCCCTCTGAAGCGTCGACATCAGCGGCGCTGCTCAAAATCATGTCATGACAAAGACGGCAATACCAGCACCGAAGACAATACTACTCGGGAGAATGCCGAAGACCCTGAAGCCCCCTGTAGAGCCAACATCCGAATAGGATGATTGGGAGGATGGGCAAGTAAACCCTGACGATCCTGTCGGGAGCGAGGACTCGGAGGACAGTAACTACCTACCAAACTCCAAAGAGGATACGAGCCTCGGTAACGAAGATTTTATCATGCCGGAGGAACCCCTCGAACAAGAGCTCTTTAAGCGTCGGCTAATCGCCACTGGAAGAAGCCTGAAAAAGAAGCAGCAACAGCTTCAGGCTGATCAGGATTTGCTCAATGACAGATGGACTAACATCCTGGTAGCCGAGGAATACGGCCTCGAACTCCAAACAAAGAGCTACCCGAAGCGCAAGCTTCTACCCCAATTCGACGATGAGGCCCTGGAGCCATACCGCCAACACGTGGCGCTACTGACAGATCTGACCGACCACCACGTAGCCGGGACAGAACGGCAACGCAAGCTAAACAACAGCCCGCACCACCTCGCCGCAAAGGCATGGGAACAGCGGCTCCGGGATACACCTACGACCTACGATAGGACCTGGACAACAGAGCCGGTCAGACCAGATCAATCTACGGATCACGGGGCCATGCTCCAGCACGGGAAGACGGCCATGAGTCCTGGCGCGTCAAGCACAACCTCACCCGGGCCAAAAACCATATTCGGACTTCATCCGAACTACGTCGCGACGCAACCCAATATAGAGGCGCCGCACACCCCCTATGCTTCACCGATGAGGTAATGGAGCACCAGTTCCCAGAAGGGTTTAAACCCGTGAACATCGAAAAATATGACGGTACAACAGATCCCGCAGTATGGATTGAAGATTTCCTTCTCCACATTCACATGGCTCGCGGTGATGATCTACATGCCATCAAATACCTCCCCCTAAAGCATAAGGGACCAGCTCGACACTGGTTAAATAGCCTCCTAGAGAACTCTATTGGAAGCTGGGAAGACTTGGAAGACGCCTTTAGAGACAACTTCCAAGGCACTTATATCCGACCTCCGCACACCGATGACCTCAGCCATATAGTCCAACAGCCCGGAGAGTCAGCCAGAAAATTCTGGACCAGGTTCCTAATTAAAAAGAACCAGATTGTCGACTGCCCGGACGCCGAAGCCCTAGCGGCCTTTAAACACAGCATCCGCTACGAATGGCTCGCCCGACACCTTGGCCAAGAGAAGCCAAAGTCCATGGCAGCCCTTACAGCACTCATGACCCACTTTTGCGCGGGAGAGGATAGCTGGTTAGCCCGTAGCAACAACGGTGCCAGCGACCCGGGTACTTCCGAAACCAGAGACGGCAACGGCAGGCCCCGACGCAACAAACACAAGCGTCGAAGCAACAATAACAATACCGAAGACACGGCGGTCAACACCGGATTCAGTGGCTCCAAATCCGGTTAGTGGAAGAAGTCATTTAAAAGAAATAAAGAAGACTCAGCTAGCCTGGACCGAATACTAGATCAACCCTGCCAGATTCACGGCACCCCCGACAAGCCTGCCAACCATACCAACAGAAGTTGTTGGGTCTTCAAACTGGCTGGTAAGCTGAACACCGAACATAAGGAGAAGAGGTCTCCCAGTGAGGACAACGGCGAGGAGCCTCGCCCACCGAATACAGGGGTATAGAAGAAATCCCCCCCCCCCGGTCAAAAGGGTGAACATGATATACGCTACTCACATCCCCAAGCGGGAGCGCAAGCGTGCTCTAAGGGACGTCTATGCGATAGAGCCAGTCGCCCCAAAATGCAACCCATGGTCAGCCTGCCCGATCACTTTCGATCGCAGAGACCATCTGACTAGTATCCGTCACGGAGGCTCGGCCACGTTGGTCCTCGACCCAATTATCGATGGATTCCACCTTAAGAAAGTCCTCATGGACGACGGTAGCAGTCTTAACTTACTCTATCAGGACACGGTCCACAAAATGGGTATTGATTCGTCAAGAATTAAACCCACCAAAACTACCTTTAAATGAGTAATACCCGGGGTAGAGGCCCGTTGCACGGGCTCAATCACATTGGAAGTCGTCTTCGGTTCGCCGGACAACTTCCAAAGCGAAGACTTGACCTTTGACGTCGTCTCCTTCCGTAGCGGCTATCACGCACTACTCGGACGAACCACGTTCGCTCGCTTCAATGTGATCCTGCATTACGCATATCTCAAACTGAGGATGCCCGGACCACGCGGTGTTATAACAATCAATGGAAACACGGAGCGCTCCCTCCGTACTAAGGAGCACACCGCGGCCCTTGCAGCGGAAGTCCAGGGCAGCCTTATCAAGCCAAACACTACATCGGCAGTCAAGCCCCCGGACACTGTTAAACGCGTCTGGACTACCCTGCAGAGCGACAGTCCAGCTCGTCCGGAGCTCGATTAGCAATTCAGCCTCCGTCTCAGCCCCAGCCGAATTGCGGCATATGTGTCACGCGTACATAACTACGCACTAAAAATACCATGGGCAAAGATGGAGGCATAGTAAAGACAAAGTCCATAGTACGGCTTGACCCTATCTGGACCCTCATGTTTCTTTTCTATTTTTTTCTTTACAACCCCCATCACCTTCTAACGGTACCAAGGGCCCTTTCCTAGGCCCCTCATGAAAACCCAACTGTTAATCCTTTCGAAGGATAATACACCAGGGAGGAAAAATAGCGTAGACGTGTGGCAGAGTATCTAAACGATCTTTAAAGATCACCTCTTCCTTTGTTAGGACCCATACACAGCTTTCCCCGGTGCTCGGCATGTAAAATAGCCTTGATGCTTATCGCATCATTTGTAAAAATACGTTTTGATGTATCGATGAGACTATAACGAAAACAGTTTTTCGCCCAATATATTCGGTACTGGCTTATTTCCTAATCTGTATTCCTCTTTTTTGGTCTAACTGCCATGTACACCTCGGTACGACTTAAATCGCCAGGGGCTCCATTCGGCCACGTACATTTCTTAAAAATAAAATAAGTCCGAACACTTTTATAGTACAATTCAGCGTCTCAAATATAGCATGATATGCATCGGCTCCGAATCATGTCTTTGGTCAATAGTTGGGTTGCCCGGCTCGTGTGGTTACTACCTTACGTTCCGCTCGTTCGGCTATGGTAGTAAAGGGAGAACTACTTCGATTGTGTTTTCGGTTCATCCGGATAAACACCTTAGTAGAGAAAGCCGAAAACTGACTGTCATGATGCGGTGAGAGCTGGTCAGCTATTGGTGACTAAGTATAAATCTCTCGTGATTTTTTCCACATTACGCGAAGGACCGGTCTCCACCCGGGCAGGCATCTACAGCACCCAAGTTCGGATAATTGAATAATACCAGGGGCTGCGCCTACAATCTCATTGTCAAACTCCTATGGCTAAGTGAGAGAGATAAAGCCACATAGTCTGATTGCCTGGTTCACCGCACTAACACCTCCTTCAAGGACCAAGCCGTTGGGTCAAGTGTGTCCAGGTGCTATTCCGAACACCCCCGTGCTACCCACGTGGGGGCTGAAGCCGACGGCTGGCCAACCCTCAGATATCGTAAACGGCTGCACAGGAGGAAAAGAATTAGAGGTAAAACAAGCAACATATTATACATAAGCCTTGTTTCATAATACAAAGTTCGGGCAGCATGGATACATTCATTCAAAAATAATGTCCTTCGAACACTGGCCCTCTACAATGCGGGAACCCTCCAAGACTTCGTCAAAATACCGCTCCAGCGTGCGATGCTCCTTGCCTGCGAGCGGTCCCTCAGTTGCCAGCTTGACAGCGTTCATCTTCACCCACTGTACCTTGACACGGGTGAAGGCCATCTGGGCACCTTCGATACAGACCGACCGCTTTATGGCATCCAGCCGGGGGCAAGTGCTGACTGGCCGCTTCACGAGCCCGAAGTAGCTGTTGGGTATGGGCTCGGCGGGCCAGAGACGGATTATAATATCCCTCATAGCTAATCCAGCCACCCTATGCAGTTCGGTCAACTGTTTCAGCTGATCGCTGAGGGGCACCGGATGCTCTGGCGCAAGATACTACGACCAGAATAGCTTCTCCTTTGAGCTCCCCTCTTCGGCTCGGAAGAACTCCGCAGCATCAGCAATACTCCGGGGCAGATCCACAAACGCTCCTGGAGAACTCCAAACCTGGGTCAGTAAGAGGTACCTTCTCCT
Source organism: Triticum urartu (assembly GCF_056163025.1). Lineage (NCBI taxonomy): Eukaryota > Viridiplantae > Streptophyta > Magnoliopsida > Poales > Poaceae > Triticum > Triticum urartu. The sequence goes on along the minus strand of NC_141874.1, from coordinate 491,479,628 downwards.
CACAAATTTGCTCTGCATATTAAAGGCCTTACCTGCCGCGATCTTCTTGGCCTCTTGAATCTCCTGGCAGGCGCCTTGGTCTTCAAGCCGGGCCTCCTGCGTGCTTTGGAGGGCCTTAGCAAGTTCGGCATCTTGATCTGTAATCTTGCGCTCCAAAGACTCACATTTGCTTATGGCATCCCGAAGCTCTTGCTGAACTTCCTCTACCCTTGATTCATGCTTTTGGCGGGTGGCTCGTTCCTCCTCCACCTCCTTCTTGGCTTCGGCCAGCGCGTTCTTCAGGGTCTCAACCTCAGACGCGTCAACTGTAAGCATAATTAGAAAACTCAGCAAGATAATAAAACAACAAGTCATATCATTTCATATGTGAATAGGTATCACATACCTTGCTTCTCCTCCAATCTTTTGTTGGTGCGGATGAGCTCTTCATCGGCCCGCTCCAGCCTCCGCTTTAGTTCACATACTTTGGCGGTATGGGCGGTTGCCGCTAACTTTGAAGCTTGTTTGTTCAAATAGACGTGTATCATCATCTCCTATGAAATATTCGATCCTCTGTTCGGCCTCTCTTCACGAATGCCGAACAGAGTCTCAGGGGCTACTAACTATACACAGGTATCCTTTTTATATAGATAAAAAAGTACTACATCCCATACCTCAAATCCTGTTAGAAGGCTGGTGTAGGCTTCGTTCAATCCGTTTTTAGCAGACCGAACCCTTTCCACTATCGTACCCATAAGGGTACAATGCTCCTCGACAATGGAAGCGCTCTGAAGCGCTTCCACCAGATTGTCCGGCACCTCCGGATTGACAGAGGTCGTCGGTGGAGTCGACGCACCCCTTCCTTCAAATGAGGCTGCTCACCTGATCCCGGAGCCGTGTGGGTCTCCAGAATGACATTCAGTTGGGGGGCGGAGTAGGCTTGGCCCCCAACGCCAGTCCCCATAGGGGTCGGTTCCCCCATGTTCTCGGCAGCAAAGGTATTCCCCTCTAGCGCCACCTTGATGGCTTCCCGCACCTTTCCATGGCCCAGAAGGGTCCCTTAGGACAACAATTCGGTGTTGTCCATAGCAGTGGGTGGGGAGGCCGGTGGAGGCGACTCGCTCTCCATCATGTTCGAGCCCAGCGAATTCCCTGAAGACAATGATCGCCGGGGGAGATCGCGGGGCGGACTACAATACGTGATTCTGTGTGTTAGGATCGCAAGGCATAAAGCCGGATATATACATTATCCTTAAATACTTATGATTTGGTCGAAAGCTTAGGCCTGGGGCTCCATTCGGGGACGGCTTCGACGTCCAATTCTGAATCATTTGAAAGGGAGAGTTTCCCCTTCTTGGACGCTTCCGCCTCTAGATCCGTGTAAGCCCCCCTTTTCTTATCCCCCCTTAGGGGGAGAATTGTTCTCCTCCACTTCCTCCCCGTCTTCATTGTGGGAGGAGAGTTCAGTATCTTCGGATGTTATGTCTGAAGTACCTTTGTGGCGAAGGCCACTTCGGACCTCCTTATCCTTCTTCTTGGCCTTCTTTTCCAGCGCCTGGTATGACGCCGGAACCAGCATCTTCATTAGGAGAGGAATAACTGTGTCTTCGGGCAGGGGAGACAGACACTTGATCTGCTCTGCCTTCTTCGTCCAGCCCTGGGGGACAAGGCGAAGATTTAAAATTACTCTTTGGATCCACAAATCAAGGATATGATTAGAAATCTGAAAAACTTACTGGAGTGGCTGGATGAGCGCAGTCGTGGCCGAGGTATTCGATCGTTGGCGGCCACGTCTTTTGGGTCTTAAAATCAGCTTCCATATATCTTCATGCCTAGTGCCGAAGAACCGCTGCAAGGTCCGGGGACTTGCTGGATCAAACTCCCACATATGGAGAGTCCGGTGTTGGCAGGGGAGAATCCGGCGAAATAGCATCACCTGGATCACGCTGGCAAGGCTGGTGTTCTTCTCCACCATGCTCTTGATACACTTTTGTAGCGTCATCACCTCGTCGGATGACGCCCAATCTAGGCCCTTCTTCATCAATGATGTGAACCGCATTGGTGGACCGGTTTTGAACTCGGTAGTGGCGGCCCAGGTGGCGTCATGATGTTCCGTAACGTAGAACCACTCATGTTGACACCCCTTCATGGTCTCTATGAAGATCCCCTTGGGCCAGGTGACGTTAGGGAGCTTGCTCACCATGGCGCCGCCACACTTCGCGTGTTGACCCTCGACCACCTTCGGCTTCACGTTGAATACCTTGAGCCATAAGCCAAAGTGGGGGATGCGGAGGAATGCCTCGCACACAACGATGAATGTCGAGATGTTGAGGAATGAATTTGGGGCTAGATCATGGAAATCTAGCCCGTAATAGAACATGAGTCCGCGGACCAAAGGGTGGAGAGGAAACCCTAGCCCACGAAGGAAGTGGGGGATGAATACTACCCTCTCATTGGGCTCTGGTGTGCGAATGATATGCTTTTTGGCAGGGAGCCGATGGGCGATTTCCTTGGCTAAATACCCCGCTTCCCGAAGTTCCTTGATGTTCTCCTCCGTGAGGAGGAGGCCATCCACTTGCCCTACGCTCTAGATTCGTACATGGTCGGAGTGTTAGTTGGAGATGGAAGGGGTTGAAGCTGGGGTGCTTGAGCTCAAGGATAGACGGGCTGAGGGGGAAGAAGGTGTGGGGTAAAAGGCGGATCTTTATCTTCTTATAAAGGCAGTGAATGTCGAACATCCCCCCACGAGCCTTAAAACTAGCCTATTCCCCAGGAGTCGTGCGAGTGGCACGGTTGGATTACCCAAATCCGTATTGATGAGAATCCCGCAATAAGGGGACACGATCTCTGCTTTGACAAGACGTGTCAATGAATAACGCGTCTCGAAACGCGAGGCGGGAGGCTGAAAAACGGTTCGAAATAATAATAAGGCCAAAACACAGTACCTCGCCGAAAAAGTTGTCAGAAGACATAACCTATTTTTTTTAAGTATTTTGCCCTCGCGGTTCAGGGTTGTAACTATTATACAGAGCCGGATATAGTTCTTTTGATCAACTACTTTGGAGTATTCGGAGGAGGAACCCACCTTGCAATGTCGTAGACAATCTGCGCGCCGGACACATCATCATTGGAGCCTAGTTCAGGGGCTACTGAGGGAGTCCTGGATTAGGGGGTCCCCGGGCATCCGGGCTATGTGATGTGTGCCGGACTGGTTGGCCATGAAGATACAAGATAGAAGGCTTCCCCCCGTGTCCGGATGGGACTCTCCTTGGCGTGAAAGGCAAGCTTGGCGTTCGGATATGAAGATTCCTTTCTCTGTAAACCGACTCTGTACGATCCAAACCCCCTCTGGTGTCTATATAAACCGGAGGGTTTAGTCCGTAGAGGCAATCATAATCATACAGGCTAGACATCTAGGGTTTAGCCATTACGATCTCGAGGTAGATCAACTCTTGTAACCCCTATACTCATCAGTCAATCAAGCAAGAAGTAGGGTATTACCTCCATTAGGAGGACCCGAACCTGGGTAAACATCGTGTCCCCTGCCTCCTATTACCTTCGATCCTTAGATGCACAGTTCGTGAACCCCTACCCGAGATCTACCGGTTTTGACACCGACAAAGACAACGTAATGGTTTCAACATAGAAGTTATATTGTCATAGATCCTTCAACATTTGGTGCTTGCCCCCCATCTTTGCTAGCCAAAAAAATTCTGCACCAAGTAGAGATACTACTTGTGCATCCAAAAACCCTTAAACCCAAATCTTATTTTCAAGAGTCCACTATATCTACCTATATGTGGTATTCTTTTGCCGTTCTAAGCAAATTTGTATGCGCCATCTCTAATATTCAAAATAAATTTCTCTTTTGTGTGCTCGTACCACTCGCGAGGCGGTGAGGGGTGGCCAATATTTTCCATGCTAGATGTGTTACTCTCACGATGAGTGTTTATTCACTTGTCATTGCACGAGAGTAAGGCAAAGGTATTAGGGATGCCCAGTCCCGAAATGAAAAATGAATTTGCTTTATGTTGTCAAATAATAAATTCCTTGGAAAGTGTTGGTATGGAGGGCACCCGTGGATACGGTTAGCCATGGAAAGTGAAAGTATGGTGGAAAAAGGAATAAACTTTATTTTCTGTTTAGGAACCGCCTATGATATATCTAGCATGGAAAGTGTTGGGAGCTCTAAGTCGTTTTCGTTGGTGGGAAAAGTATGCCTCTCAAAATATTTTTTATCTCTCAATTTTTGCTTTGAGCTCTGGCACCTCTACAAATCCCTACTTCCCTCTATGAAGGGCCTATATTTTACTTTTCAGTATTTACTTTTATGAAAAGAGTCAACGTTTTTCTCTCTATTCCTTTTTATTTTTCTCTTTTGGCGAGCATCATGTGGTGAAGAAAGATCTAGGCACATATGTCCAGTTGAATATGGGTAGCATGAGTTATTATTGTTGACATCACCCTTGAGGTGAATACGTTGGGAGGCAAAACAATAAGCCCCTATCTTTCTATGTGTCCGGTTGAAACGTTTTGCTCATGTGTATGCGGTGAGTGTTAGCAATCATAGAAGACTATATGATGGTTGAGTATGTGGAGCTCTTACTTAAACTTTGTTGAATAAGTTGAATTGCAATTGCTTGGTGACTAAGAACACAGGTTGTTGGGTTTCGAGAGAATTCATTATTTGAACCATAGCATGTGAATTGGTTGCCACTATAACATGAGAAGTTCCATAAGAAAGAATTGTTGTTATGATGCTAGGAAAAGTGATTGAAATTATCATTGATCAAACTTGTGCACTTTGCTAGCATTCACACTTCATGAATTATTTCTTTTATCATTTACCTACTAGAGCACAAGTAGGAATTAAGCTTGGGGATGCTGATACGTCTCCAACGTATCTATAATTTATGAAGTATTCATGTTGTTATTTTATCATTCTTGGGTGTTTTACAATCATTTTATAGCAACTTTATATCATTTTTTGGGACTAACCTATTGACCCAGTGCCCAGTGCTAGTTGCTGTTTTTTGCTTGTTTTTTTACATCGCAGGAAATCAATATCAAACAGAGTCAAAACACCGTGAAACTTTATGGAGATTTTTTTTGGACCAGAAGGAACCCAATGGGCCAGAGCTGCACCTAGGGGTGCCCCGAGGGGGGCACAACCCACCAGGGCGTGCCAGGGCCCCCTGGCGCGCCCAGGTGGGTTGTGCCCACCTCGGTGGCCTCCCGTACCCCTTCTTTGCACTGTAAATTCCCAAATATTCCGAAACCCTTTAGGGTTAACCTAGATCAGAAGTTTCGCTACCGCAGGCCTCCGTAGCCACCGAAAACCAATCTAGACCCGTTCCGGCACCCTGACGGAGGGGGCATCATCTCCGGTGGCCATATTCATCATCCCGGTGGCCACCATGATGAGGAGGGAGTAGTACACCCTCGGGGTTGAGGGTTTGTACCAGTAGTTATGTGTTTAATCTCTCTCTCTCTCTCGTGATCAATATCATGGGCTTTGTTAATATAGTCGGATCATATGATGTTTCTCCCCTCTAAACTCTTGTTGTGATGAATTGAATCTTTACCCTTCGAAGTTTTGTCTTGTCGGATTGAATATTCAAAGATGAGAACACATGATATATGTCTTGCGGTATGAATACTTGAGGTGACAATTGGGGTATCTTATTGATTCACTTGATATATGTTATGGCATTCAACTCGCGGATTCCCACGGTGATATTGGGGTAATTTATGCATAGGGGTTGATGCATGTTTTTATTATCTTTTCTCCGACGGAAACTTTGGGGTCTCCTTGTAGTTCTTTGTGTGGATTGAGTATTATGAATATGAACTTGCTTTGGTGCTATCTTAGTACGGACTCTAGGATAAATCGAACGAAAAAAATCGCTTTGTGTTATTTTAGTACGGACTCTTGAATAGATCGAATGGAAAGAATAGCTTTGAGGTGGTTTAGTACCCTACAAACAATTCCTATCCTTTGTTCTCAGCTAATAGGAACTCGGGAGTGATTCTTCGTTGCACTTTGAGGGATAATCATATGATCCAACTATGTTAGCACTGTTGAGAGATTGCACTAGTGAAAGTACGGACCCTAGGCCTTGTTTTTAAGCACTGAAATACCATTTTTGTGCCCATTTACTATTTGCTACCTTGCTGTTTTTATTTATTCAGATTATAAAAAAATGTTTCTACCATCCATATTACACTTTTATCACCATCTCTTCGCCGAACTAGTGCACCTATACAATTTGCCATTGTATTTGGTGTGTTGGGGACACAAGAGATTTCTTATATTTGGTTGCAGGGTCGTTTGAGAGAGACCATCTTCATCCTACACCTCTCATGGATTGATAAACCTTAGGTCATCCACTTGAGGGAAAATTGCTACTGTCATACAAAACTCTGCGCTTGGGGGCCCAACACGTGTCTACAAGCATAAAGTTGCATAGTAGACATCACTGTCCTTCGGGGCTCTCCATTGGTCTTGAGGTGCTTGTGGGTCAGATGAAGCCATCGAGACGTCATCAAACTCTTGGTCGTGTGGCCCTTGTGCTGGTTGCCGTGGTGGGGATTGCACCGTGGGGGTGGCCCTTCCGCACGACTAGCAGCGTGGGCTGTCGTCGTCGCCTGGGGAGGCCGTGGCGGGCCAGCTCGCTGTGAGCCTCCAGCCTCGTCAAAGCCAATCAGGATCTGAATGGTGGCTCTCCACTCATCCATCTGATCAGCTGTCGGCAGAAATCTCAGCAGCAGTTGGGCCTGCGCCCTCCGAAGCGGTGCTTGATTTAGGTGATGACGACGTAGATCACAACGTCGCCCGACTCCTGACGGTGCCGGCAGTGACTGCGCTGGGCTCCCGCCGTCAGGATCCAGTCGCTTGGATGGCGTGGTAACGAGGTGGTGGCGCGTATGGACCAATGGCCCCGTTCGGAGCATTGGCGGGGGTGTCCGAAGGATTGCGATTCGCCTCAGGGCGAGCGTCACCGCCGTGGCTATGCTCCTCGGTCGGGCGGGGAGGTGCAGAAGGAATAATCTCTCTACCCGTACCTCACGGAGCATGGTCGCCGGGATGCCGTTGGTGTTGTCCTTCTCCGGTGCATGCCGCTCCTGCTTCGGCCATTGGGGAGGTGGTAACGATGACGCATGCGTCGACCACGTCCCTGCAGTGTCCACATCCTCATGCGTCCCCACAGTCCCCGCAACGTCGGCGGTCGTGGGCGGCAGGGCCTTCGAGGTGGACGGGTGAGCTGCGGAACCGGGCTTCTTCTTGGGGTAGTTGATCGAGTCGTCGATCACAAAAATGGCGATGAAGATGATGCGCTGCTTACACTCTCGGGTTCGCGCAAGTGGCTCCCCCTACCTGATGCGCCAAAGATGTCGTGGGAAACCACTGCCACATATGGGGCCATGAGCCCCTTTTGGTTCGGCGAGGGGATGGGCACGTTGCACAAAGAGCAGAGAAGCATAACACAACACGACAGCGATCACACGGGCAACTTACCCAGGTTCGGGCCGCAGCGAGGCGTAAAACCCTATTCCTGCTTTGTTGGATTGATGTGGATTATGGTGGAAGAAATGCAGCGCTCTTGCCCGGCAGGGTTGCCTCGGGACAAGAGCGACTACGCACGTATGAGTATGCGAGGGTCCGAATCCTCTCTACGATTGCCATGGGCCTCCTTTTATAGGTCAAGGGGTCACCATAGTGGCAAATCAGTCTTTATGTACTGATTAGATAGCAAACAGTTGAAGGAAATATACCCTAGAGGCAATAATATAAAGTTGTTATTTATATTTCCTTATATCATGATAAATGTTTATTATTCATGCTAGAATTGTATTAATCGGGAACTTCATACATGTGCGATTACATAGACAAAACAAAGTGTCCCTAGTATGCCTCTACTTGACTAGCTCGTTAATCAAAGATGGTTAAGCTTCCTGACCATAGACATGTGTTGTCATTTAATGAACGGGATCACATCATTAGGAGAATGATGTGATGGACAAGACCCATCCGTTAGCTTAGCATAATGATCGTTAAGTTTTATTGCTATTACTTTCTTCATGACTTATACATATCCCTTCGATATGAGATTATGCAACTCCCGAATGCCGAAGGAACACCTTGTGTGCTATCAAACGTCACAACGTAACTGGGTGATTATAATGCTCTACATGTGTCTCCGAAGGTGTTTGTTGGGTTGGCATAGATCGAGATTAGGATTTGTCACTCCGAGTATCGGAGAGGTATCTCTGGGCCCTCTCGGTAATGAACATCACGATAAGCCTTGCAAGCAATGTGACTAATGATTTAGTTGCGGGATGATGCATTACGGAACGAGTAAAGAGACTTGCTGGTAACGAGGTTGAACTAGGTATGAAGATACCGACGATCGAATCTCGGTCAAGTAACATACCGATGACAAAGGGGATGACGTATATTGTCATTGCGGTTGATCTTCGTAGAATATGTAGGAACCAATATGAGCATCCAGGTTCCGTTGTTGGTTATTGATCGGAGATGTGTCTCGGTCATGTCTACATAGTTCTCGAACCCATAGGGTCAGCACGCTTAACATTCGATGGCGATTTGTATTATGAGTTATGTGTTTTGGTGACCGAAGATTGTTCGGAGTCCTGGATGAGATCACAGACATGACGAGGAGTCTCGAAATGGTCGAGATATAAATATTGATATATTGGACGATAGTATCCGGACACCGGAATGGTTCCGGAGTGTTTCGGGTATTTTCTGGAGTACCGGGAGGTTGCCGGAACCCCCTGGGGAAGTAATGGGCCAACATGGGGCATAGGGGAGAGAGAGGGGAGCCTGCAAGGGGTGCCCCCCCCATGGGCTGATCGAATTGGACAAAGGGAAGTGGATGCCCCCCCTTTCCTTCCCCCTTTCCCCCTCCGAAAGAAGGAAGGGGGGCAACTTGGACTAGGAGTCCTAGTCGGTTTCTCCCCCATGGCACGCCCCCTTAGGCCGGCCTCCTCCCCTCCTCCATTATATACGGGGGCAGGGGCACCCCAAAGCACATCAATTGTTCTCTTAGCCGTGTGCAGTGCCCCCCTCCATAGTTTACTCCTCCGGTCATATTGTCGTAGTGCTTAGGCAAAGCCCTGTGCGGATCACATCACCATCACCGTCACCACGCCATCGTGCTGATGAAACTCTCCCTCGACACTTTGCTCGATCAAGAGTCCGAGGGACGTCATCGAGCTGAGTGTGTGCAGAACTCGGAGGTGTCGTACGTTCGGTGCTTGATCGGTTGGATCATGAAGACGTTCGACTACATCAACCGCATTAAGCTAACGCTTCCGCTTTCAGTATACGAGGGTACGTGGACACACTCCCCCCTCTCGTTACTATGCATGTCCTAGATAGATCTTGCATGATTGTAGGAAATTTTTTGAAATTGCATGCTACGTTCCCCAATAGTGGCATCCCAGCCAGGTCTATGCATAGATGATATGCACGAGTAGAACACAAAGAGTCATTGTGGGCGATCATAGTCATACTGCTTACCACCAACGCCTTATTTTGATTCGGCGGTATTGTTGGTTGAAGCGGCCCGGACCAACCTTACATGACCACGTTCATGAGATTTGTTCCACCGACAGACATGCAACTTGTTTTGCATAAAGGTGGCTGGCGGGTGTCTGTTTCTCCAACGTTAGATGAATCGAAATTGACTACGCTCGGTCCTTGTTGAAGGTTAAAATAGCACACTTGACGAAAAATCATTGTGGTTTTGATGCATAGGTAAGAACGGTTCTTACTAGAAGCACGTAGCAGCCACGTAAAACTTGCAACAACAAAGTAGAAGACGTCTAACTTGTTTTTGCAGGCCATGTTCTGATGTGATATGTTCAAGACATGATGTGATATACGTTATTGTATGAGATGATCATGTTTTGTAAAAGTTATTGGCAACTGGCAGGAGCCTTATGGTTGTCGCTTTATTGTATGAAATGCAATCGCCATGTAATTGCTTTACTTTATCACTATGCGTTAGTGATAGTCGTAGAAGCAATAGTTGGCGAGATGACAACGACGCTACGATGGAGATCAAGGTGTCAAGCTGGTGACGATGGACATCATGACGGTGCTTTGGTGATGGAGATCAAAGGCACAAGATGATGATGGCCATATCATGTCACATATTTTGATTGCATGTGATGTTTATCTTTTATGCATCTTATTTTGCTTAGTACGTCGGTAGCATTATAAGATGACCCCTCACTAAATTTCAAGGAATATGTGTTCTCCCTGAGTATGCACCATTGCGACAGTTCGTCATGTCGAGACACCACATGATGATCGGGTGTGATAAGCTCTATGTTCACATACAACGGGTGCAAGATAGTTTTGCATGTGCAGAATACTCGGGTTAAACTTGATGAGCCTAGAATATACATACATGGCCTCAGAACACTGAGACCGAAAGGTCGAACGTGAATCATATAGTAGATATGATCAACATAAGATGTTCACCATTGAAAACTACTCCATCTCCCGTGATGATCGGACATGGTTTAGTTGACATGGATCACGTGATCATTTATATGACTCGAGGGATGTCTATCTAAGTGGGATTTCTTAATTAATATGATTAATTGAACTTAAATTTATCATGAACTTAGTCCTGATAGTTTTTGCATATCTATGTTGTAGATCAATGGCCCGTGCTACCGTTCCCTAGAGAAAGCTAAGTTGAAAGATGATGGTAGCAACTACACAGACTGGCTCCGTAACTTGAGGATTATCCTCATTGCTGCACATAAGAATTACGTCCTTGATGCACCGCTAGGTGCAAGGCCTGCTGTAGGAGCAACTCCAGACGTTATGAACATCTGGCAAACTAAATCTGATGACTACTCGATAGTTCAGTGTGCCATGCTTTATGGCTTAGAATCGGGACTTCAAAGACTTTTTGAATGTCATGGAGCATATGAGATGTTCCAAGGGTTGAAGTTAATATTTCAAGCAAATGCCCGAGTTGAGAGATATGAAGTCTCCAACAAGTTCTATAGCTGCAAGATGGAGGAGAATAGTTTTGTCAACGAACACATACTTAGAATATATGGGTACCATAACCACTTGACTCAGCTGGGAGTTAACCTTCCGGATGATAGTGTCATTGACAGAGTTCTTCAATCACTGCCACCAAGCTATAAAGGCTTCATGATGAACTATAATATGCAAGTGATGAACAAGACGATTCTCGAGCTCTTGGCGATGTTTAAGGCTGCGGACGTAGAAATCAAGAAGGAGCATCAAGTGTTGATGGTTAGCGAGACCACTAGTTTCAAGAAAAATGGCAAAGGAAAGAAGGGGAACTTCAAGAAAAATAGCAAGCAAGTTGCTGCTCCCGGGAAGAAGCCCAAGTCTGGACCTAAGCCTGAAACTGAGTGCATCTACTGCAAAGGGCTGGTCACTGGAAGCGGAACTGCCCCAAGTATTTGGCGGATAAGAAGGATGGTAAAGTGAAAGGTATATTTGATATACATGTTATTGATGTGTACCTTACTAATGCTCGTAGTAGCGTCTGGGTATTTAATACTGGTTCTGTTGCTCATATTTGCAACTCGAAACAGGGGCTACCGATTAAACGAAGATTGGCTAAGGACGAGGTGAAGATGCGCGTCAGAAATGGTTCCAAGGTCGATGTGATCACCGTCGGCACGCTACCCCTACATCTACCTTCGAGATTAGTTTTAGACCTGAATAATTGTTATTTGGTGCCAGCGTTGAGCATGAACATTATATCTGGATCTTGTTTGATGCGAGACGGTTATTCATTTAAATCGGAGAATAATGGTTGTCGATTTATATGAGTAATATCTTTTATGGTCATGCACCCTTGATGAGTGGTCTATTTTTGTTGAATCTCGATCGTAGTGATACACATATTCATAATATTGATGCCAAAAGATGCAAAGTTAATAATGGTAGTACATCTTATTTGTGGCACTGCCGTTTAGGTCATATTGGTGTAAAGCGCATGAAGAAACTCCATGCTGATGGGCTTTTGGAATCACTTGATTATGAATCACTTGATGCTTACAAACCATGCCTCAGGGTCAAGATGACTAAGACTCCGTTCTTCGGAACAATGGAGCGAGCCACTGACTTATTGGAAATAATACATACTGATGTATGCGGTCTGATGAGTGTTGAGGCTCGCAGCGGATATCGTTATTTTCTGACCTTCATAGATGATTTGAGCAGATATGGGTATATCTACGTAATGAAACATAAGTCTGAAACATTTGAAAAGTTCAAAGAATTTCAGAGTGAAGTAGAAAATCATCGTAATAAGAAAATAAAGTTTCTACGACGTGATCACGGAGGCGAATATTTGAGTTACGAGTTTGGTCTTCATTTAAAACAATGTGGAATAGTTTCACAACTCACGCCACCTAGAACACCACAGCATAATGGTGTGTCCGAATGTTGTAAACGTACTTTATTAGATATGGTGCGATCTATGATGTCTCTTACTGATTTACCACTATCGGTTTGGGGTTATGCATTAGAGACAGTTGCATTCACATTAAATAGGGCACCATCCAAATCCGTTGAGACAACACCATATGAACTTTGGTTTGCCAAGAAACCGAAGCTGTCATTTCTTAAATTTGGGGTTGTGATGCTTATGTGAAAAAGCTTCAGCCTGATAAGCTCGAACCCAAATCGGAGAAGTGCGTCTTCATAGGATACCCAAAATAAATTGTTGGGTACACCTTCTATCACAGATCCGAAGGCAAGATATTGGTTGCTAAGAATGGATCCTTTCTAGAGAAGGAGTTTCTCTCGAAAGAAGTGAGTAGGAGGAAAGTAGAACTTGATGAGGTAGTTGTACCTTCTCTTGAATTGGAAAGTAGTTCATCACATAAATAAGTTCCAGTCATGCCTACACCAATTAGTGAGGAAGCTAATGATGATGATCATGAAACTTCAGATCAAGTTACTACCGAACCTCGTAGGTCAACCAGAGTACGTTCCGCACCAGAGTGGTATGGTAATCCTGTTCTGGAAGTCATGTTACTAGACCATGACGAACCTACGAACTATGAGGAGGCGATGATGAGCCAAGATTTTGCGAAATGGCTTGAGGCCATGAAATCTGAGATGGGATCCATCTATGAGAACAAAGTATGGACTTTGGTTGACTTGTGACGCCCCCGATTCAATCATACACTAATCATAGACGCAAACATGTACGATCAAGATCAGGGACTCGCGGTGAGATATCACAACACAACTCTAAAAATAAATAAGTCATACAAGCATCATATTACAAGCCAGGGGCCTCGAGGGCTCGAATACAAGAGCTCGATCATAGACGAGTCAGCGAAAGCAACAATATCTGAGTACAGACATAAGCTAAACCAGTTGCCATAATATGGCTAGCACAAACTGGGATACAGATCGAAAAGAGGTGCAGGCCTCCTGCCTAGGATCCTCCTAAACTACTCCTGATGGCGGCCTGCACATAGTAGTAGGCACCTCTAGTGTAGTAGGAGTCGTCGTCGATGGTGGTGTCTGGCTCCTGGACTCCAACGTCTGGTCGCAACAACGGGGTATAGAAAGGGGGAAAAGGGGGAGCAAAGCAACCGTGGGTACTCATCCAAAGTACTCGCAAGAAAGGAGCTACACTACATATATATGCATTGGTATCAATGAAAGGGGTAGTATATGTGGACTGAACTGCAGAATGCCAGAATAAGAGGGGGATAGCTAGTCCTATCAAAGACTACGCTTCTGGCAGCCTCCGTCTTGAAGCAGAAGAAGAGAGTAGATGGTAAGTTAACAAAGTATCACCGCATAGCATAATCCTACCCGGCGATCCCCTCGTCGCCCTGTGAGAGAGCGATCACCGAGTTGTATCTAGCACTTGAAAGGGTGTTTTTTATTAAGTATCTGGTTCTAGTTGTCATAAGGTCAAGGTACAACTCCGAGTCGTCCTTTTACCAAGGGATGCGGCTATTCAAATAGATCAACTTCCCTGCAGAGGTGCACCACATTTCCCAACACGCTCGATCCCCTTTGGCCGGACACACTTTCTTGGGTCATGCCTGGCCTCGGAAGATCAACACGTCGCAGCCCCACCTAGGCACAACATAGAGGTCAGCACGCCGGTCTAAATCCTATGGTGCAGAGGTCTAGGCCCATCGCTCGTTGCACACCTGCACGTTGCGAACGCAGCCGATAAGCGGACCTAGCCTCCCTAATACAAGAGCAGGCGTTCCAGTCCAATCTAGCACGCGCCGCTCAGTCGCTGACATCAAGAAGGCTTCGGCTGGTACCACGATGCCGAGTATCCATAACTGTTCCCACGTAGTTGGTTAGTGCGTATAGGCCAGTGGCCAGACTCAGATCAAATACCAAGATCTCGTTAAGCGTGTTATTTTGAAGTAACCGCGGACGCCGACCAGGGCCACGCCCACCTCCCACCTAGGTGGTCTCAACCTGCCTTGTCACTCCACCACAAAGATCCACACAGAGAGCCGTCGGGAAAGTATGTCCTTTCAGCCCCCAATCCGTGAATTAACCGTGGGTACTCAATGAGCCGACCTGACTTTAGTCACCACAAGTATCACATATAATGTATATAAGTAATATACCCGTGATTACCTCCCGAGTGATCACGGCCCGATAGTATAGCATGGCAGACGGACAAGAATGTAGGGCCACTGATGGAATACTAGCATCCTATACTAAGCATTTAGGATTGCAGGTAAGGGTAACAATAGTAGTAGCAAAGACAGGCTATGCATCAGGATAGGAGTAACGAAAAGCAGTAACATGCTACACTACTCTAATGCAAGTAGTAGAGAGAAGAATAGGCGATATCTGGTGATCAAGGGGGGGCTTGCCTGGTTGCTCTGGCAAGTAGGGGTCATCAACAACGTAGTCGATCGGGGCACCAGCAACGACGTCAGTCTCATAGTCTAGCGGAGAAAAGAGGGGGAAGAAATAATGAATACAATGCAAACAGATGCATAACGATGCATGACATGACAATGAGCGTTGCTAGCTGTGCCCTAACGCGGTAGTAGGTGATACCGGCGAAGGGGGGAAACATCTGGGAAAGTATCCCCGAAGTTTCACGTTCTCGGACAGATGAACCGGAGAGGAAAAGTTGTGTGTTCATTATGGTAGGGATGTGTGGTGGACGAACGGGCTACGTATTCGGATTTGTCTCATCGTTCTCAGCAACTTTCATGTACAAAGTATTTTCATCCGAGCTACGGATTATTTTATATATTAATTTCTAAAGATTTAATTCATTTTTAGGATTTATTTAATTATTTTAAATCAACATTATCCAGAATAGTGCATGCTGACGTCATCATGATGTCAGCATGACGTCAGCAGTCAACAGGGCGTTAACTAACCTAACAGATTAATTAACTAAACTAAGTGATTACGTTAATCTAATCAGGATTAATTAAGTTAATTAATATTTTAATTATTATTAATTATTCTTTATTAATTCTTTTCTTTAATTTTTTTCTGTGGACGGGGCCCATATTTCATAGGCAGGGCGGCCTTAGCGGGCAGGCGGGTTACATGCGCAGGCACTGCGGGCGTCGGGCGTGAGTGCCCGAGCGTAGTCAGGCATGACCCAAGCAACGTCTGCGGTGGCCGGCGATGGCGCGCAGCGAGTGAGGCAGCAGTGGTCGGTGCGGGCGCACGGTGGCCAGAGTGGGGGAGAAAGCAGAGCGGCGGGCGGCGGTGGAGCAGGGGCTTGCGAGCGGGCAGGGAGGAAGGGCGCGCGTGCGTGCGGGTGGCCGCGGCGAGCAGAGCTGCAGAGCTTCGGCTGGCCCATGTGAGGAGCGGTGGGGCGCGGGCATCGAGGGGCACAGGCGGGCACGGGACAGGGGCGACCGGCAACGGTTGCCGTGTGCAAGGCAGGCCACGGCCACGGGGCGCGGGTGGGCGCGTGCAGGGCGCGCCCTGAGCAGTGTGCAGGGGAGCGGGGGAGCAGTGTGGTGGCGCTAGGCGAGGGCAGGCACATTCGATCTATAGGGAAGAGGAGAGGAGTGGAGGACGGTGGCTCACCCCCGTTTGCAAGGGATCGGGGACCGATGAGGCTCGACGATGACCGTCGAAGGAGAGGCGGGGCGGGACGGTCCGGCGAGGGCAGCTCCGGGCGGCGGCGATCCGATGACGGGTTCCGATGCGCTGAGGCGGCGAGGGCGTCCAGCGAGGTCCAGCGAGGGAGGGGAGGCCTCCGAGCGGCGTCGACAATTGACGGGGCCGAGGCAGCGGCGTCGGGGTCATTGCCCCGATTTAGAAGGGGATCGGGGAGTGGGGGAGGAGTGCGTGGGGAGTGGGCGTAGCGGTTTAGGTCACGGAGGGGGTGGTTATGGGGGAGAGGTGGGCCGGCTTAGGTAGGATGGCCGGTGGGAGTCGGCCGAGGCCTAGAGGAGCCAGGGGTCTCTTCCTTTTCTTAGCATTTTCCCCTTTTTGTTTAATTTTCTTTTCTGTTTTTTTCTTTTAGTTACACATTAATTTTAGTTCAGTAAAATATAACAGTAGCCCCTAAAATAATGTTCCAGAATAACCCACTGTCATAAAAAGTTTTGCCCTAAATTAAAATAGTTTAGCAATTTATAAAATACAAAAGGCATATATTTAATTGTTTTTGCAACGGTTTAAATCATTTTAGAGTATTTAAACATTTTATAAAATTGTGGTTTCTTCACCATAATTACCTACGCATTATTTTTCACCTCTCGAACATTTTAGTTTTATTGTTTGAAAATTTTGTTGTCTGCCTCTATTTTGAATTTGAATTCCGAATCGGGTTTGAACTAACGCGAGATTAACAACAGTAATCATGGTGACTCAGAATCATTAACGTGGGATTACTGTAGCCTAATTATGCGGGCGTCGCAACTTACCCGATGATCGTCAAGCCATAGAGAATAAATGGATCTTCAAGAAGAAGACTGACACTTATGGTAATGTTACTGTCTACAAAGCTCGACTTGTTGCGAAAGGTTTTCGACAAGTTCAAGGAGTTGACTATGATGAGACCTTCTCACCCGTAGCGATGCTTAAGTCTGTCCAAATCATGTTAGCAATTGCCACATTTTATGATTATGAAATTTGGCAAATGGATGTCAAAACTGCATTTCTTAATGGATTTCTTAAAGAAGAGTTGTATATGATGCAACCAGAAGGTTTTGTCGATCCTAAAGGTGCTAACAAAGTGTGCAAGCTCCAGCGATCCATTTATGGACTGGTGCAAGCCTCTCGGAGTTGGAATATATGCTTTGATAGTGTGATCAAAGCATATGGTTTTATACAGACTTTTGGAGAAACCTGTATTTACAAGAAAGTGAGTGGGAGCTCTATAGCATTTCTAATATTATATGTGGATGACATATTGTTGATTGGAAATGATATAGAATTTCTGGATAGCATAAAAGGATACTTGAATAAGACTTTTTCAATGAAAGACCTCGGTGAAGCTGCTTATATATTGGGCATCAAGATCTATAGAGATAGATCAAGACGCTTAATTGGACTTTCACAAAGCACACACCTTGATAAAGTTTTAAAGAAGTTCAAAATGGATCAGTCAAAGAAAGAGTTCTTGCCTGTGTTACAAGGTGTGAAGTTGAGTCAGACTCAATGCCCGACCACTGCAGAAGACAGAGAGAAAATGAAAGTCATTCCCTATGCCTGAACGATAGGTTCTATCATGTATGCAATGTTGTGCACCAGACCTTGTTGGGGAACGTTGCAGAAAAACAAAAAATTTCCTACGGTTTCACCAAGATCCATCTATGAGTTCATCTAGCAACGAGTGATCGGATTGCATCTACATACCTTTGTAGATCACGCGCGGAAGCGTTCAAAGAACGGGGATGAGGAAGTCGTACTCGACGTGATCCAAATCACCGGAGATCCTAGCACCGAACGGACGGCACCTCCGCGTTCAACACACGTACGGTCAGCGTGACGTCTCCTCCTTCTTGATCCAGCAAGGGGAAGGAGAGGTTGATGAAGATCCAGCAGCACGACGGCGTGGTGGTGGATGCAGGGGTCACCGCAGCAGGGCTTCGCTGTTCTACTGCGAGAGGGAGAGGTGTAGCAGAGGAGAGGGAGGCGCCAAGACTCTAGGGTGCGGCTGCCCCTCCCTCCCCCCCCCCTTTATGTAGGCCCCCTAGGGGGTGCACCGGCACTAGGAGATGGGATCTCCTAGGGGGGGCGGCGGCCAAGGGGTGGAGTGCCCCCCAAGCCAGGTGGGGCGCCCCCCCACCCTAGGGTTCCCAACCCTAGGCGCATGGGGTGGGCCAAGGGGGGCACACCAGCCCACTATGGGCTGGTTCCCCTCCCCACTTAGCCCATGGGGCCCTCCGGGATGGGTGGCCCCACCCGATGGACCCCCGGGACCCTTCCGGTGGTCCCGGTACAATACCGGTGACCCCTGAAACTCTCCCGATGGCCGAAACTGCACTTCCTATATATAATTCTTCACCTCCGGACCATTCCGGAACTCCTTGTGATGTCCGAGATCTCATCTGGGACTCCGAACAACTTTCGGGTTACTGCATATTCATATCTCTACAACCCTAGCGTCACCGAACCTTAAGTGTGTAGACCCTATGGGTTCGGGAGACATGTAGACATGACCGAGACGACTCTCCGGTCAATAACCAACAGCGGGATCTGGATACCCATGTTGGCTCCCACATGCTCCTCGATGATCTCATCGGATGAACCACGATGTCGAGGATTCAAGCAACCCCGTATACAATTCCCTTTGTCAATCGGTACATTACTTGCCCGAGATTCGATCGTCGGTATCCCAATACCTCGTTCAATCTCGTTACCAGCAAGTCACTTTACTCGTACCGTAATGCATGATCCTATGACCAGACACTTGGTCACTTTGAGCTCATTATGATGATGCATTACCGAGTGGGCCCAGAGATACCTCTCCGTCATACGGAGTGACAAATCCTAGTCTTGATCCGTGTCAACCCAACAGACACTTTCGGAGATACCCGTAGTATACCTTTATAGTCACCCAGTTACGTTGTGACGTTTGGTACACCCAAAGCACTCCTACGGTATCCGGGAGTTACACGATCTCATGGTCTAAGGAAAAGATACTTGACATTGGAAAAACTCTAGCAAACGAACTATACGATCTTGTGCTATGCTTAGGATTGGGTCTTGTCCATCACATCATTCTCCTAATGATGTGATCTCGTTATCAATGACATCCAATGTCCATAGTCAGGAAACCATGACTATCTGTTGATCAACGAGCTAGTCAACTAGAGGCTTACTAGGGACATGTTGGTGTCTATGTATTCACACATGTATTACGATTTCCGGATAACACAATTATAGCATGAATAAAAGACAATTATCATGAACAAGGAAATATAATAATAATGCTTTTATTATTGCCTCTAGGGCATATTTCCAACAGTCTCCCACTTGCACTAGAGTCAATAATCTAGTTACATTGTGATGAATCAAACACCCATGGAATTCTGGTGTTGATCATGTTTTGCTCTAGGGAGAGGTTTAGTCAACGGATCTGCTACATTCAGGTCCGTATGTACTTTACAAATATCTATGTCTCCATCTTGAACATTTTCACGAATGGGGTTGAAGCGACGCTTGATGTGCCTGGTCTTCTTGTGAAACCTGGGCTCCTTGGCAAGTGCAATAGCTCCAGTGTTGTCACAGAAGAGTTTGATCGGCCCCGACGCATTGGGTATGACTCCTAGGTCGGTGATGAACTCCTTCACCCAAATCGCTTCATGCGCTGCCTCCGAGGCTGCCATGTATTCCGCTTCACATGTAGATCCCGCCACGACGCTCTGCTTGCAACTGCACCAGCTTACTGCCCCACCATTCAAAATATACACGTATCCGGTTTGTGACTTAGAGTCATCCAGATTTGTGTCGAAGCTAGCGTCGACGTAACCCTTTACGATGAGCTCTTCGTCACCTCCATAAAGGAGAAACATTTCCTTAGTCCTTTTCAGGTACTTCAGGATATTCTTGACCGCTGTCCAGTGTTCCTTGCCGGGATTACTTTGGTACCTACCTACCAAACTTACGGCAAGGTTTACATCAGGTCTGGTACACAGCATGGCATACATAATAGAACCTATGGCTGAGGCATAGGGGATGACACTCATCTCTTCTATATCTTCTGCCGTGGTCGGACATTGAGCTGAGCTCAATTTCACACCTTGCAACACAGGCAAGAACCCCTTCTTAGACTGATCCATATTGAACTTTTTCAATATCTTATCAAGGTATGTGCTTTGCGAAAGACCTATGAGGCGTCTTGATCTATCTCTATAGATCTTGATGCCTAATATATAAGCAGCTTCTCCAAGGTCCTTCATTGAAAAACTCTTATTCAAGTAGGCCTTAATGTTGTCCAAAAGCTCTATATCATTTCCCATCAAAAGTATGTCATCTACATATAATATGAGAAATGCTACAGAGCTCCCACTCACTTTCTTGTAAATGCAGGCTTCTCCATAAGTCTGCATAAACCCAAACGCTTTGATCATCTCATCAAAGCGAATGTTCCAACTCTGAGATGCTTGCACCAGCCCATAAATCTCCATAAGTCTCCTAATGATGTGATCTCGTTATCAATGACATCCAATGTCCATAGTCAGGAAACCATGACTATCTATTGATCAACGAGCTAGTCAACTAGAGGCTTACTAGGGACATGTTGGTGTCTATGTATTCACACATGTATTACGATTTCCGGATAACACAATTATAGCATGAATAAAAGACAATTATCATGAACAAGGAAATATAATAATAATCCTTTTATTATTGCCTCTAGGGCATATTTCCAACAGACCTGATGTGTGCCTTGCTATAAGTTTAGCAGGGAGGTACCAAAGTAATCCAGGAGTGGATCACTGGACAGCGGTCAAGAACATCCTGAAATACCTAAAAAGGACTAAGGATATGTTTCTCGTTTATGGAAGTGACAAAGAGCTTGTCGTAAATGGTTACGTCGATGCTAGCTTTGACACTGATCCGGATGACTCTAAGTCACAAACCGGATACGTATTTATATTGAATGGTGGACCTGTCAGTTGGTGTAGTTCCAAGCAAAGCGTCGTGACGGGATCTACGTGTGAAGCGGAGTACACAGCTGCTTCGGAAGCAGCAAATGAAGGAGTCTGGATGAAGGAGTTCATATCCGAACTTGGTGTAATACCTAGTGCACCGGGTCCAATGAGAATCTTTTATGGCAATACTGAAGCAATTGCCTTAGCGAAGGAATCCATATTTCACAAGAGAACCAAACACATCAAGAGACGCTTCAACTCCATCCACGATCAAGTCAAGCAGGGAGACATGGAGACTTGCAAAATACATAGGGATCTAAATGTTGCAGACCCGTTGACTAAGCCTCTTCCACGAGCAAAACATGATCAGCACCAAGACTCCATGGGTGTTAGAATCATTACAATGTCATCTAGATTATTGACTCTAGTGCAAGTGGGAGACTGAAGGAAATATACCCTAGAGGCAATAATAAAGTTGTTATTTATACTTCCGTATATCATGATAAATGTTTATTATTCATGCTAGAATTGTATTAACCGGAAACTTGATACACGTGTGATTACATAGACAAAATAAAGTGTCCCTAGTATGCCTCTACTTGACTAGCTCGTTAATCAAAGATGGTTAAGTTTCCTGACCATAGACATGTGTTGTCATTTGATGAACAGGATCACATCATTAGGAGAATGATGTGATGGACAAGGCCCATCCGTTAGCTTAGCATAATGATCGTTAAGTTTTATTGCTATTGCTTTCTTCATGAGTTATACATATTCCTTTGACTATGAGATTACGCAACTCCTGAATACCGGAGGAACACCTTGTGTGCTATCAAACGTCACAATGTAACTAGGTGATTATAAAGATGCTCTATAGGTGTCTCCGAAGGTGTTTGTTGGCTTGGCATAAATCGAGATTAGGATTTGTCACTCCGAGTATCAGAGGGGTATCTCTAGGCCCTCTCGGGAATGCACGATAAGCCTTGCAAGCAATGTGACTAATGAGTTAGTTGCGGGATGATGCATTACGGAACGAGTAAAGAGACTTGCCGGTAACGAGATTGAACTAGGTATGAAGATACCGACGATCGAATCTCGGGAAAGTAACATACCGATGACAAAGGAAATGGCGTATGTTGTCATTGCGGTTTGACCGATAAAGACCTTCGTAGAATATGTAGGAACCAATATGAGCATCCAGGTTCCGCTGTTGGTTATTGACCGGAGATGTGTCTCGGTCATGTCTACATAGTTCTCGAACCCGTAGGGTCTGCACGCTTAACGTTCGATGACGATTTGTATTATGAGTTATGTGTTTTGGTGACCGAAGATTTTTCGGAGTCCCGGATGAGATCACGGACATGATGAGGAGTCTCGAAATGGTCGAGAGGTAAATATTGATATATTGGACAATAGTATTCGGATACCGAAATGGTTTCGGAGTGTTTCGGGTATTTTTTTGGAGTACCGAGAGGTTACCGGAACCCCCCGGGGAAGTAATGGGCCGACATGGGCCATAGAGGAGAGAGGGGAGCCCGCAAGGGGTGGTGTGCGCCCCCCCCCATGGGATGTCCGAATTGGACAAGGGCAAGGGGCGCGGCCCCCCTTTCCTTCCCCCTCTCCCTCTCCTTCCCCCTTTCCCCCTCCGAAAGAAGGAAGGGGCGACTTGGACTAGGAGTCCTAATCGGTTTCCCCCCATGGCGCGCCCCCTTAGGCCGGCCTCCTCCCCTCCTCCTTTATATACGGGGGCAGGGGCACCCCAAAGCACATCAATTATTCTCTTAGCCGTGTGCCGTGTCCCCCTCCACGGTTTACTCCTCCGGTCATATTGTCGTAGTGCTTAGGTGAAGCCCTGCGCGGATCACATCACCATCACCGTCACCACGCCGTCGTGCTGACGAAACTCTTCCTCGACACTTTGCTCGATCAAGAGTTCGAGGGACGTCATCGAGTTGAACGTGTGCAGAACTCGGATGTGTCGTATGTTCGGTGCTTGATCGGTTGGATCGTGAAGACGTTCGACTACACCAACCGCGTTAAGCTAACGCTTCCGCTTTCGGTCTATGAGGGTACGTGGACACACTCTCCCCCTCTCGTTGGTATTCATCTCCTAGATAGATTTTGCGTGATCGTAGGATTTTTTTTGAAATTGCATGCTACGTTCCCCAACAACAGTGCTATCATACCTAACTCTACAGGCGGACAGAGCGCATTAAATGCACCGCTTAGTGTCACATCACGGTGTGCCCGACAAGCCTTGTCGGGCTATTTTGCCAGCTTCGTGTCTGCTTGCTTGACACATCTCATGACGGGTGTCATTTGGAGGTGTTTTCCGTAGGAATTGGCTGCCATGTGGCAAGAAGTAACCACTTAGTCACTCAGGGGCTTGACACCACACCAATAGGCGACTTGCGTCTCTGTGAGGTGGAGCGGTGAAGCTTTGGCGGGGCAGTCTGCCCTTACTGTGCTCGACAAGCCTGTCGGGCGGTCTTGGAGGCTTATCTTCAGGGCAATCCTCATCCTTGCCAGGCTTGCCTGCCCGACAAGAGAGGTTTTTCCCTTAGTGATATCTTGTCTCTCTGGCTTGACTTGGTCTTCTTGATCTGCACTTTGATTCTCCAAACAACTGATCTCTAGTGTTTGGTTTGATCTTGGGTGCTGCAATCTTGTCCTTAGGCTTGTGCATAGTCTGGGAAAAAGACCCAGGGTTTGTTGCACCGACAGAATTAAACCCTCTTGCTTCACTTATATCTATTTAGAGAGTCAACAGGAATTGGTCATTTTCATGGTTAGTCATAAAATCCTACATAAAACTTATGGATCACTGAATATGATATGTTTGATTCCTTGCAATAGTTTTGCGATATAGAGATGATAATATGTGGGTGGTACTAGTAAATGGTTGTGGTTAGTAGGAATATTGGCGTTAAGGTTTGTGATTCCCAAAGCATGCACGTATAGTATCTCGTTATGCTATGAAATTGGAGCATGATTTATTATTGATTGTCTTCCTTATGGTGGCAGTCGAGGACGAGCGATGGTCTTTTCCTACCAATCTATCCCCCTAGGGGCATGCCTTGTAGTACTTTGTTTCGAGGACTAATAAACTTTTGCAATAAGTGTATGAGTTCTTTATGACTAATGTGAGTCCATGGATTATACGCACTCTTACCTTTCCGCAATTTGCTAGCCTCTTCGGTACCATGCATTACCCTTTCTCACCTTGAGAGTTGGTGCAAACTTTGCCTGTGCATCCAAACCCCGTGATATGATACGCTCTATCACACATAAGCCTTATTATATCTTCCTCAAAATAGCCACCATACCTGCCTATTATGGCATTTCCATAGCCATTCCGAGATATATTGCCATGCAACTTCCACAGCTCCCATTTTGATGACTTGAGCATTCATTGTCATATTGCTTTGCATGATCATAAGACGGCCAACATGATATTTCCATGGCTTGTCCATTTTTTGATATCTCTGCTACGCTAGATCATTGCACATCCTGGTACACTGCCAGAGGCATTCATATAGAGTCATACTTTGTTCCAGGCATCGAGTTGTAATATTGAGTTGTAAGTAAATAGAAGTGTGATGATCATCATTATTCATTATTAGAGCGTGTCCTAGTGAGGAAAGGATGATGGAGACTATGATTCCCCCACAAGTCGGGATGAGACTTCGGACAAAATATATATATAAAAAGAAAGAAAAATAAAGAAAAAAAGAAAAAGAAAAAATGAGAGAAAAAGAGAGAAGGGGCATGCTAGTTCCACACTTGTGCTTCAAAGTAGCACCATGTTTTTCATATAAAGAGTCTCCTATGTAGTCACTTTCATATACTAGTGGGAATTTTTAATTATAGAGTTAGATGCACACCCACTTAGTTTCCATTGAGCTTCCATACACTTATAACTCTTAGTGCATCCATTGCATGGCAATCCCTACTCCTCACATTGATATCAATTGATGGGCATCTCCATAGCCCGTTGATTAGCCGCGTCGATGTGAGACTTTCTTACCTTTTTGTCTACTCAATATTTACCCCTATCATCATACTCTATTCCACTCATAGTGATATGTCCATGGCTTGCGCTCATGTATTGCGTGGGGGTTCAAAAAGCTGAAGCGCGTTAAAAAAGTATGAACCAATTGCTCGGCTTGTCATCAGGGTTGTGCATGATAAATACTTTGTGTTCAGAAGATGGAGCATGGCAAGACTATATGATTTTGTAGGGATAACGTTCTTTAGCATTGATATTTTTAAAGATATGATTGCTTGTTGGGATGCCTGAGTACTGATGTATTTATGTCAAATTATAGACTATTGTTTTGAATCACTCGTGTCTTAATATTTATGCCATGATTAGATATATGATCAAGATTATGTTAGGTAGAATTCCACATCAAAAATTATCTTTTATCATTTACCTACTCGAGGACGAGCGCGAATTAAGCTTAGGGATGCTTATACGTCTTCGTCGTATCTATAATTCTTTTATTGTTTCATGCCAACATTAAACAACTTTCACATACTTTTGGCAACAATTTATATTATTTATATGATTTATTGATTCACATATTTTTGCCAATTTATATGATTTATTGATTCACATATTTTTGCCAATTTATATGATTTATTGGACTAACTTATTGATCCAGTGCCTAGTGTCAGTCCCTATTTGTTGCATGTTTTTTGTTTCGCAGAATATCCATATCAAACGAAGTCCAAATGCAATAAAGAATTATGGAGAATTATTTTGGAATATATGTGATTTTTGGGAGGTGGGATCAATGCAAAAGGAGGACCACGGCCCCCACAGTACACCAAGGCGCGCCCCAGGGCCCAAGCGTGTGGTGGTGGGTTGTGGTCACCTCGTAAGGCGGTTACTGCTCTACTTCAGGCACAAGGAAGCTTATATCCTAAAAAAATCATGTTAAAATCTCAACGCAATCGGAGTTACGAATCTCCAGGAATATAAGAAACAGTTGTAGGATCGAAAGTATGTCTAGAGGGGGGTGATTAGACTACTTGACCAAATAAAAGCTTAACCTTTTCCCAATTTTAGTTCTTGGCAGATTTTAGCTATTTTAGGACAAGTCAAGCAATCATCACATCATTCAAGCAAGCATGCAAAGAGTATATTGGCAGCGGAAAGTAAAGCATGCAACTTGCAAGAATGTAAAGGGAAGGGTTTGGAGAATTCAAACGCAATATGAGACACGGATGTTTTTCCCGTGGTTCGGATAGGTGGGACTATCCTACATCCACGTTGATGGAGACTTCAACCCACAAAGGGTAACGGTTGCGAGAGTCCACACAGGGCTCCACCCACAAAGGGTAATGGTTGCGCGAGTCCACACAGGGCTCCACCCACGAAGGGTCAACGAAGAAGCAACCACCCACAAAGGGTCCACGAAGAAGCAACCTTGTCTATCCCACCATGGCCATCGCCCACACAGGACTTGCCTCACTAGCGGTAGATCTTCATGAAGTAGGCGATCTCCTTGCCCTTACAAACTTCTTGGTTCAACTCCACAATCTTGTCGGAGGCTCCCAAGTGACACCTAGCCAATCTAGGAGACACCACTCTCCAAGAAGTAACAAATGGTGTGTAGGTAATGAACTCCTTGCTCTTGTGCTTCAAATGATAGTCTCCCCAACACTCAACTCTCTCTCTCATAGGATTTGGATTTGGTGGAAAGAAGATTTGAGTGGAAAGCAACTTGGGAAGGCTAGAGATCAAGATTCATATGGTAGGAATGGAATATCTTGGTCTCAACACATGAGTAGGTGGTCCTCTCTCAGAACATATGAGTTGGAATGGTGTATGTGTTCTGATAGCTCTCTCTTCAAATGAAGAGGAGGAGGGGTATATATAGCCTTCACACAAAATCCAACCGTTACACACAGTTTTCCAATCTCGGTGGGACCGAATCACAAACTCGGTCGGACCGAAAATGTAAACCTAGTGACCGTTAGAGATTTTCGGTGGGGCTGACATGCAACTCGGTAGGACCGATATGGTTAGGGTTTGTGCATAACGTAATCTCGGTGAGACCGATTACACAAACTCGGTGAGACCGAATTTGGTAATTAGCTAACCAGAGAGTTGGTCAGGCAAACTCGGTGGGACCGATTTGCTCTTTCGGTGAGACCGAAAAGTTACAAAGGGGAAACACTGAATTTACATTGCAATCTCGGTGGGACCGATTCGCTCTTTTGGTGAGACCGAAAAGTTACAAAAGGGAAACAGAGAGTTTGCAATCCCATCTCGGTGAGACCGAGATCCCTATCGGTAGAACCGAATTGCTAGGGTTTGGCAGTGGCTAATGACAAGTGAAACTCGGTGGCGCCGGATAGGAAGAATCGGTAGGACCGAGTTTGGCTTAGGGTTTAGGTCATATGTGGATATGGGAAAGTAGTTGAGGGTTTTTGGAGCATATCACTAAGCACATGAAGCAAGAGTCTCATTAAGCAACACCTCATCCCTCCTTGATAGTATTGGCTTTTCCTAAAGACTCAATGTGATCTTGGATCACTAAAATATAAAATGAAGAGTCTTGAGCTTTTGATCTTGAGCCAATCCTTTTTCCTTAGCATTTTGAGGGTTCCACTTTCACATCCATGCCATGCCAATCATTGAGCTTTCCTGAAATAATCATCTTGGAATAGCATTAGCTCAATGAGCTATATGTTGTTATGAATTACCAAAAACACCTAGGGATAGTTGCACTTTCAATCTCCCCCTTTTTGGTAATTGATGACAACATATAGATCAAAGCTTCGACAAATGATAATAAGCATGAAATATATCGTCGCTTTGAGAAGTATGTGATAAGTAAGAGCTCCCCCTAAATTTGTGCATATTTAAAATTTGCTTTGGACTGCAAATGCACAAGGAGTTAGAGTCATGGGTTACTCTTCCATGTCACATACATCTTGGTGGAGCGCTTAAAATGATAAGAATGAAATACATGCACTCATCACCAAGAATAGTGAAAGATCACATAAGATAGATAAGATAATAGCATTAAGCAAGCATTAAGTGTAGCTTATGATCAAGCACATGATCATCAATGTCTCACAAATAATGACGTAGTATCTCAAGCACTCAAAAGCAAACAAATTTGAAAAACCACCAAATAAAGCAAGAGAGAAAAGCAACACTCTCTCTCTCGAAGCCTATGATCTATACATTTTTCTCCCCCTTTGGCAACAAGTTACCAAAAAGTTCCTAGAAAATGCATAGTACTAGATCGACGCTCAGGCTTGATCTTCTGGTGGTGGTGGAGTCCGGATCACTCCAAGGACGAAGGCTTCTGTAGACGCTGAAGTAGACGCTGGAGTTGGAGCTGAAGTAGATGCTGGAGCTGGTGGAACTGAGGCTGTAGCTGGTGCTGAGGTGGTGGCTCTTGTGTCAGCAACTGGCACGGCAGATGACCTCGGACCTCATGGCACTCTGGCAAAGGCATGAGTGGTAGTCCTGCCTCTCCTCTCCTGCATATCATCTTGGAGCTGCTCCACTGCAGTCTGAATCTCCGTTACCTTGACATCCAAGTCATAGAACTTTTGTTCCATGATTCTCTCTAGGCTTGCCTGGTTTTGAGTTAGGGTGGCTAGTCCTTGCTCAATCCGCAGGGTGGATGCAATCAGGTAACCAAGCTGCTCTTGTTTGGTCTTCAAGAAATACTCAGATGCCTCCTCTTGAGTTGGCATCTTGGCAGCTTTCTCCTTCCTTGCCTTCTCCTTCTTTGCGTATGCTTGGGCAGATGATGGCTCGTTCTCAGTCATGACAACTTGATTGTCCTCAAAATCTGGACGGATGGGCAGGTGTTCCTTGTCCAATAAATATATGCCCGTGCCCATCTTGGAGTTAATGAGCTCCTGGATCTGAGGGGCATATCCGCAACCCCTCTTCTGATCTTTTGCAGTCCTTTTGATAGTTTCCACTATGAGGCTCATCACCTTGAACTTCTGAGGTACATCAAATACATGTAGAAAGTTGATAGCATGGCCTCTGATCATCTTGTGATCTCTAGACTTGGGCAATAAGGTGTGCCTCAAGATCCAATTGATAGTTGGCAGCCCTGACAGAAGGTAATGCACAGACCCAAATTTGAAGGTGTCAAGAGCTTCATTGGGAATTTCCTTGTACATATTGGACATAGAGTTATGGTCCATCTTCTTCTTGGCATATATGTCCAAGTCATCATCATGCTCCTCTGGGGCATTAATGATCTGTGCCCACTCAGCAACTGTGGATTGGTACCTTGTACCCTCAGACATCCATGTGATCCTCCCATCTGAATAAAAATGTGATGTGGAGTAGAACTGCATTATAAGCTCCTCATTCCACTTTGTGAGCTTCTGCCCAACAAAGTCAGCTACTCCACAAGCTATGAAGCTGTCTTGCACTCCAGGATAGTGCTCCTCATTGTCCTTGATGTACTGCCAGTCAACCCATCTCATATCACAGACTATTGGCTTCTTATCAAGCAGCACTGTCTCATAGAAGTCCTGTTGTTCCTTAGTGTGGAATCTGTAGTCAACAGCAGTCCTCCTCCTTGAAGCATACGGGTCTGCTTCTCTCCACTTCCTCAGCCCTGAATCTCTCCTGAGCTTCATGTCCTCAGCCACAGGATGCGCATCGTTGTGGTCTGGGATCTTGGGCTTGAGCTTTCTTAGAACTTGCTCTTCATCCTCTTCTTCAGCAACAGTCTCAGGCACTGGGGCCTTGTTCTTCTCAGCTGCAGGAATGCTCCTTGTATTCCTCTTTGGTTTTGGCTTGGAGGCATCTTTGGGCTTAGATGCAGTAGCCCCTGATCTTATGGCATCACCCATCAGCTTGGGTGCCTTGGGTGCTGGTGCAGCTACCTCTTCTTCCTCTTCCTCTTCCATGATGGAAGCCTTTCCTAGCACTCTGGCTACGGTCTTCTTGACCCTTTCCTTTCTTTTCTTTCCCTCAGCAGCAACTGGCTCTTTGGGTGCAGGCTTCTCAGTTGAAGCTCTTGCCTTTGACATGGGCTGCCTGCCTGCTGGCCTTTTGATTTTCAGCCCTGGCTTTGTGCCTTGAGCTGGCTCAACTCTCTTTGATGTGGCCTCTTCCTCTGCCACATAATCTTCATCTTCAGAATCAGAAGTTCTCTTCTTCCTCTGTCTGGTGGCAGCTTTTGGCAAGTTACTAGGGGTGCTCCTGTTGCCCTCATCTGAAGAGCTGGAGGGACTAGTGCCCTCACTCATGTGCACCTGCTGCTCTGACATGTTCTGGCTGTCACTTTGATCAGACATACTGCAAACTCTGACTGCTGACCCTGTGAACAGTTTATAGATGAGGTAGAAAAGATGAGCATCACAAAATGCAAAGATTTTTGCAAAAGAATGATCCAAAAACTTAGTTTTAGTTTCCCACTGAAATCATCTCGGATCTACCGATTTTCAAACTCGGTGATACCGAAGCAGTTTTGGAACCTAAACTAGTGAACTCGGTAGGACCGAGTCACAGTTCGGTGGCACCGAGACTACTAGGGTTTCACAGAGTTCCAAAATCGGTCACACCGATAAGTAATTCTCGGTCAGACCGAGTCTCACTTGTGCAATGGCATAAGCCAAATCGGTGGGACCGAGTTTTTCAACTCGGTGGGTCCGAGATGGTTTCAGCGAAAACCTAACCCTAAAATTTTCGAATCAAAGCTAATCTATGGGCGTATTGACTGGATAGGAGTGTTTCAATCGTGGCAAGAATCATGAAGAACACAATGTGCTAGGAATCGGACGGGGAATAGCACTGTGATTGAGTCCATACCCTAGTTCGGCGGAGACTCGCTACGGCGGCAACGGCAGGGCAGAATTCCAGTTGACGGCGACGGAGACCAGCGACTGGAGGCGGCTGGCGGCGAGAAGACGATCCGGAGACCACGTTGGCAGAGCAGGCTATCGCGCGGGTGAAGGGGTTCGGAGAAATTTCCAAATTTTGCCCGTGACTATATATAGCCCGACCCTGTCGGTGTGACCGAGTGGAACAACTCGGTGGCACCGAGATTCATAACTGCAGGCAGTTACTGAAACTCGGTGTGACCGAAATGTTCAAATCGGTTGCACCGAGATCGAAAACCTAGATCAACTTAATGATCTCGGTAGGACCGAAAGTGGGGTATCGGTCAGACCGAGAATCATAAAGAGGTTTTGGAAGTTTAAGTCTATGACGAATCGGGGACTCCGAGCGCTCCTCACACAGAGTGGTTCGAATCTGACTTGATCAAATTTTGTGATGCAGCATGAATAGAGTTTGAGACGAGAAAAGCATAGATAGCTAGAGGAGGTACTTAGGCATTCTTGTCCATCCACTTGGCAAAAGAAAATAAAACCAAACAATCAAAACAACAAGTGGATGTCCTCGAATGAGCAAAATATGCAACCAGCATGCTCACACAATAAGATGGCAAATGAAATATGTGGCAAGGCATGCACAACCAATTCTAGCATCTATCAAGCAATTTGCGATGACAAGGTCATCTATATATGAGTATATTGACTTAGGAGTCAAGTGAGAGCACTTGATCATAGGTCATACTCATCGTTTAAGCTCAAGTGGGGTTACCACTTTTACATAAAGCATTGTTGTGTTCACATCTTTAGAGTTGCTTTAGCTCAAGTCTTAGAGTAAAGCTCCCCCTAGATGTGATATCCCCCCTAAGAGGGATGAACTAACCTTGGGTTTTGTCGATGATGACTTCATGTAGATGTTGAAGATGTGGATGCTCAATGTTGATGTAGATCACTTGGAGCTATCCATTTGAGTGAATTGCACTTTCAATACCTACATGGGTTAGTCCCACAAGGAACAAACAAGGATATCCATAGACATAGAGTGATGCACACAAAAGATGATGTCCATGAAAAACTTTTAGGTTACCTTGTCCCTTGTCTTACCAACAAGAGGGTTTGTGACTCCTTGAACTAGTGCAAGATTTGGAAGTTGATTGCACTTGTTCTTGCCAAAATGATAAGAGTGAAGTATGTTGGCGGAGTCACCCTCAAGAACTCTCTAGTTCTTCTTCTTTTGAATCCACATCATCTTGATGGGAATCCTTGGAGTTGTAGTTGTACTTGATGAAGTGGAACTTGAAGTAGTCTTGGGAATCCACTTGACTAAGGTCTTAGGAGCTTCTTCAAATGTGTTTCCTCTTGAAGCTTGTCCTTGCCTTTTTGCTTGTAGTCTTGTGGTGGAAGATCATCTTGAGCTTGTGTCCCCTTGAAAGAAGTATACTTCTCTTGTTGAGGAACAAACTTTGTCTAGGGGTATTGATTTTCTTCCCACTCAACTCCATTGGCATTGAACTTTCGTTCAAAACCAGCACCTTGATTCTTCCGGTGCATTCCTTGCTTGCGCACAATTTCCTCGAATTGCTTACTCCTGGCAAGGCTTTTGTACACTCCTTTCTCTATAATTCCCTTCAATAAACTATTTTCTTGCTCAAGTGTAACTTGGCTAAGAGAATCATTAGTGGAATCAAGAGAACTACTAGAAGCAACAATATTGGATTTAGCATGATCATTGTTACTGCTAGAGGAAGAATCTTTCTTGTTCTTGTTACTAGACTTGACTTGAGGCATGTAAGTGGATAAGAGTAAACGCTTGGCAATGTAAGAAGAGCTTTTCTTGCGGAGATCATCATTGATTGCTTTTAAGAACTCATGCTCTTGCTCAAGATTGAGCTTTTCAAAGCGTAATTTCTCATGAGCTCTTAAAAGTTCTCGATGATCTTCGAAGATAGTTTCATGAGCTAACTTAAGAGTGTTTAGTTCTTTAGTTAGAGCCTCAATCTTCTCCTTATCATTGTCATTCGTTTTATCTTGATTAGCATGTTTAATTGACGTTTCATCATAGTATTCATCACTAGAGTTGTCAACAAGCAAATCATCACCTAACAAGTCATCTTCATCACTATTGAAATCAACATACTCGGGGTGTGTTACCTTAGGACCTTTGGCCATGAAGCATCTTCCAATTCCTTCATTTGGTGAGTCAAATATGTCGTAGGAGTTGGTTGACACAAGTGTTAGACCGGCAACACCTTCATCTTGAGTATCTTCGGAGTCGGAGTGATAACTTCTCTCGGAGTGGCTGTCGGAGTCGTAGCCGGATACCCATTCACCAACATGAGCTTGATGTCTTCGTCTTGTGTAGCTCCTTGATGATTTTTCCTTCCTTTCCGAATCCTTGCTTCTCCGTGAGTATCTTCGTTCATAACGATCATCTCTACTCCTCCTCTCTCTTGGTGGTGATTCTTTGCTTCTTCTTTTTGGAGAATCTTCTCCTCTCTTGTAGGGATCCGTACACTCATTTGAATAGTGTCCGGGTCTTCCACAACTGTAGCAGTTTCGCTCTCGACTAGAAGATCTTCTGTCATTGTAGGACCTTGACTTGAAGCTTCTATCTTTGCTTCTACTCTTGTAGA
Source organism: Triticum urartu (assembly GCF_056163025.1). Taxonomy (NCBI): domain Eukaryota; kingdom Viridiplantae; phylum Streptophyta; class Magnoliopsida; order Poales; family Poaceae; genus Triticum; species Triticum urartu. The sequence continues at coordinate 491,446,065 of NC_141874.1, read as the reverse complement.
ACTTGTTGAAGTTCTTCACCATTAAGCTCAATTCTTCATTGAAGTCTTGTTTCTCACTTGATGATGTAGGGGCTTCACATGAGGCTTTATAGGCACCACTTGATTTGTTGTGAAGTTCCTCTTTATCCTTAAGTGACATCTCATGAGCAACAATTCTTCCAATCACCTCCGTTGGCTTGAGATCTTTGTAATTGGGCATCATTTGGATCAATGTGCACACGGTATCATATTTTCCATCCAAAGCTCTTAGAATCTTCTTGATGATGAATCTGTCGGTCATCTCTTCACTTCCTAAGCCGGCAATCTCATTTGTGATGAGAGCAAGCCTAGATTACATTTCAGCGACACCTTCACCATCCTTCATCTTGAACTTGTCAAGTTGGCTTTGAAGCACATCCAACTTGGATTCCTTGACGGAGTCGGTACCTTCGTGCATATCAATCAAAGTGTCCCAAATTTCCTTCGCATTCTCAAGACGGCTGATTTTGTTGAATTCTTCGGGGCACAATCCGTTGAAGAGAATATCACAAGCTTGAGCATTGTGTTGCAACATCTCCAACTCATCCGCGGCAGCTTCATGGTTTGGTTCTCTCCCATCAAAGAAGTCACCTTGCAAACCAACACACACAATAGCCCAAACGGCGGGGTTATGTCCAAGAATATGCATTTTCATTTTATGCTTCCAACTAGCAAAATTAGTACCATCAAAGTAGGGACCTCTACGGTGGTAATTTCCCTCGCTAGACGCCATACTCTCCTAGGTTGTGAAACCAAGGCTATGACCATCAAAGCTATGGAGATCAAAGCAAATGAAGACCAAAGCTCTGATACCACTTGTAGGATCGAAAGTATGTCTAGAGGGGGGGTGATTAGACTACTTGACCAAATAAAAGCTTAACCTTTTCCCAATTTTAGTTCTTGGCAGATTTTAGCTATTTTAGGACAAGTCAAGAAATCATCACATAATTTAAGCAAGCATGCAAAGAGTATATTGGCAGCGGAAAGTAAAGCATGCAACTTGCAAGAATGTAAAGGGAAGGGTTTGGAGAATTCAAACGCAATATGAGACACGGATGTTTTTCCCGTGGTTCGGATAGGTGGTGCTATCCTACATCCACGTTGATGGAGACTTCAACCCACAAAGGGTAACGGTTGCGAGAGTCCACACAGGGCTCCACCCACAAAGGGTAATGGTTGCACGAGTCCACACAGGGCTCCACCCACGAAGGGTCCATGAAGAAGCAACCACCCACAAAGGGTCCACGAAGAAGCAACCTTGTCTATCCCACCATGGCCATCGCCCACACAGGACTTGCCTCACTAGCGGTAGATCTTCACGAAGTAGGCGATCTCCTTGACCTTACAAACTTCTTGGTTCAACTCCACAATCTTGTCGGAGGCTCCCAAGTGACACCTAGCCAATCTAGGAGACACCACTCTCCAAGAAGTAACAAATGGTGTGTAGGTAATGAACTCCTTGCTCTTGTGCTTCAAATGATAGTCTCCCCAACACTCAACTCTCTCTCATAGGATTTGGATTTGGTGGAAAGAAGATTTGAGTGGAAAGCAACTTGGGAAGGCTAGGGATCAAGATTCATATGGTAGGAATGGAATATCTTGGTCTCAACACATGAGTAGGTGGTCCTCTCTCAGAACATATGAGTTGGAATGGTGTATTTGTTCTGATAGCTCTCTCTTCAAATGAAGAGGAGGTGGAGGGGTATATATAGCCTCCACACAAAATCCAACCGTTACACACAGTTTTCCAATCTCGGTGGGACCGAATCACAAACTCGGTCGGACCGAAAATGTAAACCTAGTGACCGTTAGAGATTTTCGGTGGGACTGACATGCAACTCGGTAGGACCGATATGGTTAGGGTTTGGGCATAACGTAATCTCGGTGAGACCGATTACACAAACTCGGTGAGACCAAATTTGGTAATTAGCTAACCAGAGAGTTGGTCAGGCAAACTCGGTGGGACCGATTTGCTCTTTCGGTGAGACCGAAAAGTTACAAAGGGGAAACACTGAATTTACATTGCAATCTCGGTGGGACCGATTCGCTCTTTCGGTGAGACCGAAAAGTTACGAAAGGGAAACAGAGAGTTTGCAATCCCATCTCGGTGAGACCGAGATCCCTATCGGTAGAACCGAATTGCTAGGGTTTGGCAGTGGCTAATGACAAGTGAAACTCGGTGGCGCCGGATAGAAAGAATCAGTAGGACCGAGTTTGGCTTAGGGTTTAGGTCATATGTGGATATGGGAAAGTAGTTGAGGGTTTTTGGAGCATATCACTAAGCACATGAAGCAAGAGGCTCATTAAGCAACACCTTATCCCTCCTTGATAGTATTGGCTTTTCCTAAAGACTCAATATGATCTTGGATCACTAAAATATAAAATGAAGAGTCTTGAGCTTTTGAGCTTGAGCCAATCCTTTTTCCTTAGCATTTTGAGGGTTCCACTTTCACATCCATGCCATGCCAATCATTGAGCTTTCCTGAAATAATCATCTTGGAATAGCATTAGCTCAATGAGCTATATGTTGTTATGAATTACCAAAACCACCTAGGGATAGTTGCACTTTCAACAGTTTTCGGCTAGAAAACATGAATGCGGAAACATAAGAGAACAGAGAGACAGGTCCAATCTCGAAGGGGCTCTCGCCCCTCCGCCGCCATGGCAACTATGGACAAGAGGGGGAATTCTCTTCCCATCAACGGGAAGGCCAAGGAAGAATAAGAAGGAGGGAGCTCTCTCCCCCTCTCTCACGGTGGCGCCGGAACACCGCCGGGGCAATCATCATGTGACGACGATCTACTCCAACAACTCCGTCATCTTCATCACCTTCCCTCATCTATCTACATCGGTCCACTCTCCCGCAACCCGTTGTACTCTCTACTTGAACATGGTGTTTTATGCTTCATATTATTATCCAATGATGTGTTGCCATCCTATGATGCTTGAGTAGATATTTGTTGTCCTATTGGTAATTGGTGAATTGCTATGATTGTAATTTGTTTGTGGTTATGTTGGTTTCCTTTGGTGCCCATCATATGAGAGTGTGTGTGGATCACATCATAGGGTTAGTTGTATGTTGATAGGACTATGCATTGGAGGGCAAGGGTGACAGAAGCTTCTTCCTACCATAGAAATTGATGCATACGGGATTGAAAGAGGACCAATATATATCTTAATGATATGGTTGGGTTTTACCTTAATGAACATTAGTAGTTGCGGATGCTTGATAATGGTTCCAATCATAAGTGCATAGAGTTTCAAGTAAGGGATGACATGCTAACAATGGCCTCTCCCACATAAAAACTTGCTATCGGTTTAGTAACATAGTCAATTTCTTATGGACAATTCTACAAATCCTGACACTACCAATCCACACTCGCTATACTAATTTAATTGTACTTTAATTATAACAACACCTACTTTCTATTTTTACGTTCTTTATTATCTTGCAAACCTATCCTACTACACCTACAAGGTACTTTTAGTTTTATTCTTGTTCTAGGTAAAGCAAACGTTAAATGTGTGTAGAGTTGTATCGGTGGTCGATAGAACCTGAGGGAATATTTGCTCTACCTTTAGCTCCTCGTTGGGTTTGACACTCTTATTTATCGAAAAAGACTACAAACAATCTCATGTACTTGTGGGTTATCAATCGCCACTGTATAGGGCGTGCCTTGATCAGAATAATATTCTAATCCTATGACCAGAATATACATAGTCTATTTAAATCATTGTGTGTGGTTCATGGACCCGTTTAAATGAATATGGCTATAGAAAGTCTATTTGAGACCCAGGGCGAAGAATTAATTATTTCTCACCCTTTTCGTTCGACCGAGCCAGTCTGCCTACCAATAGGAATGCAAATGAGTCGAGTTCGAGCGAGTTTGATTAGGCTCGGCACAATTTTATACTAAAATTCGAGCAAACTAAAGCTGAGTCAAGCTCAAGGTCAAACTGTAGAAGTGGCTCATGTTCAACTTGTAGCGTTCTCGAGCTAAATAAGATGATTTTTTGAAACATAGCATAAATTTTCAAGCAAGCTAGGCCACAACACAACATAAGAAACAATTATATAATTTAAATTATTCCCTATCAACCGAAGACTAGTACTTAATAGCAAGAGATCATGAATTAACTAGCAAGAGAAGAAAACAAAGGTGCGTTTGCTCTCAAATTTCGGACAAAATAACATGATATTTAACACATGTCTGACCACATGCCATAAAGAGGCTAAATGTTCTCCACATTTAACTAAGCTTCCATGTTTAGTGTTTAGTAGTAGGTAAATGGAGAAAAATTATCTAGAACATATCTGGTAATAAAATTTTTTTGTTTATCTATATGGTAAAAAAATATCCTTACATGTCAAAATTATGTAATATAATTATATGATATCGGGCCATTGAACTAAAATCGAGTGAGCCACTGTTGGCTCAAGATCAACTCGTTTCTCGATTGAGCTACATAAAGTGTTTATACTTAGCTAATTTTTTCTCAAGACGATCTCGAGTCGAGCCAAAATACGAGTCAATCTCGAGTAGCTTACGAGCCTCGAGTTTTTCTTGCAGCCCTACCAACCGGGCTCCATCGCATCATGCAATGTGGCTTAGAGCATCTACAGATGAACTTGGCAAATTTGGTCCCCTAAATGCCCGCGGGGGTGTCCGGGCGCATCCGCGGACAACGCGGGCGGCCCCTCGTTTGGGATGACGCACATCCACACACCTTAAATGCGGATCTTTAAATCCATGCACGTCGATCATACGATACAAATCATCTAAATTCATCAGTTCAAAACAAATACAACAAAGCAAAACAAATTATAGTTCAATAGAACATTGTTAAAGAAAGAGTAGACCTTTTTACAAACACACTTCAGTGTGCCAGAGGATAGTTCCCTTTTACCTATCTGGGACTCCCATTGGGAATACATAAGCCAACAGTGGAACAATTTCTACCTCTTGTTAACAGGATTGCTAAGAGACTGGCAGGCATATCTATCTTCATGACTCAAGCAGGAAAGTTGTTACTGGTCAAATCTGTGCTTGCATCACTATCAATCTTCTTCATGTGCTGTCTGGACATCCCTATCACCATAAAGAAGTAGATAATAAAATATTTGAGGCACTATCTTTGGAGAAGCCCTGACATGGAGGATCGCAGACTAGCTCTAGTGACTTGGCATATAGTTTGCAGACCCAAGAATCAAGGAGGTTTGGGAATCTTAGATATTTATACACACAACAAAACCCTTATGAAAAATTTGCACAAGTTCTTCAACAGACATGACATTCCTTGGGTCAATCTAATCTGGGAGACTTATTAAAGCGATGGAAAGTTACCAGGAGACAGCATGATAGGTTCATTCTGGTGGAAATCCAACTTGGCTCTCATTGATCAGTACAAAGCTATTGCAAGATGCAATGTGGGAGATGGTAAAAGTGCTTTCTTTTGGGATGATTTGTGGCATCATTCAATACTCAAGCATAAGTTCAATCACTTATACTAATTTTTCAAAACTCCACAACTCAATATACAGCAAGTGGTTCACACTGAATATCTCCAGGACCTATTCTATTTACCACTAACAACTCAAGCATATGAAGAATTTCTGCAAATGGAAGATATTTGCATCTCTGTGAGACAATCTGAATTCTTGGACTCACTGGACACATGGAGCTATATTTGGGGGAATGAATTTTATTCTTCCATCAAAGAATATAAGGTTCTGATTGGACACAAGCAAGTACCTCCTCACTTCAACTGGATTTGGAAGAGCTCATGTCAGCCCAAACATAAAGTTTTCTTCTGGAGATTGCTCCATGATAGAGTCAACACAAGAAATCTTCTTAGGAGGAAAAGTTTTGTGCTGGAGACATATAACTGTGTAGTAAGAGGCCGTCAACAGGAAGAAACATTACATCATCTCTCTTGGGGATGCCCCTTTGTACAACAATGCTGGGATTTTATATGTCCTACAAGACCACCAAATTTATCAGTGTTAGAAGCATTCCAAGATCTGAAGGACAAGCTCAACTACCCATTCTATATGGATATCATTATTCTTGGATCATGAGCCATTTGGATAACCAGAAATAATAAGATTTTTGAAAATATTACACCATCATTCCAAGGATGGAAGTTCATCTTTCTAGAGGAACTCAAGCTTATCAGATTCAGAATGAAAAAGAAACATGAGAGACAGTTCTCTGCTTGGCTGGAAGCCTTGTTGTAATTTTGCTCTTTTCTCCTAGGTCTTTCTCCCTAGTTTTCTCTATTTTGTTATTTAGATTTTCTTTCCCTTTTTCTTTTCTTCTTCTTTTTTCTTTAGTTCTTAGTCTTCCTTTTCTTTTTCTAAGGCTTACCTCAAGCCTTGCAGACATTTTATGTACTTTGGCCTAATTATTTATAAAAATTGCAGTGGAGTTTTTACCCTACTGTTTATAGTAAAAAATATGGTTCAATAATCCAAACATGCCAAAATGAAACCAAAGTACGAGTGTGATGTATCAGTCGCTAGCTCCGGATTGCTCGCCAGACACCATCCGTGTCGCATGTTTCGCGGCCATCCTTGCCTCTTTGCATGCTCCACTGCTACCATAGCCGCCCTCGCCACCTCGTGCTTCCTACACTCATTGATCTCCTTCTTCATCCCCACAAGCCACTTCTTTACATGCTCATCCAAGAGGTTTTCGTCCGCCAACATTATCTTAGCATCCTCTGTGTCCTGTGCGATTTGCAGCTTCTCCTTCTCAAGCTCAATCTCTCCAAATGTCTTGGCCTTCTCGAGATCCCATTAGATTGCCGCCTCTTTCTTCTCCAACTCGATCTCCCCCTCTCAGTTTCCAGCTTCTTCTCCTCCCTCTTCCAGTCTGAATCCATCCTCTCTTTTTGCGCATCCAACATGAGCTTGTACCTCTTCTCTTTCTTGTTCTCCCTAACCAAAAAAAATGCCAGTCCAGGTGGAGGACATTTTCGTAGCCGCGATGTCACCGGGGGGGGGGCTTGCCTTCTCCCACATGTTTTCCATCACTTGTCAATTATCCTTTGGCACGGTGGCTATTCCATTATCCACTACAACATCTTCCTCTTCTTCTTCCTACCCAATTGATTGGTGGGAGCTTGAGCCATCATTCCTCTTCTTGTCGACCATGAAACCGGCCACAAGTTGTGTCCACTTTGGTTTTCCATTCAGCATCACCCAACAATGGCTAAAACAAGATGGCTTCTTCTCCGTTTCTTGATACATAGTGTCACCACCACCATCTAGCAAACAAAATAGGTATGAGCATGACAATGCAACAAAAACAAACATATGCAAATGATGACAACATGAAGTAATTTAGCTTACGAGGGCAGCCAAGCACTTGTGAATAGTAGTCAACGTACTTGTTCACTTTCCCTTGAATGACCCCCCATCGATAAATCGCGATTGGTAACGATAGGATGCGACTCCACATATTGCTTTCGTTCATGATATTCCTTCCAAAATTTCTCCCAATATTTGTTCCCCTTTTGCTCCGTGCCGCATATTTGATCCATTGTTGTGGCCACCCAAGATTTGATCAACAAGATACCCTCAAAAGTTGAGAATGACGTACTTCTTGCCTTCGGTGTCTGGCTTCTTTTCCTTCTTGCTCGGATTGGGATTTGATGTTGTCCCAACTTCAAGTGAAGGGCAAGTTGGATCCCCAACTCGTAGTGCATTTGGGTCGGATCTTCATTACCATTGATCATGTCCAACAGGATACACTCCTAAATGATCATGGTTTTCAAGCATTGATCATGTCTGAAATGAACTTGCAATCTATGCAAAACATTGAACATGACATATGCAAAGTTGATTGGACAAGAGCAACAAGAGCATACTGAGTCTTATTTTGTCATTCCGTCGAACAGGTCGTGGGCAACCTTGGCGCAGCAGGTGCCCGTGCTTGTCTGTGCTTGGACGAGCTGCAACGAGTGACAGCCATCCATCGGCGACATCTGCGTGGGCAGAAAGCTATCTGTAATGCCCCAGCCGGTCGTCCGATCCTCCACTGTACCAACCTAGTCCGACGGTGCGATCCTTCTCGCTGGCTGGATAGATGGGGTGTGGGGTCCCAAGCGCGGGGAGTGGAGGGAGGGGGACAACTGCTCATCGATATTCGCATCCGCTCCCTGCAACGCCGTCGCTTCCCTCTCTCGTTGCCTTTGTCGTCGGTTCCTCCGGGCGATGTTCCCTAGCTTGCACGACGTCGTCGAGGACGGTACAACGATGGACAAGGCAGACGCAACCTCAATCACGGTGGTCGGGGATGGGCTGGATAACATCTAAGACGGCGGATCGGGACCTACGACGAGGATGGAGAACAAGGGTGGCGGACGGTGAGGGCTCAGACACGAGAAAGGGTGGAGTGAGGCAGGAGAAGGAAGGGTTGGTAGATTTGGTGTAATTTATGGTGAGGTGGGCCTATCGGGTTCGACGTGACATGCCCAGCCACGATCAAGCTTTCCCATATCCATCATGTTTTTGGTTGAATATAAGGGGTGCTGGTCAGCACCAAGGCAGCCGTCTGGATCGGCTTTTTTGACCAGTCACTGATCAGACCGGTCGCCGTGCACTCATGCGTGAGTTTGGGGTGCCGGCTGTAGATGATTCTCATAGGCCACCAAATCTGAGGGTTAGGTTCTCTTTTTCTTTTACAGAGATGAGCGTTTTCGATGGCAGGCGGAGGCGGAGCTGTGACTTTTTGTGGTGTGCGGCACGGAAGTGGATCCTTTAACATGAAGGAGAGAAGTCACTTACGCTACATTTCCCTAATTTCCCTTCTTCACATCCAATATGATTAAGACTAAAATGACTTGAATTAATTTGTAAATTACAAATCTACTTTATACATTTTTACGTACAAACAAGATTATGGTGCAATAAAATTAATTTTAAATTTATGTATATCAATAGTAACTGTGTACAGTACCTGTTACAGTAAAAATACAGCGTTTGCTACAGTGTCTGTGACTTTCCTTCTATGTTTTACATTAGCTTGCAAGAGTGAACGATCTGCACACGGAGGTATCTGCACCCACTTCTTAAAAATGTATTTTTACACGTTTTGTAATGTTAAAAAATTCTAAAAAAATTATGCATACATGTTGGCAAAGGTATGTCTATGGCACAAAGTTTTGTGTAAAAAAATATTTTTGTTTTGTCTCAATAAAAAGAAAAAAATTACTGCTTCTAAATAGCGTTTCACGGCATAAAATTTTGTCTTTTTTGCATAAGCTACAAAAAGAGTTGTTTTTCTGTGAAACTTTCTGCGCATATATAGAATATGGAGATGTCCGCACGCACTTTTTTTCAGAATTTTTTAACATTGCAAAATGTGTTTTTTAAAGTAGTTTCATATATATCCGGGTTTATCATGCTTGCATAACTTTGGTGACTTCGCTCATTCGTGTTAGAGGATCCACTCCCGGTGTCCCGTGCGGCACGCTGGGTGGCCTCGGAGGCGTTCTTCACTGCGGTGGTCTCTGGTTTGTGCTCGGAGCCCCTCCTCCGTTCGAATCTGGGGGTAAACCATGGCTGGGCCCTTCTTTGGCGGCGACTCGGCTCCCGCGGAGATGACGACGAGGATGCGAACAGAGCTGCGCCTATCGTGCCCTCTTCCTCCGTGCAGCAAGTTCCACCAAGGCCACATGGTCTTGACTTCGTAGAGCGTCTGCCGGTCGTCGGTCGCGCGGATCCAGAACCGCATAGGACTACTTCGTCGACGGATGAGCTGGGGGCATGCGCAAGCGTCGAGCGCGTGCTTGTAGGCGCCAGGCGCACCATCGTGGCCTGTAGCGCCTCGGCTACAAGAAGACTGACACCGTGCTCGGGGGCTGCATCACCCAGGTTGCTGGACTGCATTGAGAGGAGATCTTTGCATCTATGGCTCTCAGTGATTTAGGTATGACGTGCAGATGTACAATTAACAATTTGCTTAAAGGACACGCCTCAAATTCCAAGTTGATGCACACTAATAGAATGATAGATATGCCATTCTCGAATAATTGTTAGCAGTCTTCTCGTTTCTTTATCTCTGCACAACTACTCATTTGTGGATCTGGTGACCTACAGTTTATGATGTCCAATGTGGTTAGCTCTGCATCAGAATGCTTATTACCTCACTAGTCTTGCCAAAGCTATGATGTCTGCACATAAGAATACATCTAGCTTTAGTTCCCCTCTGAACATTCAGTTTACATCCTTGACTTAATGGCAATGCTTGTTATCCGGAATAATTCATGTGGACAACTGTCCCGGACAACTAACCACTATTTTCTCTCCCTTGGTACATGCTTGCTTGATTAGTTGCTCCTGTCTTCGATTCTCTGGGTGGCAGCACATGTGAATTGATTTAATAGTTGAAACATTGACAACAACTGTTCTCCATCACGAATTCCTAGTGTGGAATTGGTGTTGAATAAAATTTCCTATTGCCCATGCCCATCTGGTCTTAGGGAACATGCCTTTTCAATTATGAAGGGGTTTATTATTTGGTTAACCTTCAGCATCGTCTGTTCTTCATCATGGATTACTACCGTTCTATTTATGTTGAAGATGGATTTCCTATTTGATACCTAGTCCTGCCACATGTTGTAACAATAGTCGACAAAGAAATGTTTCCTTTGTGGTGCATTAAACTTGGCTTTACTAATCGTGTTTGTTTCTGAATTTCAAGTGGTTTCTTACATTTGACTATATTTTTTGCTGTCATCTGGAGTTATATTTTGTTTGCCAAAGGCACATAACTGCTAAAGTATTCGTACAATATAGTCAAGGTTAGATCACCGAAAATTAGGTATCTACTTTGTTGATAGAATGTAATTCTTGCAGTCCCTGTACCACTATCAAATCTTTTTAAGTGACAAAAATGGCATGTGTTAGCTTGTTCTAGGAGTTGATATGTTGAGACTTCCTTCTTGGGTTCTCCCAAGACACATGTTCTTTTATATTATCGTTACCTATTTTATAATCAAAATTTAGCATTGATAAGTGATATTTTGGTTATCTATTGAAAGTAACTCTGTATTCAATTTTACCTGGAAGTCGATGATGTGCAACATGTTGTTTTCCTTTCAAGTATCTGCGCTCAATACTAACCTTCTTTTGATTTATTTCCATCTCAAAATCATCTCACGGGCCAAACACGGCTAGAGTTCTACACAAGCTGTTATTGTTAGCAATGACCCTTTTATTGAAGGGGTGATGAAACATCCTTGTTGCTTTTTCTGTATTATTATTACTTTGAGAGGTTTTATGTTTCTACCGGCACCGTCATTCTTTGCCTTTGTAACTAACCTACTATCTATTGTTAATATACATTATGACCTATATATGAGAATCTTGCATCTCATTCATCAGATTAGTAATGTTTCATAAGCTCATTTCTTACCACACTGTTTTATTTGCAGCTGTATGCACCTCATCTATACACATTAGCCCTTGGATGGGTTCATCTTGCACCTGGACTCCTTCTCTTCTTTGTTTTCAGCTTGTTTTTTCCAAAAATTCTTGCAGTCCCTGAACCACTATCAAATATTTGTTTTCAGCTCGTTTTTTCCAAAACTCACATGTAATTCTTGGGTTTATTTCTAATATATATGCGTAGCCTTTTTTGGTTTGTTCTTGAGTATAGGGATCCCACATTATTAAGAGGGGATCGATGGTGTTCGAAGAGATAAGCCTAAGTTCACGCTTTCTAACATATTTCACGTTCACTCCTTACCGAATATTCCACTCCTATCCAGTGCAAATGCTACACCCATACTCCAGCCAAGAAACCCTACTTCTATACTTCACGGAAAATTTGTATAGGACTTCCTAAACTATAGTGCACCACCTGTGTTCCACTGCCATCACTGTCATTACGGATGTCCGGTCTATCGTCCTGGCACCGGATGTCCGGTACACACCGAAAATCCGGTCCCTAGGCACCAGTGGCTATGTGATTTGGGCTGGACTTATCGTTGGCACCGGTTGTCCCGTGGCTCAATGTTCCACCAGATGTTCGGTACTCCACCGGATGTTTGGTCCCTCCTGCATCTTCATGTGCATGACTTTCAAACACTGGATGTTTGGTACACACCGGATGTCTGGTCCATCACCCTGGCTCTGGATGTCCGGTGCATACAAGAAATCCGGCCAGAACCCAACAGAAGCTATGTTATCCGAGCAGGATGCCCAGTATGCACCAGATGTCCGGTAGCTGAATGCACCACCGGATGTCCAGTACTTTACCGGATGTCCGGTCCCCAACTGTGTTCTTTGCCTGCGATGTTCATATCGCTGTGCACGTCTTCCAGCCACCAGATGTCCAGTGGTACAACGGATGTTCGGTACTTAACAACCACTTTACACTCAAACAGCTCTATTCGGAGCTACACTATATATACCCCTCTCCCGAGTAGGTTGACCACTTCATTCAAAACAACCCTAAAACACCCAAGTGCTCCCTCTCACTCCCTCCTTCACCAAATCTTAGATCCTGGAGAGATTTCTGAGAGTTCTTGAGAGATTTTCCACCAAGTGATAGATACATTCCTCCCCCCTCTTTTGACCAAAGGAAATCTTGATTTGAGCAAGTCTTGAGCTTTTTCCCATTGTTCTTGTTATTGTTTATGGTTGGAGACTCTTAGGCGGTAGGAGTTCTTCGGAAAGGAATCGGTTGTTGTGATTACTCCCGAAAAGCTTTTGCAGGTTTGGAGGCCGCCTCAAGGTCTACCACTAGTGGTTGAGAATCGCCTTCGTGGTGATATCTCAAGGAGAATAGGGTGAGCCGTCGAGATGTATGTGTGCTTTCATGGTAACACCCGCCCCTTCAACGGTGACTAGCTTCCCTCCAAGGAAGTGAACATCGGGATACATGCTGATCTCCGGAGTTTCGGTTAACCCTAACCCTAACTCCTTACTTATGGTTACTTGTGCTTTGTTTTACTTGTTATATCTTATTGTGGTTGCTTGCCTTTCTACTTGTTGTTGAGTATATTGCTAGCACTAGTATCACTTTTGCAATTGTTAGGCTCACTTTCATATTCCTCATAATTGCCTAAAATTCCTAAGTAATAATTAAAAACTGTAATTATACCTATTCACCCCCCCCCCCCACCTCTAGGTAGATCTTTGATCCTTTCAATCAGAAAGCACAATTTTTAAGAAATTTTGTTGGACATAAAGATGTGAAAATATCTCACAGGCAATGACCATGATTAATCAATAATAAAAGCCCTAGGATTGTCAAAAAAATACTCCCACTACAAGCCTGATGTAAATGTGTGATTACCAGAAGAAGATTTCTTTACTGTGAACACGGTCACGTTATTGACCTTGAATGGTATTCATTGTGCTCAACATCTAGTATTTGTATCAAGCTTGTTTCTGGCTCTCTGCTAGTTGATTTCTATGTGTAGCCAGCTGCCTTTTTTGTGTTTGCCTCTCTAGGAACATCGCAGATATATTCCAGAAGTTAATTAAGCTTGTCTTTTGGCTCTGATATTGATTGCTAGTCATTGCCAAGTGCTACTCTGCTAGCTTATTCCTTCTAAGACCTACCCACTAGCTTTTTCTAAAATCTCCATTTGTTCCTACAATGACTATGATCTGTGCGTAATATCTCAAGTAAAGTTCTGCTCGTTTTCTATTATAACATTTTTGTGAATAAAGCACTAATTTGTAAAAATTAGCTCTACATGGTAGTACTAACATTAATTAAGGCATGGCTTCGTGACTTTGGTACCAATGGGATAGAAATGACACTTATTTACTTATTTAGCATGGTCTCTCTTACTGCTTCTCCTAGCTACCAACCATGTTACAATGCACTATCGAAAACTAGATGTATGTATACTAACCAAGTGAGTATTTATTTATTTAACGAACAGTCCCTGCAGTTTCTTCCCTTCTAGCTGTGTGTGGATTATACCAGCTTTTTCATGCTATGTGCTTTGTTGGGTGTTCATTCTATGTCCTCTTCATTTAATCTGGTACAATATAGTGATGATACACCTTGTTATCTTACTCAATATCTTGATTGTTTATCTTCTTTCGTGTGATCTTCTTCTTACACCTTTGTGTAAGCTACATGGCTAGGCATATTGAATAATGCTACCCAGGAATATATGGCAATCATGTGTATATATTAGAAATCTACGAGTCGCTAGAGTCATCATTATTACTTGCAAGCTACAGTTTCCATCAATACCGTTGTCTTCATGGACTGTTTGCATGTACACTGTGAGAACATTTTCCAATCATATTTTGCAGGAGAACAAAGAAACCACTTGGTAAAGACAATAGGTCATCAAATATTGGGCAAAGTATGGCAATGAAGGAAAGAATGAAGACATAAAGATTCTCAAGCAAATCAAGCAATGAAAATCTTCCTCCGTGGTGTTAGTAATGCAAATATTCAGTTTTAATGTAACCTTGGCTAAATTGCCACCATTTGATGTTGATGTGAACCTTTGTTGTATTGCAAAGATTGAACTTTTTACAAAGTCTCATGTTAAAGTTCTCCTTTTGCTTTATTTTCTACTCCCTCCGTTTGGAAATAATTAACACGAGGGAGTTATTTCTGAACGGAGGGAGTATGTACTGGCAAGTTTCAGTTTAAAGCAAAACATTGTTGTATGTGTGAACAGTAGAGGTTCAATGTTATATTGTTCCTCATTTTAGTGTTGGCATGGATTTCACCTCCAAATCGTAGTGCCAGCCAAACATGAAATTTGGATTTGGAATCTGGATTCAGCCAAATGATTCCCTTATCAGAATTTCATTTCGTTTCTACCATATGAAATGAAATCAGGGGGGGGCAAGCAAGCTGTAATTGTTCTGTTGAGCTCAGAATATGCGTGGATGTATTGGAACCACCGTCTCATTGAACATTGATTCTGGAACGGCACCAGCACATTGAACTTTGCAACACTGATGGAATTCTTACAGCAACCAGTTCATGTTCATGTTAGCGCTACATTCTACACTAGTATAGTGTCGAAAACGCTCTTATATTATGGGACAAAGGAAGTAGTATGCCTCGTTGCGCTCAGTTGCTGGATGCCATTTTCTTGGGAGGCCAGCCAACAGGGTCATTGCAGTCCAGGAATTTAAGTATGTTTCAGTCATCAGAAGTGCTCAATGTCATTACGGACATGTCACTTGTTAGGTTAACTCCTCTCTGGCAGCCTAAAGATCGGTGCCTATCAAGGATGAGCACATCGACAAAAGACAAGGTACATGTTGGAATCAAGCCATAGCAGAAATCCTCTTGTACAAAGGAGCAAAGTTAAACACAAGACAAAATTTCAATGAAATAAGCTGGCGACCCATAAAATGATGAGGTCCAACAGAAAGCACAAAGATTTGAGTTATGTCGGAATTTCAACAAGCCCAGTCCACATGTTATGGAATTCACCCAAGTTTGGATGATGAGATTCCAGAGGGACAAAGAAGTATTATTGAATGTTCTAGTAAAAGAACTTGGACTTCCGCCGTTATCTAGTATCCCCAGTAATCGTTACGGATCTCATCATCAAACTTCTTCTTGAGTTCAGGGTGCTTCGCAAAGTACTCGTCTGCTGTCATTGTGCTGATCTTTTTCTGCATGTGTAAACAAGATGTTAAGATGAATGTAAAACAACTGGTACCGAATTTTTCAAAGATCCACCTCACCTTCAACTCTTTCAATTCAGCAATCTCCTTCTCTATCCTCTCTGATTCCTTCAGAGATGTCTTCTCTGCTTCCTTCATTTCGATTAACTATGCATTTTCAAAAGAAAGTTCATAAGAATCTGAATGGAAGAGCCATCAGTGGCAATCCAATTTGTACCAAAGAAGGTGTCTATGGGAATAACAGGAAAGTGAAGCATATTTATAATGGTGAATCCTCACCAGAGCATCAAACTTTGGCTTATACTCAGGAGTGACAGTGTCAACATACTTTGGGATCTCAATGCCTGCATTAGTTCCGTTGATTGGTGTATCAGTGAGAGGTTAAACAGATTGAATGAGCATAGACTAGCGAGACTAACAGCTATACTGGAAAGTAGCAAAAACTAAATGCTAAATCATTTGGTGTGAATAAATCAAAATACATAGCAGGATTGAAATTCCTAACATAATCATACAACATATTGCTAGGGGCACCCTCAAGAAGGGAGATGAAACCTAAAACATGATGTATTAGAATGCATACATGAAGTATACATCACTACTATAATATTGTGAAGGGGGCATTTTGAACTATAAGCAAGTTACAGTCGGTATCCTAATTCTTAATCTTTGGAAGACATATCATCCACTAGTTAAAAATCCAATATTAAATCAAAACCATCTTGTTTACAAATTTATAGCACACTGGTTTCCTAGAAATGCAAGTAGATGGAGAGTACGAAATACACATACTATCATAAGCCTCCTTGTACATATCCACAACTTTCGATCCAATTCCTTTTTTGTAGTATTCCCAGTCAATTGGCTTTGGTTCCTGCAGTAGCGATAGATATAGATCTCTCATATCAGTCGATATGCCAGAAATGGCGATGCATGTTTCATATGTAGCCATAAGAAGTTAAATTTAAATATAACAAACAAACAGGGTTAAACTTTCCAAGCATATAACATGCCAAAGAAGGCTACTTAGTTCATCCATGCATGCCTCCATTGAGAACCTCACAAGAGGTTGCAATTTCATGTTCAAAAGCAATGCTTGGATTACAAGAGGGATCAAATAAGCCACACCTTTTCCAGTCGGTAATGTTGGGGTGTGCAGTGATTTAGGAATATGTAGTTCTACACGGAGTAAAATGTAAGATGTACCAAAGATAAGAGGAACAATAGGGAGAGACACGGGATGTACGATCCATCCAGAAATTCCCCCAAATGTTCTTGCTCATGTCTCGACCTCCTCCCAAATCCTAACATCAAATCCCTAAATCGTTCAATAGTTCAATAACTAACCAACTGGGCAAGTAAATCCTAAAGGCGAAACCGAGATTTGATTGCCCCCTGTTCGTGGATCTGCAGATCCCCGGCGCAACCGCAGTTGACTAGCGAAACGTAAAGATTCCCCTGATCTGATCTGACCGAGGACCAAACCCTAGGCACATTTGCCAGATCGACCAGCCGAGCGCGAGACGGGGATGAGGCCGGCGGCGATTGGAAGGATACCTGGGAGAACTTGGTCTGGAGCTGGTGGTTGACGTCCTCGAAGGTGCGGCGGAGGTTGGCAAACTCCTTTCGGGCCTCGTCGGAGACGAGCATCTTCGCCAGGCCGTCCCAATCGATCGCCTTCCCGGCCTTGGCCGCGACGTCCGTCACCTTCTTCACCCCGCTCATCTTCGGCTCTGGATCTGCTAGACTTGCTAGGGCTGTGTGACTCTTGATTGTTTCGGGAGTTCGGTCCAGGCTCCAGAGTAATATGTCCCTGTTATCTCCTTCAAAAAAAAAAGTTTATGCGGCGCTAAAATGACGGGCGCTCAGGGCTTCCCCGCTCCAGGCAATTTCAGCCGCTAGATCTTCATCAAAACGATCTCAGCCGTTTGGGGCTGTGGAGCAGACTTTCCGTTACCCTGGGCCGTGGAGTATTTCTCTGGTGACTGTTAATGGGGCCTGCTTGGTATTGGCCCACGAAACAGAGACCATTCATCTCTTCGGTGTGGTGTTAAAGGCGCCCACTCATCAACCCTGGTGGGCCAGCCCATGTAGAGCGAGATTTTATTTCCTCTCGGTTCGCTCGATCGCATTTGAAAAAACAGAACGAAAAATTCATAAAAAAATGGAAAAATCGTGAATTCAAACATGTTCATGGATTTTGAAAAAAATCATCAAAAATGAGAAAGAGTTCATGGATTTTGAAAAAAAACATTGAATTTTAAAAAATGCTCATCAAATTTGAAAAAAAAAAGATCATCGACTTTGAAAAAAGTTAACCAAAACTAAAAAAAAGTTCATAAAAATTAAAAAAAAATCATTGCTTTTTTTAGAAAAGCTCACATATTTGCACATAATTCATCAAACCAGCAAGAACAAAAAACAAAAAAGGGAAAATGAAAATGAAAAATGAAAAAAGGAAGAAGGAAAGAAGGAAAGAAGGAAAAGGTTGATACTTACTAGTAGATCCTGCTGGGTGGCGGGGTGGTTACACCAGCCTACCTTGACGAGGTAGGTTGCTTGTTCAATTCACAACTAGCGCGCATTTTGATTGCCTGGTGTTAAAGGGAGTGACTATGAAAAGCGAGGCATATTCAGCTACTCAGCTCTCGTCGGAAGGAGCTCGTGAATTGGCCCGTCCAACAAGCCCGTGCAACCACGCACCTGCCTAAATGGGCTGTCCCAACGCATGGGGAGGCCACTGCCTTGTCTTTTTCTATTTTTTCACATTTTTTGTTTTCATTTTTTATTTTAATCTTCCAAGTACTTTAAATATATATACTGCAAGAACCTAAATTGTAAAAAGTGCACCTCCACTTTTTAGACGCATCGAGGACACACCTGTGATAGTCGTTGGATCCTAATCGCACGTGTTCAAGTGTTCCCTGGTCAGAGCGAACTATCGCGCAAAACAAACCTCGGGAAGAGGCCATACACACGTTCTGAAGGAAATATGCCCTAGAAGCAATAATAAAGTTGTTATTTATATTTCCTTATATCAAGATAATTTTTTATTATTCATGCTAGAATTGTATTAACCGGAAACTTAGTACATGTGTGAATACATAAACAAACAGAGAGTCCCTAGTATGCATCTACTTGACTAGCTCGTTAATCAAAGATGGTTAAGTTTTCTGACCATAGACATGTGTTGTCATTTGATGTACAGGATCACATCATTAGAGAATGATGTGGTAGACAAGACCCATCCGTTAGCTTAGCATTATGATCGTTTAGTTTTATTGCTATTGCTTTCTTCATGACTTATAGATATTCCTCTGACTATGAGATTATGCAACTCCCGAATACCGGAGGAACACTTTATGTGCTATCAAACGTCACAACGTAACTGGGTGATTATAAAGATGCTCTACAGGTGTCTCCGATGGTGTTTGTTGAGTTGGCATAGATCGAGATTAGGATTTGTCACTCCGAGTATCGGAGAGGTATCTTTGGGCCCTCTCGGCAATGCACATCACTATAAGCCTTGCAAGTAATGTGACTAATGAGTTAGTTGCGGGATGATGCATTACGGACCGAGTAAAGAGACTTTTCGGTAACGAGATTGAACTAGGTATGAGGATACCGACGATAGAATCTCGGGCAAGTAACATACCGATGACAAAGGGAATGACGTATGTTGTTATGCGGTTTGACCGATAAAGATCTTCGTAGAATATGTAGGAGCCAATATGAACATCCAGGTGTGTCTCGGAGCCAATATGACGAGCCAATATGAACTATTGGTTATTGACCAGAGATGTGTCTCGGTCATGTCTACATAGTTCTCGAACCCGTAGGGTCCGCACGCTTAACGTTCGATGACGATTTGTATTATGAGTTATGTGTTTTGGTGACTGAAGTTTGTTCGGAGTCCCGGATGAGATCACGAACATGACGAGGAGTCTCAAAATGGTCGATATGTAAAGATTGATATATTGGAAGGTTATATGCGGACACCGGAATGGTTCCGATAAGGTTCGGGGATTTTTTGGAGTACCGGGAGGCTACCGGAACCCCCGGGAAAGTTAATGGGCTTAATGGGCTATAGTGGAGGAGAGGAGGCAGGCTACGGGAGGAGGCGCCCCCCCTGCCCAATCCGAATTGGACAAGGGGAGGGGGCGCGGCCCCCCTCTTTCCTTCTCCCTCTCTCTCCCTTCCCCTTTCCCCCTCTCCGTTGGAAGGAAAGGGGGGCCGAATCCTACTAGGAACAGAGTCCTGGTAGGACTCCATCCCTCTTGGCGTGCCCCCCTTGGGCCGGCCTCCTCCTCACCCCTCCTTTATATACGTGGGCAGGGGGCACCCCAAAGACACAATAGTTGTTTCTTAGCCGTGTGCGGTGCCCCCTCCACAGTTTACTCCTCCGGTCATAGAGTCGTAGTGCTTAGGCGAAGCCCTGCGCGGATCACATCACCATCACCGTCGCCACGCCGCCGTGCTGACGAAACTCTCCCTCGACACTCTATGGAACTCTCCCAAGAACACGGAGGTGTCGTACGTACGGTACTTGGATCGGTTGGATCGTGAATACGTTCGACTACATCAACCGTGTTAACATAACGCTTTTGCTTTCGGTCTACAAGGGTACGTGGACACATTCTCCCCGTCTCATTGCTATGCATCTCCTAGATAGATCTTGCGTGATCGTAGGAATTTTTTTGAAATTGCATGCTACGTTCCCCTTCACGTTCGTCCACCATGTTCTCTCTTATTGACTCGGTTGGAAATCCACCTCCGTCTCTCTCGTAGACTCATTCCATTTTCACAAAAATCAATCAGCGTCAAATCGAGAGGCGCTGTCTGAACTGCCGGAGTTGGGAGACGCATAACCGCCATTGGAGAAGAGAAACGGGTTTGTATGTGCGCGCATCAGGGCGTTCGCGAGGTCCTCAAGGCGCTCGAGGGGCTCTCACCACACATCGACGTGGCTTCCTGCCTGTTAGAGTATATAGGTGTATCTTTGTATTTGCTAAACTTTGGTTTGTAATCATCTGCTGCCTTATCTCTAGGAGACTTCTTGCCCTCCAAGCCTTATACTCTTCTGCCTTATCTCTAGGAGAGACTTCTTACCCTCCAAGCCTTATACTCTCCTGCCTTATCCCTAGGAGAGACTTCTTACCCTCCAAGCCTTATACTCTACATAAGCAGCAAATGAAGGAGTCTGGATGAAGGAGTTCATATCCGATCTAGGTGTCATACCTAGTGCATCGGGTCCTGAGGGAGTCCTGGATTAGGGGGTCTCCGGATAGCCGGACTATATCCTTTGGCCGGACTGTTGGACTATGAAGATACGAGATTGAAGACTTCGGCCCGTGTCTGGATGAGACCCTCCTTGGCGTGGAAGGCAAGCTAGGCAATACGGATATGTATATCTCCTCCTTTGTAACCGACCTTGTGTAACCCTAGCCCCCTCCGGTGTCTATATAAGCCGGAGGGTTTTAGTCCATAGGACAACAGACAAGCATACCATAGGCTAGCTTCTAGGGTTTTGCCTCTTTGATCTCGTGGTAGATCAACTCTTGTAATACTCATATCATCAAGAACAATCAAGCATGACGTAGGGTATTACCTCCATCAAGAGGGCCCGAACCTGGGTAAAGATCGTGTCCCCTGCCTCCTGTTACCATCCGCCTTATACGCACAGTTCGGGACCCCCTACCCGAGATCCGCCGGTTTTGACATCGACATTGGTGCTTTCATTGAGAGTTCCACTATGTCATTACCATAAGGCTTGATGGCTCCTTCGATCATCGCTAGCGATGTGGTCCAGGGTGAGGCTTTCCTCCCCGGACAGATCTTCGTATTCGGCGGCTTCACATTGCGGGCCAATTCGCTTGGCCATCTGGAGCAGATCGAGAGCTACGCCTCTGGCCATCTGGTCAGATTTGGAAACTTGAACTACACGGCCGACATCCGCGAAGACTTGATCTTCGACGGATTTGAGCCCATGCCGGACGCGCCGCACAGTCGCGACGAGCAAGACGTAACTCTGTCGTCGGACAGTGTTCGGGAGATCGCATCCGCAGCTACTCCGGCCGTTAATCCGGAGCAAATCGCACCATTCGAGAGCGGAGGGATAGACCCCGCCATAGAGGCCGCACTCTCAGCAGCGATAGAGCCAGATACTGACTTCACCCCTTTCGAGAGCTGTGTCGCCGAACCACTGGATTTATCCCCGGCCACAGACTCCGAGCCGCCTACATATGTGCCTGTTGAATCCGACTGGGCGCCGGTCATGGAGTTCACCTCCGCGGATATCTTTCAGCACTCACCTTTCGGAGATGTGCTAAATTCATTGAAGTCTCTCTCCCTGTCAGGAGAACCTTGGCCGAACTATGTCCAGCTAGAATGAGTTGCGGACGACGAAGAAATTCGCTGCCCACCCACCACCCACTTAGTAGCCACTGCCGACAACTTAACAGACATGCTCGACTTCGACTCCGGAGACATCGACGGTATGGACGACGATGCAGGAGACGAACAGGAACCACCGCCCTTAGGGCGCTGGACCGCCACCTCATCATATGATATATACATGCTGGACACCCCCAAAGAAGGCAATGGCGACGAGACAGCGGAGGATGACCCCTCCAAGAAGCCACCCAAGCGCCGACGTCAGCGGCGCCGTTCTAAGTCCCGCCACAGCAAGAGCAGTGATACTGGCACAGGAGATAATAACACTCCGGATAGCGCCGAAGACAACAACAGTCCCCTCCAGCACGATGTAGAGCTGGAAGATGAACAAGCTAGTCCTCCAGAGCAGGCAGCAAATGGAGAACCGAAGGAGGACAATTACATGCCTCTCTCCGAAGACGAGGCGAGCCTCGACGACGACGAGTTTATCGTGCCTGAGGACCCCGTCGAGCAAGAGCGCTTCAAGCGCCGGCTTATGGCCACGGCAAATAGCCTGAAGAAAAAGCAGAAATAGCTTCAAGCTGATCAAGACTTGCTAGCAGACAGGTGGACCGAAGTCCTTGCGGCCGAGGAGCATGAACTCGAGCGCCCGTCCAAGAGTTACCCAAAACGCAGGTTGCTACATCACCTCGAGGAGGAAGCATTGAAACCTCATTCACCAGTGTACGATGCGGCTGACCGGCCACTACGCGGCCGAGCCAGAGAGGCGTTTCAGCCTGAAGTTCAACCCGCACCCCATCGCCACTCAATCAAAAATACTAAGACCCGGGGTTACACAGAGGACCTGCGAGACATATTGGACAGTAGGGCAAAAATCGCAAGGTCAATATACGGGACACGGGCATGCGCGCCAACACGGGACGCTGATCGTCGCGTCGGATACATCAAGAGTAAATCCGGTCGGGCCGAATACAGCAGACAAGACTCATACGAACTGCATCGGGATATAACCCGGCACAGAGGCGCCGCACACCCCCTATGCTTCACTGATGAAGTTATGAATCATGAATTCCCGAAGGGTTTCAAACCCGTAAATATCAAATCATACGATGGCACAACAGATCCTGCTGTATGGATTGAGGACTTCCTCCTTCACATCCACATGGCTCGCGGTGATGATCTACACGCCATCAAGTACCTCCCACTGAAACTCAAAGGATCAGCTTGGCATTGGTTGAACAGCTTGCCAACAGATTCGGTCGGCAGTTGGGAGGATCTGGAAGATGCATTCCTTGACAACTTCTAGGGCACTTATGTGCGGCCACCGGATGCTGATGACTTGAGCCGCATAACCCAACAGCCAGGGGAATCGGCCAGACAATTCTGGACATGGTTCCCGACTAAGAAAAACCAAATCGTAGACTGTCTGGATGCAGAGGCCCTAGCGGCATTCAAGCATAACATCCGCAACGAATGGCTCGCCCGCCACCTCGGCCAGGAGAAGCCGAAGTCCATAACAGCCCTCACAACACTCATGACCTACTTTTGCGCGGGCGAGGATAGCTGGCTGGCTCGCAGCAACAACACATCGAGGAATCCGGATACCTCGGATACCAAAGATGTTAATGGTAGGCAGCGTCGTAACAGACCAAAGCGCCGCAATAACAGCGATAACACCGAAGATACGATAGTCAATGCCGGATTCAGAGGCTCTAGATCCGGTCAGCGAAAAAAGCCATTTAAAAGAAATACTACGGCTCCGTCCAGTCTGGATCGCATACTGGATCGCTCGTGTCAAATCCACGGCACCCCCGACAAGCCAGCCAATCACACCAACAGAGAATGCTGGGTGTTCAAGCAGGCCGACAAGTTAAATGCCGAGAACAAGGACAAGGGGCTGCATAGCGATGACGAGGAGGAGCCCCGGACACCGAACACAGGAGGACAGAAGGGGTCTCCCCCACAAGTGAAGACGGTGAACATGATATACGCAACCCATATTCCTAAGAGGGAGCGGAAGCGTGCACTAAGGGACGTCTATGTGATGGAGCCCATCGCCCCAAAGTTCAACCCATGGTCTGCTTGTCTGATCACCTTCGATCGCAGGGACCACCCCACTAGCATCCATCATGGCGGATCCGCCGCACTGGTCCTAGACCCCATCATTGACGGATTTCACCTCACTCGAGTCCTTATGGACGGCGGCAGCAGCCTGAACCTGCTTTATCAGGATACAGTGCGAAAAATGGGTATCGATCCCTCGAGGATCAA
This sequence comes from Triticum urartu, assembly GCF_056163025.1. NCBI lineage: Eukaryota > Viridiplantae > Streptophyta > Magnoliopsida > Poales > Poaceae > Triticum > Triticum urartu. The sequence goes on along the minus strand of NC_141874.1, from coordinate 491,421,749 downwards.
ACCCAGCAAAACCACCTTTAAAGGCATCATCCCATGTGTAGAGGCCCATTGCACAGGCTCAATCACACTGGAAGTGGTCTTCGGATCACCGGATAACTTCTGAAGCAAAGAATTAATCTTCGACATCATCCCGTTTTGAAGTGGCTATCATGCACTGCTCAGACGGACAGCATTTGCAAAATTCAATGCAGTGCCGCATTACGCATACCTCAAGCTCAAGATGCCAGGACCTCGCGAGGTCATAACAGTAAATGGAAACACAGAACGCTCGCTCCGTACGGAAGAGCACACTGCGGCCCTTGCAGCAGAAGCACAAAGCAACCTGTTTAGGCAGACCACTCATTCGGCGTCACGGCCCCCGGACACCTTCAAGCGAGTCCGGAACAAGCTGCAACAGGATCGCCTGGCACGATCAGAGCTCGCCTAGCAATTCGGCCCCCGTCCCAGTCCCAGTGAAGCGACAAAATCTGTGTCGCGCGTACATAACTACGCATTGAAAATACCATGGACATAGGCGGGGGCATGATCAGGACACGCCCCGCATTGTGGCTTAACCACACTAGGGGCTGTATACCTTTGACATTCCTTTTCTCTTTCAGGGCCTAACTCTCTGGAAGCCCTTTCCGGCAGTACGATTGCCGGACACATTCCAGAAGCAACATCCAAGGTGGCAAGAAGCTAAGGTGAACACGGGAACCGCCAGGTGGTCTCTAGTAATAATTGATATACCCGCTTTTCACTATTTATGCATAGCTTGCCCTGGGATAGGACATTTCGAATTGTCCTAGTTTATGCTTATTGCACTACTTGTACCAAGTACACTTCGACGTATCATTTAAATAACAATGCATATCATTAATCTGTCATTGCATTATTTAAGTTTTTCTCTTTCTCTTATATGTCCATTTACGACAATCCGCACCCGCACGTGTGGGTATGATCAGTTCGCCAGGGGTCCTCGTTTACCCCATAATATGGCACAAGAAGTCCGAACACTTTCGACAGTGCGGCACCCTGAACTTATAGCATTATATGCATCAGCTCCGAATCATGTCTTTGGTTAAATGTTGGGTTGCCCGGCTCCCATGCTTTGGTACCTTACGTTCCGCTATATCGGCTAAGGTAGCGGTGGGAGAACTACTGCGATTGTGTCCCGGTTCTTCCGGATGAGCACCTTTGTAGAGAAAGCCAAAAACTGACTGTCATGATAAGGCGAGAGACTGGTCGCTATTCGAGAGGTCTCAAGTCCTTAAAGACTTTTTCCGCTTCGGGCGAGGACTCGGCCTTGTCCGGCTTAGGCGTGTATAGCGCCCCAAATTCGGCCCTCCGAATACCAGGGGCTTCGCCAAAAATTTAAAATCATAGACTTCTATGGCTAAGTGAGAGTGATAAAGCATTATAGTCCGATTGCCTGGTTCATTGCGCCGAACACCTCCCTTGAAGGACCCAAAATTGGGGTAAAGAGTGTTCAGGTTTATCCCGAACACCCGAGTACTAGTTACATGGGGATAGAAGCCGACGACTGTCCAACTCTCGGATTTTATAAACGGCCGCACAGAAGGTAATATTTTAAATTAAGAAAGCGTCGCATGGCGCAAACGAACTCGTTTCATATTACAGGAGCACACGAGCATGTTCATTCAAAAATTACATCCTTGGCACACTCATCTGCCACTAAGCGGGAACCCTTCAGGACACTCTCATAGTAATTCTTGGGGCAGCGATGCTCCTTGTCCTCTGGCAGCCCCTCCTTCACCAGCTTCACGGCGTCCAGCTTCGCCCAGTGCACCTTCGCCCGGGAAAAAGCCCTGCGTGCACCCTCGATGCAGACGGACCGCTTGATGACTTCAAGCCGTGGGCATGCTTCCACAAGCCGCCTCACCAGACCGAATTAGCTGCCCGACAGGGGCTCGCCAGGACACATCCGGACTATAAGGCCCCTCATGGCATGTTCGGCCGCCTTGTGAAGTTTGACCAACTGCTTCAGCTGGTCGCTCAAGGGCACGGGGTGTTCGGTCCCAGTATACTAAGACCAGAACAACTTCTCCGTTGAGCTCCCCTCCTCAGCCCGGTAAAACTCCGCGGCATCCAGTACGCTGCAGGGAAGATCTGCAAACGCTCCTGGAGAGCTCCGAACTCGGGTAAGAAAAAGGAAAGTCTCCTTCACGTGCTTGCTTTGCATAATGAATGCCTTACCCGCTGCTATCTTCTTCACCGCGTCAATCTCCTGGAGGGCCTTGTGGGCTTCGGCCTTGGCGCTCCGGACGCTTTCAAGCGCCTGCGCGAGCTCGGACTCTCGCGTCTTGGAGTCAAGCTCCAAGGACTCGTGCTTTTTGGCAAGAGCCTCGAGCTCTTGCTGCACCTCGCCTACTCGGGCTTCTTGTTTCTCCCGTTCAATGCATTCTTTGGCCGCTTTGTCTTCAGCCTCGGACAACGCCTTCCTCAGGGTCGCCACCTCGGTCATGTCCCCTGACAAATCCATGATGATCCTATTACTTTACTCCCGAACTTCTTTTTAACTATATAGACAGGAGTATTCCTTACCTTTGCTCTCTTCGAGCTGCCTCTTGGTAAGGCCGAGCTCGCCCTCGGACCGCTTCAGGTCCTGCTTCAGCGCAGAGACCTCCGCAGTACGTGTGGCAGCGGCCAATAGTGAAGCTTGTACATGCACATAGACATACTCTAATTAGACTCTTGAGTTATCATTTGATCCTCTATTCGGCTTTTCCTCGCGAACACCGAACAGACCATCAAGGGCTACTATCTATGTGGTAATATTTTCTTATATTTTGATTGCTTACCTCAAAGCCTGTTAGGAGGCTGGCGCAAGCTTCGGTCAGTCCGTTTTTGGCAGACTGAACCTTCTCGACCACCGCACTCATAATAGTGCGGTGCTCTTCATCTATGGAAGCGCTGCGAAGCGCTTCCAGCAGTTGTCCGGTGCCTCTAGTTGGACAGAGGACACCGGCACAGATGGTTGGCCCCCCTTAACGGGGGACCGCCTGCCGGAGTCCAGAACCATCGAAGGTTCCTGCGTAGTGTCCGGTTGGGGGCCGAACTCAGAGCCTGCAGGGGCCTCGCTCCCTTGGTACCCAGGGTCCGAGAAGTCGCCTCGAGGCTGTTGGAAATATGCCCTAGAGGCAATAATAAATTAGTTATTATTATATCATATTTCATTGTTCATGCCAATCGTTTATTATCCATGCTAGAATTGTATTGATAGGAAACTCAGATACATGTGTGGATAAATAGACAACACCATGTCCTTAGTAAGCCTCTAGTTGACTAGCTCGTTGATCAATAGATGGTTACGGTTTCCTGACCATGGACATTGGATGTCATTGATAACGGGATCACATAATTAGGAGAATGATGTGATGGACAAGACCCAATCCTAAGCCTAGCACAAGATCGTGTAGTTCGTTTGCTAAAGCTTTTCTAATGTCAAGTATCATTTCCTTAGACCATGAGATTGTGCAACTCCCGGATACCGTAGGACTGCTTTGGGTGTGCCAAACGTCACAACATAACTGGGTGGCTATAAAGGTACACTACAGGTATCTCCGAAAGTGTCTGTTGGGTTGGCACGAATCGAGACTGGGATTTGTCACTCCGTGTAAACGGAGAGGTATCTCTGGGCCCACTCGGTAGGACATCATCATAATGTGCACAATGTGACCAAGGAGTTGATCACGGTATGATGTGTTATGGAACGAGTAAAGAGACTTGCCGGTAACAAGATTGAACAAGGTATCGGGATACCGACGATCGAATCTCGGGCAAGTACAATACCGCTGGACAAAGGGAATTGAATACGGGATTGATTGAATCCTCGACATCGTGGTTCATCCGATGAGATCATCGTGGAACATGTGGGAGCCAACATGGGTATCCAGATCCCGCTGTTGGTTATTGGCCGGAGAGTTGTCTCGGTCATGTCTGCATGGTTCCCGAACCCGTAGGGTCTACACACTTAAGGTTCGATGACGCTAGGGTTATTAGGAAGACTTGTATGTGATTACCGAATGTTGTTCGGAGTCCCGGATGAGATCCCGGACGTCACAAGGAGTTCCGGAATGGTCCGGAGGTAAATATTTATATATGGAAAGTTGTTGTTCGGGTTCCGGGAAAAGTTTGGATTTTTCCGGTATTGTACCGGGAAGCTTCCGGAGGATTCCGGAGGGGTCCGGAAAATGTACCACCACGTCCAATAAAGCAGCATGGGCTGTAGGGGGCGCACCCTAACCTTAATGGGCCAAGGGCACCAGCCCCCCCAAGGCCCATGCGCATGGGAGAGGGGAAACCCTAAGGGGGAGGGCCTCCACTTGACTTGGGAGGCACTCCTCCCCCCCTTGGACGCCGCCCCCAACCCTAGATGGGATCTAGGGGGGCCGGCCCCCTCTCTCCCCACCTATAAATAGTGGAGGGGTGGGTGGGCGGCCACACCCTTGAACCTAGCGCAGCCCCTCCCCTCCAATACCTCTCCTCCTCCGCGTGAGCTTGGCGAAGCCCTGCCTGAGAACTGCCACTCCATCACCACCACGCCGTCGTGCTGCTGTTGGACTCTCTTCCTCAACCTCTCCTTCCTCCTTGATGGATCAAGGCGTGGGAGACGTCTCCGTTCCGTATGTGTGTTGAACGCGGAGGTGCCGTCCGTTCGGCGCTAGGATCATTGGTGATTTGGATCATGACGAGTACGACTACATCAACCCCGTTCACTTGAACGCTTCCGCTTAGCGGTCTACAAGGGTATGTAGATGCACTCTCCTTCCCCTCGTTGCTAGATTACTCCATAGATTGATCTTGGTGATGCATAGAAAATTTTAAATTTCTGCTACGATCCCCAACAGTGGTATCAGAGCTAGGTCTATGCGTAGTTTCTATGCACGAGTAGAACACAAAGCAGTTGTGGGTGTCGATATTGTCAATTTACTTGCCGTTACTAGTCTTATCTTGATTCGGCGGCATCGTGGGATGAAGCGGCCCGGACCGACCTTACACGTACGCTTACGTGAGACTGGTTCCACCGACTGACATGCACTAGTTGCATTAGGTGGCTAGCGGGTGTCTGTATCTCCCACTTTAGTCGGATCGGATTCGATGAAAAGGGTCCTTATGAAGGGTAAATAGAAATTGGCATATCACGTTGTGGTTTTGGCGTAGGTAAGAAACGTTCTTGCTAGAAACCTATAGCAGCCACGTAATAACTTGCAACAACAATTAGAGGACGTCTAACTTATTTTTGCAGCATATGCCTTGTGATGTGATATGGCCAAAAGGATGTGATGAATGATATATGTGATGTATGAGATTGATCATGTTCTTGTAATAGGAATCACGACTTGCATGTCGATGAGTATGACAACCGGCAGGAGCCATAGGAGTTGTCTTAATTTATTTATGACCTGCGTGTCAACATAAACGTCATGCAATTACTTTACTTTATTGCTAAAGCGTTAGCCATAGTAGTAGAAGTAATAGATGATGAGACAACTTCAAGAAGACACGATGATGGAGATCATGATGATGGAGATCATGGTGTCATGCCGGTGACAACGTTGATCATGGAGCCCCGAAGATGGAGATCAAAAGGAGCAAAATGATATTGGCCATATCATGTCACTATTTGATTGCATGTGATGTTTATCATGTTTTACATCTTATTTGCTTAGAACGACGGTAGCTTAAATAAGATGATCCCTCACTAAAATTTCAAGAAAAGTGTTCCCCCTAACTGTGCACCGTTGCGAAGGTTCGTTGTTTCGAAGCACCACGTGATGATTGGGTGTGATAGATTCTAACGTTCGAATACAACGGGTGTCGATGAGCCTAGCATGTACAGACATGGCCTCGGGACACATGCGAAACACTTAGGTTGACTTGACGAGCCTAGCATGTACACACATGGCCTCAGAACACGGAAGACCGAAAGGTCGAACATGAGTCGTATAGAAGATACGATCAACATGAGATGTTCACCGTTGATGACTAGTCCGTCTCACATGATGATCGGACACGGCCTAGTCGATTCGGATCATGTTTCACTTAGATGACTAGAGGGATGTCTATCTGAGTGGGAGTTCATTAAATAATTTGATTAGAAGAACTCAATTATCATGAACATAGTCTAAATTGTCTTTGCAAATATGTTGTAGATAAATAGCTCACGTTGTAGCTCCCTGTTTCAATACGTTCCTAGAGAAAGATTAAGTTGAAATATATTGTAAGCAATGATGCGGACTAGGTCCGTAGTCCGAGGAGTGTCCTCACTGCTACACAGAAGGCTTACGTCTTTGATGCACCGCTCGATGTGCAAACCCCTACAACGTCGTCTGTGGATGTTGTGAACACCTGACAGACACATCCTGATGACTACTTGATAGTTTAGTGCACCATACTTTACGACTTAGAATCGGGATTCCAATGACGTTTTTGAACGCCATAAGACATATGAGATGTTGCAAGAGCTGAAATTGGGATTTCAGGCTCATGCCCGTGTTGAGAGGTATGAGACCTCTGACAAGTTCTTTTGCCAACAAGATGGAGGAGAATAGCTCAGCTAGTGAGCATGTGCTCAGAGTGTCTGGGTGCTACAATCACTTAAATCAAGTGGGAGTTAAACTTCCAGATAAGATAGTGATTGATAGAGTTCTCTAGACACTATCACTAAGCTACTAGATCTTCGTGATGAACTATGACATGCAAGGGATGGAGTTGATCCCAGAGCTGTTTGCGGTGCTTAAGACCGCAAAAGGTAGAAATCAAGAAGGAGCATCAAGTGTTGATGGTTTAACAAGACCACTGGTTTCAAGAAGGGCAAGGGCTAGAAGGGAAACTTCATGGATGGCAAACCAGTTGCTGCTCCAGTGAAGGAACCCAAGGTTGAACCCAAACCCGAGACTAAGTGCTTCTATTGTAAGGGGAACGGTCACTGGTAGCAGAATTACCCCAAATGCATGGTAGATAAGAAGGCTGGTAAGTTCAACAAAGTATATACGTGTTATTAATGTGTACCTCACTAGTACTCCTGGTAGCACCTGGGTATTGGATACCGGTTCAGTTGCTATTATTGGCGACTTGAAGCAAAAGCTACGGACTAAACGGAGACTGGCTAAGGGCGAGGTGACGATGTGTGTTGGAAGTGATTCCAAAGTTGATGAGATCACCATCGCACACTCCATCTGCCTTCGGGATTAGTATTGAACCTAGATAAATGTTATCAGGTGTCTACGTTGAGCATGAATATGATTAGATCATGTTCATTGCAATACGGTTATTTATTTAAGTTAGGGAATAATGGTTATTTTGATTACATGAATAATACCTTTCATGTTCATGCACCCTCTGTGAATGATTCATTGAATCTCGGTCGTGGTAATACACATGGTCACGCCAAAATATGTAGAGTTAATAATGATAGTACCACTTTCTTGTGGCACTGCCGCTTAGGTCATATTGGCGTAAGATGCATGAAGAAACTCCATGTCGATGGATGTTTGGAGTCACTTGATTTTGAATCACTTGACACATGCGAGCCATGCCTCATGGGCAGGATGACTAAGACCCCGTTTTCAGGTACAATGAAACGGGCAAGTGACTTGTTGGAAATCATACATGCTGATACGTGTGATCCAATGAGAATTGAAGCGTGCGGTGGATATCGCTATTTTCTCATCTTCACTGACGATTTGAGTAGATATAGGTATATTTACTTAATGAAGCACAAGTCTAAAACGTTTGAAAAGTTCAAGCGATTTCAGAGTGAAGTTAAGAACCATCATAACAAGAAGATCAAATTCCTACGATCTGATCGATGAGAATTTCTGAGTTATGAGTTTGGCAATCACTTAAGACATTGTGGAATTGTTTCACAGTTGAAGCCACCTGGAACACCACAAGGTAATGGTGTGTCCGGACGTCGTAATCGAACCCTATGAGATATGGTGCGATCTATGATGTCTCTTACCAATCTACCGTTTTCATTTTGAGGTTATGCGTTGGAGACAGCTGCATTCACTTTAGATAGGACACCATTTAAGTCCGTTGAGACGACATCGTGTGAACATTGGTTTGGCAAGAAACCAAAGTTGTAGTTTCGTAATGTTTGGGGCTGCGATGCTTAAAGCTTCAGCCGGAGAAGCTCGAACCCAAAGCGGACAAACACATCTTCATAGGATACCCAAAGGTGACAGTTGGGTACACCTTCTATCTTAGATCCGAGGGTAAATTGTTTGTCGCTAAGAACGGGTCCTTTCTCGAGAAGGAGTTTCTCTCGAAAGAATTGAGTGGGAGGAAGATAGAACTTGATGAGGTTGTCGAACCTTTATTTCAACCAGAGAGTGATGCAACACAGAAAGATGTTTTCTATGGCGCCTACGTCTGTTGAAGAGGAAGTTAATGATAGTGATCATGAAGCTTCGGATCAAGTTGCTATCGAACCTCATAGGTCGACAAGGATATGTACTACTCCTGAGTGGTACGGTAATCCTGTCTCAGATATCATGTTGTTGGACAACAATGAACCTACGAGCTATGGAGAAGCGACGGTGGGCCCGTATTCCGACAAATGGTTAGAAGCCATGAAATCTGAGATATGATCCATATATCAGAACAAAGTATGGACTTTGGTGGACTTGCCCGATGATCGGCAAGCTATTGAGATAAATGGATCTTTAAGAAGAAGACGGACGTGGGCGGTAATGTTACCGTCTATGAAGCTCGACTTGTGGGAAAGAGTCTTTTCACAAGTTCAAGGAGTTGACTACGATGAGAATTTCTCACCCGTAGCGATGCTTAAGTCTGTCAGAATCATGTTAGCATTAGCTGTATTTTTTGATTATGAAATCTGACAGATGGATGTCAAAAACAAGTTTTCTTACCAGTTTTCGTAAGAAAGAGTTGTATGTGATACAATCAAAGTTTTGTCGATCCTAAGGATGCTAAAAGGTATGCTGGCTCCAGCGATCCTTCTATGGACTAGAGCAAGCATCTCGGAGTCAGAATATATGCTTTGATAGAGTGATCAAAGCTTTTAGGTTTATACAATGTTTGCTAGAAACTTGTATTTACAAGAAAGTGAGTGGGAGCACTACAACATTTGTGATAAGTATATGTGGATGACATATTGTAGATCCGAAATAATGTAGAATTTCTGGAAAGCATAAACGGTTGTTTGAAGAGTGTTTTCAAAGGAAGACCTGGATAAAGCTGCTTACAAATTGGGCATCAAGATCTATAGAGATAGATCAAGACGCCTGATGATACTTTCAAAGAAAGCACACCTTGACATGTTGTTGAAGGAGTTCAAAATAGATCAGTCAAAGAAGGGGTTCTTACCTGAGTTGTAAGGTGTGAAGTTGAGTAAGACTCAAAGCTTGACCACGACAGAAGAAAGAGGAAGGACGAAGGTCGTCCCCTATGCTCTTGTCATAGGCTCTATACGGTATGCCATGCTGAGTACCGCACCTGATGTGTGCCTTGCCACATGTCTGGCAAGAGGGTACAAAGGTGATCTAGGACTGGATCACCAGATAGCGGAAATTATCCTTAGAGGAATAAGGAAATGTTTCTCGGTTATGGAGATGATAAAGAGTTCGACGTAAAGAGTTACGTCGATGCAAGCTTAACACCTATCCGGATAGCTCTGAGTAGATACCGGATACGTATAATGGAGCAACAATTTGGAATAGCTCCAAGTGGAACGTGGTAGAAGCATCTACGATATGACATAGAGTTTTGCGAAATACATAGGGATCTGAATATGGCAAGACCCGTTGACTACAACCTCTCTCACAAGCATAACATGATCAAACCCAGAACTCTTGAGTGTTAATCACATAGTGATGTGAACTAGATCATTGAGTCTAGTAAACTCTTTGGATGTTGGTCACATGGCGATGTGACCTGTGAGTGTTAATCACATGGCGATGTGAACTAGATTATTGACTCTAGTGCAAGTGGGAGACTGTTGTAAATATGCCCTAGAGGCAATAATAAATTAGTTATTATTATATCATATTTCATTGTTCATGATAATTGTTTATTATCCATGCTAGAATTGTATTGATAGGAAACTCAGATACATGTGTGGATAAATAGACAACACCATGTCCCTAGTAAGCCTCTAGTTGACTAGATCGTTGATCAATAGATGGTTACGGTTTCCTGACCATGGACATTGGATGTCGTTGATAACGGGATCACATAATTAGGAGAATGATGTGATGGACAAGACCCAATCCTAAGCCTAGCACAAGATCGTGTAGTTCGTTTGCTAAAGCTTTTCTAATGTCAAGTATCATTTCGTTAGACCATGAGATTGTGCAACTCCTGGATACCGTAGGAATGCTTTGGGTGTGCCAAACGTCACAATGTAACTGGGTGGCTATAAAGGTACACTACAGGTATCTCCGAAAGTGTCTGTTGGGTTGGCACGAATCGAGACTGGGATTTGTCACTCCGTGTAAACGGAGAGGTATCTCTGGGCCCACTCGGTAGGACATCATCATAATGTGCACAATGTGACCAAGGAGTTGGTCACGGTATGATGTGTTACGGAACGAGTAAAGAGACTTGCCGGTAACGAGATTGAATAAGGTATCGAGATACCGAGATCGAATCTCGGGCAAGTACAATACCGCTGGACAAAGGGAATTGAATACGGGATTGATTGAATCCTCGACTTCGTCGTTCATCCGATGAGATCATCATGGAACATGTGGGAGCCAACATGGGTATCCAGATCCCGCTGTTGGTTATTGGCCGGAGAGTTGTCTCGGTCATGTCTGCATGGTTCCCGAACCCGTAGGGTCTACACACTTAAGGTTCGATGACGTTAGGGTTATTAGGAAGACTTGTATGTGATTACCGAATGTTGTTCGGAGTCCCGGATGAGATCCCGGACGTCACGAGGAGTTCCAGAATGGTCCGGAGGTAAAGATTTATATATGGAAAGTTGTTGTTCGGGTTCCGGGAAAAGTTCGGATTTTTCCGGTATTGTACCGGGAAGCTTCCGGAAGGTTCCGAAGGATTCCGGAGGGGTCCTGAGGTCCGGAAAATGTTCCACCACGTCCAATAAAGCAGCATGGGCTGTAGGGGGCGCGCCCTAACCTTAATGGGCCAAGGGCACCAGCCCCCCCAAGGCCCATGCGCATGGGAGAGGGGAAACCCTAAGGGGGAGGGCCTCCACTTGACTTGGGCGGCACTCCTCCCCCCCCTTGGCCGCCGCCCCCAACCCTAGATGGGATCTAGGGGGCTGGCCCCCTCTCTCCCCACCTATAAATAGTGGAGGGGTGGGAGGGCGGCCACACCCTTGAACCTGGCGCAGCCCCTCCCCTCCAATACCTCTCCTCCTCCGCGTGAGCTTGGCGAAGCCCTGCCGGAGAACTGCCACTCCATCACCACCACGCCGTCGTGCTGCTGTTGGACTCTCTTCCTCAACCTCTCCTTCCTCCTTGCTAGATCAAGGCGTGGGAGACATCTCCGTTCCGTATGTGTGTTGAACGTGGAGGTGCTGTCCATTCGGCGCTAGGATCATCGGTGATTTGGATCACGACGAGTACGACTCCATCAACCCCGTTCACTTGAACACTTCCGCTTAGCGATCTACAAGGGTATGTAGATGCACTCTCCTTCCCCTCATTGCTAGATTACTCCATAGATTGATCTTGGTGATGCATAGAAAATTTTAAATTTCTGCTACGATCCCCAACAGAGGCGCCCCCAGAACCACCTCCCCTTGGCTCGGTGCCTTTTGAGACAACACCTCGGCGTTGTCCGTAGTGCGAGGGGTGGTAGCGGTCGGGAGAGAACTGTTGTTCATATCCGACGAGTCTAGAGAGCCGCTCGACGAGGGTACGTCGAGATGAGCTCGGGACGGGTTGCATAATCTTGTTCGGCATGAAGAGAGGCAGTGTAATAAAACATACCACGAAGTGCTATGGTGCCCGGACACTTACGATTTCGCCAGGGGCTTGACCCTGGGCAGCCACTCGTCGCCGCAGTCGGCGGCCGTCATGGCGCAGTCCGGAGAGAGGGTCCTTCCCTTATTGGACCCTTCGGCCTCCCCGGTGGGGACGGCCTTCCTTTTCTTGTCTCCCCCGGCTGGGGGGGAGAAGTTTCCTCTTCCACCTCCTCGTCTTCATGGGAGGAGTGCGCGTCGGAGTCATGGACGATGAGTCCGACACAACCTTGCGCCGGAGACCCTTTCGGGTCCCCGCGGCTTTCTTCTTGGTCTTCTTCATGGGCACCTTGTAAGGTGCTGGAGTCAGCATCTCCATTAGGAGAGCGCCTACAGGATCTTCGGGCAGGGGGGCTTGGCAATCAAGCTGCTCCGTTGTCTCTATCCAGTCATGTTAATGACATAGAAGCTTATATCCTGCATATAACTAAATCAGGGCAAATAAATACCCTGAGAGATATAAAAACTTACCGGATTGGCACGGCGTTTTGCGCTGAGTCCGCGGTCCTCGGTGAGGGAAGGAGGAATCTCGGCGCCCTTGAACAGCACCCTCCAGACGTCCTCGTGCATCGTGTCATAGAGCTCCTATAGCGTCTGGTGCTTGGCCGAGTCAAACTCCCACAAATCGAATGCCCGTCGTTGATACGGGAGGATCCGGCGGAAGAGCATGACCTGGACCATGTTGACGAGCTTGATTTTCTTGCTCGTCATGTTCCGGATACAGGTCTGGAGTCCGGTCAACTCTATCGAAGAACCCCAGGGCAGGCCCTTCTCTTTCCAGGAGGTGAGCCGCGTGGGGATTCCGGATCGAAATTTGGGGGCCGCTGCCCAGTTGGAGTCGCACGGCTCGGTGATGTAGAACCACCCCGATTGCCACCCCTTTATGGTATCCACATAGGTGCCCTCAAGCCAGATGACATGAGGCATCTTGCCCACCATGGCGCCTCCGCACTCTGCTTGCTGACCACCCACCACCTTCGGTTTAACATTGAAGGTTTTCATCCATAGGCCGAAGTGGGGCTTGATGCGGTGGAAGGCCTCACACACGACGATGAACGCCAAGATGTTGAGGATGAAATTGGGGGCCAATCATGAAAATCCAGCCCATAGTAGAACATGAGCCCGCGAACAAACGGGTGGAGAGGAAATCCCAGTCCGCGGACAAAATGGGTAAGAAAAACTACCCTCTCATGGGGTTCGGGCGTTGGGACGATTTGCCCCGCATTTGGCAGCCGGTGCGCGATATCCGCAGCCAGGTATCCGGCTTCCCATAACTTTTTGATGTTCTCCTCCGTGATGGAGGAGACCATCCACTTGCCTCCTACTCCGGACATGCTTGCACTACAAAAAAAGACACATCCGTGACATTTTGGGCCGAACGAATTTTTTTCTGTCATACATATGACACTTCTATGACGATAATTGTGACAAAACCCGGTATCATCATAGATGTGGTGGGCTCCTACTTCTATGACAAAAAATCATGATAGAAAATGGGCTTTTCGTCCTGGGCGGGCCAGAGACGCAACTGCATGACATTCTTTGGGCCGTCCATGACGGAAAAAACCATGGTAGAAGCGAGGGGGAGGAAACTTCCAGGGAGTTCCCGGTTACAGTGGGAGGTCGGGGGCCGAGCGATGCGCGTTTCTCTCGTACACGTACGCGCGTGTGTGCGAGGCGTTGGCTCTGACTGAACCCGAGCGAGGCGTTGGGCTCTAACTGAACCCGAGCGATTGCACTGCAGGCTACGCGTTACTGAACCCGAGCGATCGATCGATGGTTGTTAACTGAACCCGATCGAGCGATTCCTTCGCTACTGCTGCTAACTGAAGCCGATCGATGCTGCCTCTGGGATGAACAGTGAGCATTGCGGGGGGGGGGGGGTGGATGAACAGTGAGCGGTGGTGTTGGCTCTGGATGAACATGACCCCGTGGTGTGGTGGAGGGCTGGATGAACAGTAGACGATGGAGGGGTGCCCGTGGAGGGGTGGTTGAACAGGACCCCGTGGTGTGGAGGGCTAGATGAACAGTAGATGGTGGAGGGGTGCCCGTGGAGGGGTGGTTGAACAGTAGCCGGTGGAGGCTGGATCAACAGGAGCTCGTGGAGGCTGGAGGAGGTCGACGGTAGCCCGTGGAGGCTGGAGGAGGTCGACGGTAGCCCGTGGAGGCTGGAGGAGGTTGACGGTGGAGATGAACAGTATCCCGTGGAGTCTCGTTTTGCGGTACGCCACACCTCTCCTGATGAACAGGACCCCCGTTTCGACCGTAGGAGGTCCGTTTCGTCCGTTTTGCGGTACGCCACACCCCTCCCGATCAATAGGACCCCCGTTTCGACCGTAGGAGGTCCGTTTCGTCTGTTTTGCGGTACGCCACACCCCTCCCGATCAACAGGACCCTCGTTTCGACCGTAGGAGGTCCGTTTCCTCCGTTTTGCGGTACGCCAGACCCCTCCCGATCAACAGGACCCCATTCCGAACGTAGGAGGTCCGTTTTCTCCGTTGTGTGGTACGCCAGGCATCCTTTCCATCGCCTGTTCTGTCCAAGCCCTCCCGATGAATACGACCACACATTCCGTTCTGACCCAGCCGGTTGGCTCCCACGCGTTCTGTTGCCTCCTGATGAACATGACACATTCCGTTGCCTCCCCATGAACACGACACATTCCGTTGCCTCCCCATGAACACAACGACGACGCTGTTTCTCCGTTCCGACCCAGCCATGTACACGAGCCCTGGCCGTACGTATGCGCGAGTAGGCGTTCGAGACCCCGCCCGTATGTACACATACGTGGCCGTATTTTCTTTCTTGCACCCTGGACGTTGTACATACGTGTACATGCTATGTGTGCGCCTCTACTACGACACGTACGCGCCTCTACTACGACACGTGCGCGCCTCTACATCCACCACTATATATGTACGTACACGTTCGCGACCAGAATGACAACGCTACGCACGCTTCGACCAGGTGGGTCCCGACTGTCAGGCACTTCCTTGCCTGCGAAGATGTAGCTGGTGGGTCCCAGCAGTCAGGGGGCGAATCGTTTTTTTTGCCCGGACGCACTTCCTTGCGTGTGAAGATGTAGTTGGTGGGTCCCAGCAGTTAGGGGGAAACGTTTTTTTTCGTGAAATGCAGTGGCCCGTCCAGTGGGTCCCAGCTGTCAGGTGGAGGAATCATTATTTTCCGCGTAATAAGGAGGCACTTCCTTGCTGCGGCTGTGGACCCAGCTGTCAGCCTCTCCACATACAGTCCACGTCCGATGGAAGTCGTTCCTTGACCACGTTAACCACGCCGCGCTGAGAGCACCAGGGCGGTGGACGATGGCGAGGCCTAGGAAGGGGACGACGGGGAGCCGGGGAAGACGCGGCAGTGGAAGCCCGCGCGGAGAGGAGTAAGAGGGTTCACTGGTTCGGCTGCGGTGTGAGGCTGCCGTCGCCGCAGGGCCTGGCCAGCAATGGGAATAGTAGGGGGCGATGAGGCCTCCGCGGCAGCACAGCCAGCCATGGGAGGCAGGAGCATGCGACACGACCGACGCTGCTTTGGGCGGCTGGAGCAAGAAGACTAGAGGTTGAAGAAGCACTACGACCGTTGGATGGACATCGTACAGTCACTAGAGCTAGAATCGTTCATATTGACTAAAGTTGAGAAAGGCCCCCGTCCCAGTCAACTTAGTAGGCCCACGAGTCAGCCTCCCACCATGGTGGGTCCCAGCTAGCAGGGGGAGTATTCATTTTTTTGTGCGTAATAAGGAGGCACTTCCGGTGGGTCCGAGCTGACAGCGGGGGGAACATTTTTTCGTGAAATACGCTGGCCCGTCCAGTGGGTCCCAGCAGTCAGGGGGAAACATTTTTTTGTGAAATAAGGTGGCCCGTCCGATGGGTCCCTGTTGTCAGGTGGAGGAATAATTATTTTGCGTGTAATAAGGAGGCACTTCCTTGCGGCCGCCTGGACCCAGCTATCAGCCTCTCCACATACAGTACTCTTCCGATGGAAGTCGGTCATTGACCATGTTGACCACGCCGCGCCGAGAGCACCAGGGCGGTGGTCTGGACGACGGCGAGGCCTAGGAAGGGGATGACGCGGAGCCGGGGAATACGCAGCAGTGGGACCCGTGCAGAGAGGAGTACGAGGGTTCACTGGTTCGGCTGCGGTGTGAGGCTACCGTCGCCGCAGAATAACAGGGGGTGTGGGTGAGAAGAGGGATGGCCTGGCCAGCGGTGGGAGTAGTACGGGGCAGTGAGGCCTCCGCGGCATCACAACCGGCCACGGGAGGCAGGAGCACGCGACACGACCCACGCTGCTTTGGGCGGCTGGAGCAAGAAGACCAGAGGTTGAAGAAGCACTACGGCCGTTGAATGGACATCGTACGACCACTGTAGCTAGAATCGTTTATATTGACTAAGTTGACAAAGCCCTCGGTACGCGTCAACTTAGTAGGCCCACAGCTCGGATTTGGCAGAGAACATATAGCCCATTTGCGATTTGTAAGAATGTACAACCCATTTTTTAATTCTAATGGAATTTACTACAGCCCATTTACAGTTTGTTAAAAGTACAACCCAACTTCTAGCTAGGACAACGATTAATAGTTTCAAACAATCGCTCAAAACAGAATTCAAAAAAAAATTCCCACATTTTGATGGGATCCGAAATATTTTTATCCAAAATTTCTAGTCAGGTTAAATATAATTTCAAAATAAAGTTGTATTACGTTAAAATCCAACAAAATATTGCGCGTGCAACAAGTAATGAAATTAAAATTTCCAAATTCCAAAAATAATATATTTTTCAAACTAATTATGTGTTTGGTGCATAGTAACTGTCCAGTTATTATAATTACATCCCATTTATTATTTATTAAAGTCCATTTTCTTGTTAAGCCTAATGCATACCTCCTAGGAAAGTTTGCAGCCTAGCCTGGCAGAGAATAACAAGTTGACCCAGATATTGTGTACAACTGTCGGCCCAGTTGCATTGCTGATGTTGAAAAAAAGACCTGTGTAGTACAGTACAACCTAACATGGTTACTCAGCCCACATTCAGCGACGCCGGAAAGGCCCAAACAAGGCTTCTGTACAACTTTTTGAAGTCACTGAGCTCAACTAATAACTTAAGAAAAAAGTTAGATTACAGTGGAACCTAATTAAAAGCTGTCACGAGAAAATAAATAATTCAACGGGTCCCACTTGTGCGTGTGCGCGTGTGTGTGCGTGTGAGAGAGAGATAGAGAGAGAGACCCATCGGTCGATGCTCGTAAATACATCTTTCAGCCATATGCATTGCTGATGCTCAGTAAAATCTTATATAGTTGACACAATCATATAGAACATCATAGCACACTGAATTTCCATACAAAAATTTCACGCAGGCGGCACAATCAGGATGGAAGCAGTGGATCGCTACGGGATGGGCTATGTTGAAACCAATGAAGTCGTACATAACGGTTCATCGTCTTTATCAATGACAGGGAAATATCTTGAATGTTGTGCAAAGAAAACAGACAGACAACACAATAAGTTCTGCTAGCACATTAAGTTGACCTATAGCCCTTTCTAAAAAAAGTCCAGGTACAAAATTAGAACAGGTCACAAGCAAATGTACTGGCATGTCAGTGCTTCACACCCATAGCTCGGATTTAACTAGTATCTGACAAGATTCAGTTGTTACCTCAAATTAGAGCACATCCAGGCAGCCAGCCCTGCCTCTTCTCCCAAAGAAGCAGTGTCCTCCGCCGCGCGATGGAGTAGGCCATGTGCCATCCATCGTTCCGAGCAACACGGGGAAAGTCTGACGTTGACTCCTGTAATGGACGTCGTCGACGGACCCTGGCACCAGCGGCGGCGGCAGGACTTCGATTGATGGATTGACCACTTCTTTGACATGCACGAACACTCGATACAGGTACATCCCTAACATGGTCCGCGGCGACCTTGGTGGCGACGAATAGTACAACCCCGGTTCCTGCACCGGTATCTCAACACCAATCACCTTCGGTATGGTGGACGACTTCTTCATCCATGCCATAACCGTCAGAGCCCAGCTGTCTGGAGGAACAAACATACTTACGAGCTCACCTCCAAGGTCGTTGATAAGCTCGTTCATGGACTCGTTGTTCCAAGCACGTCGAGGCATGCCGTGGAAGGTAAGTTTGGTTAAAAACTCAAGCTCAGAGGGCACCGAGCCCCATCCTGGGTGCCACCGATCAAAGCTCACTAGCGCGCCATCGCAGAACAAACGCCGGGAAGATCCGAACACACGACTGCAGTCGAAAGTTGTCCGGAACCTGACGAAGAAATCAGCCGGTGGTGGACAGACTTCGACGCGCAAATATGCTCTCGGCGCGCAAGCGCACGAAAACACCGGTGGCGCCCACATGTCAGCCTAAGAGCCCTTATTCTTTATTTTTTGGAGAGCCCGACCTTTTTTTCAGGATCTTTTGAGAGCCCGGCCTGAGAGTCATAATTGACCTTGGCATTGCGTTGCTACTCGACCCATATTCAATGACACCTCACTGGCCCAAACAAGTGTACATCATCGAAAAGACACCGAGCTCAAATTATATAACTTGAAAAAAGGAGATATACTCTAAACACTGGAGAATGGTGATGCCCTCATTTAGCCCACCAGTAGTTCGAGACAATAAATAGTTCGAAACAACGATATATACGACATTCAAACACTGACTAGTGACTACTACTGACATAAATAGCAAGACATGATAGTTCATAAGAAGTCTTGCTACACCACTAAAACGCACCCATCTGCAGCGCTCAGACTCTCGTGATCCAGACGAGAATAACATTCTAAACAGAAGCAACTATTACATAGTAAGAGTGACATAGACGAGGATGACCAAATGATGAATATGCATAACAAAAGAAAGAACTACCCATCCAGAACCAGCAGCAAAGACAACAAAGTCATTTGAAGAGATGATCCAACACCATCATAATTTGCAGCCCCGCTTCAGCGACCAGTGATCCGGAGACACCAGTACTCCACCCTTTCGATGCAACAGCCCAATTACCTACCAACCAGAAGGCTTGAACCACATCACTGCCTGTCGTAATTGAGACATCCAAGGATCAAAGTTAATCCGGATGCCTTTGTCATTCTCACCTTCTTTTGGCTACAGGCTATATCGTTGACAATTAGGGGAGTTTGCTCCCGAACTCCTAGGGCTCGCCGTGTAGACACAATTTTCCATAGCAAACAGAGCCTCTCTGCCATCAAGGTCCTTGCCAACGGTGATCTCCTGGTTAATCAGATAATTGAGTCCGAGAAACAGAGAGTGTGAACCAAGGCTGTTTACCCACCTCCAACTAAAAAATCCTAAAGGCCCCAACAAGCTGGTATCCTGCTCATAGACGTAACAACCACTGTTCGGATACTCATGTATTACACGGTGCTTGTATACAGTGGGGTTTTTGCAATATAAATTTTCCGGCTCATGTGTCCAAATGATCATCAGTCTTTTGCTGTCGTCTGATCGAGCGAGGAACCAGTTGTGCTTCCCTGTTTTTGGCAAAGGTGGTGTGATTACAAAGGGCAGTAACTGTAGGGACACTGCATCATATCAAAAAGGACAGGCATTTGTAATGTAAGATCAACATTGTTCAGAGTATGAGTAGGATAATGCAAGAAACATCATTGATATGTCCCTGTTGGAACTGGGAGGAAAATACAGGGAAATGTATACTGGGTTCGAAAATATAGAAGTGCCATGCATGGTTATACTCATGTTATCTCGCAATCGATTCTTCATAGGAAACTACCATGTCATGCATGTTATGTAATCATGTTCTGTCCTCACAAACAAATTCTTCAAGGTAACTAACAGAGCATGCATTGTTATATACTCATGTTCTGTGGGCAAAATTTTTGTGAGGATATTATTCTAGCCATTGATTGCTGAAGGGAGAATATAGGTACGTACACATGGTAAGCATTGCAGGATTTCACTACTTCCAAATATAGAGTTCTCCATATGCACATTTACTTCCCTAATGTATGGTTAGATGAAACCAATAGTGTGGTGCATGTTTCTACAATCTTCTGCAAAACAAGGTCCGTCCAACTGACGTAGTAATCTAGATGACTTGGACCGCGATGGTAATACTCTATATAATCCAACGGAGGAAGGATAATCTCATGGGAGGTCTGGAAGTTCACGAGCACCAACTTTTTACCATCTTCTCCGAAGGAAGCCATCTAGTGGGAGTTCATGACGACCCAGTACATACCTGCCAAGAAGTTTCGGGCGATGGTGATCGGATCGATGTCGAGGGAAATGATGTACGGCGACCCACTACATACCTGCAAAGAAGTTTCGGCTAATGGAGATCGGATTGAAGTCGAGGGGCATCATGCACGCCTCCGCATCATGGTGAGCCAATCTCGCAAGACCAGATAGCAGCAAGTAGGGTGTCTTGAAAATCTTAGGCCTCGCTTCGACAATGGCCGTGTGCATGTCCCTCGAGCATGCAGCCAGCCGCAGGGCGCTCAACATATCCATACACGAACAACAAAGGTCGAGGATGTCACTGGGGAGATTGCTCCAATCGCGGCTCATATGGATGCTGCGCGGTTCGCGTTCGGCCATGGTGGAGTTTGGAAGGGGGCTTGATTTACGGGGGAGAAGGATGTCGGTGCTGGAGCGGATAGCGAGGGAATAGTGGTACTGGGGGAGGCGAGTGAGGCGACGGTACACAGGGGCACAGTGAGATGGAGACGGAGAAGGAGATGGAGATGGAGTGGTGCTATGGGAGCGGAGAGGGAGACGAGGCGAGGCGCCAATGTGCTGTACATCGGCGGTGACAGACTGCACAGTGCACAGGGTGAGGCTAACTTTGGTAACCCGAACACGCTGCCTGGACTAGTGTTAGGTGCTATGTCTTGAGCTTGCGTTGGTTTTCCCCGAAGAGGAAGGGATGATGCGGCAGAGTAGCATAAGTATTTCCCTCAGTTTTTTTGAGAATCAAGGTATCAATCCAGTAGGAGGCCACGCTCAAGTCCCTCGTACCCGCACAAAACGATAGCTACTCGCAACCAACGCGATTAGGGGTTGTCAATCCCTTCACGGTCACTTACGAGAGTGAGATCTGATAGATATAATATTTTTGGTATTTTTGGTATAAAGATGCAAAGTAAAAAACTAAAGGCAAAGTAAAAAGCAAAGCAAGATTAAAGTGATGGAGATTGATATGATGAGAATAGACCCGGGGGCCATAGGTTTCACTAGTGGCTTCTCTCAAGAGCATAAGTATTCTACGGTGGGTGAACAAATTACTGTTGAGCAATTGACAGAATTGAGCATAGTTATGAGAATATCTAGGCATGATCATGTATATAGGCATCACGTCCGTGACAAGTAGATCGAAACGATTCTGCATCTACTACTATTACTCCACTCATCGACCGCTATCCAGCATGCATCTAGAGTATTAAGTTAAAAACAGAGTAACGCTTTAAGCAAGATGGCATGATGTAGAGAGATAAATTCATGCAATATGAAATAAACCCCATCTTGTTATCCTCGATGGCAACGATGCAATACGTGCCTTGCTGCCCCTTCTATCACTGGGAAAGGACGCCGCAAGATCGAACCCAAAGCTAAGCACTTCTCCCATGGCAAGAACTACCAATCTAGTTGGCCAAACCAAACGGATAATTCGAAGAGACTTGCAAAGATAACCAATCATACATAAAAGAATTCAGAGAAGATTCAAATATTATTCATAGATAGACTTGATCATAAACCCACAATTCATCGTTCTCAACAAACACACCGCAAAAAGAAGATTACATCGAATAGATCTCCACAAGAGAGGGGGAGAACTTTGTATTGAGATTCAAAGAGAGAGAAGAAGCCATCTAGCTATTAACTATGGACCCGAAGGTCTGATGTAAACTACTCACACTTCATCGGAGAGGCTATGATGATGTAGAAGCCCTCCGTGATGACGGCCCTCTTCCGGCGGAGCTCCGGAACAGGCCCCAATATGGGATCTCGTGGATACAGAAAGTTGCGGCGGTGGAATTAGGTTTTTGGCTCCTGTTCTGATCGTTTGGGGGTACGTGTGTATATATAGGAGGAAGAAGTACGCCGGAGGAGCACCGAGGGGCCCACGAGGCAGGGGGGCGCGCCCTAGGGACCAAGTCTCTTTTGTTCCTTGGAGCAGGGTCCAAGTCTCCTGGATCACGTTCGGTGAGAAAATCACGTTCCCGAAGATTTTATTCCGTTTGGACTCCGTTTGATATTCTGTTTCTCCGAAACACTGAAATAGGCAAAAAAACAGCAATTCTGGGCTGGGCCTCCGGTTAATAGGTTAGTCCCAAAAATAATATAAAAGTGGAAAATAAAGCCCAATATAATCCAAAACAGTAGATAATATAGCATGGAGCAATCAAAAATTATAGATACGTTGGAGACGTATCATCAGGCGCAAGCTGTTGTCACTTCACTGCGAGGACCGGATGAATAGTATTTTGACCATCAAGTGTACCACAGTAGTAGTAGTAGTAGTAGTAGGAACATGAGTACACCAGTATTGTATAGCGGTAGGTCTCCCGTGCTAGCATGCCTGTTCACTTCATCGTTCAGGTATCATCCATATTGCGAGTAGAACCAAATTCTCGTGCATGCCCAATCAACGCCCTGCCGCGATGCATGCAGTGGTCGTTCTGGTGCATCAAGGATGGCATGCATATCGTTCCACACTTGAGAAGAGGAAAAATGGAAAGGTAGAACGCGACAGCAGAGGAAGAGAATGCTGGCTAATGAGGCTGGGAGGGGATCGAGCAGGAAGTTAATGCTCCACGCCTAAAGGTTTTGGGAAAACCTGATTTTCATAAGGTGACTTATACTCACCTAAACGGAGGGAGTATTCCTTAACCAGAGAATGTTGTGTCTCCCACTCACGCGCTCAAAAAAAACTACGACACATTTTTTATCTGTTTGCATAGGTCCCACCTATCAGGAAGGATGGGCACATACACGAACAGGTACGACTCATCAGTCTACCCGCATAGCCTTTTCGTTTAGTCTACCTAGCCGTCTAATCAACTGCCTGCACGCCACTTCTCCCATTTACTTCTCCATCGGGAACCGATTCTCCTCGACTTCTTCGCCTCCCCTTTGTCTTCATTTGCATCCAAACCCCACTGTATTCACATTGTTTTAACCTCTTTCAATAATCATCTACTACTTCAGTTAGACTAGCCATCTAATCCTAATTCTCCAAACCTCTTTAAATAAACATCTACTACTTCCGTTAGACTAGCCATCTAATCTTATCACTGCCTTGCCCTGCCTTTCCTTCGCTGATAGGTGGGACCCACGCTTATGGGTCCCACATGTCAGTGACAGAATGGTAGGATTGTTCGCGTCAGGGGATCCTCATCCCCCCGACATGCCCCTCATCCCTCTCGGCCCCACCGCTCCTCTGCCTTTGTGTGCATGACATGCGGGCCAGCTGAACTGCGGCGGCCATCAACTTTCTACCACAGACACACCCGATTGGACGTGGTTTTCCTACTCCGCTGCTGTGCTCCGATCCGTACTCCCACACCATCGAATTTTCATCCAGCAGCTGTGGCACATTTCGTCCCGGGCATCAATCCTCAGCTGGAGTACTTATGTACTACAGGTAGTACCCGCCAGTGTGGCCATCTACGCCTCATAACGCCCCGACGCCCAGCTGTGGCACCCTCGCCACGGCCATGCCACCACCGGCCGGTTCATCTCGAGCAAGTGAGTCATGAACCATGCCACCACCATGAGAATTACATGTGCGCCAGCCGCATTTAAGTTCCGCATGTCATTGACTCATAGGCCGGGCACTAAGCCACTGAAGTTCGGTCCCGTGGGCCCCAAGAGGGAAATGTAACTCCTGCGGCAGGCCTTGTGGTGCTCCCGCAGTACGAGCTCATGCCAAAACTGGAATTTGTTTCTTACTACTACCAACTAGTACTAGTAAGGTACACATGCATTGCACGCATGAGATTCTGGTGGTTTGTGCATTATGCTTCTACATGTGGAGCTTTCTGGATTCTAACATGTGGCAAAATCTGGTGGAATGTAAGGTTAGGCAAGTTTGATTAACTTAGGTGAGTGTTTGGTTCAAGCCACACCTTAGGCAAGCCACACTAAGGCCCCACATGACATACACACAAAAATGTGGCAAGATTCCCTTAGGCTTGCCAACTTGTGGCTCTCATTTTGAAGAACTAATAACTTTGCCTAAGCTTAGTTGTGGCAAAGTTAGTCATGAATTAAGTTCAACCATGGAGTCTTCTAGATTATACATGTGGCAGAATCTGGTGGATGATATCCAATGGCTAGTAGTGCTCGGATTTGCCATCTTTGTACCGTCGGATTGGCTTCATCCAATGACCAACTTTCAAAGTTTTTCACACACTATATAGGGGGTATAGATATAGATGTGCCGGTCCGTTGCAATGGATCCGAAGTATATCTATTTAGTGGAGTGCACTCTAAACACATTATCTATTTATTTTTCTCTAACCTTCCGTAGCCATGCAACCAAGCCACATAAGCTTCATGGGTGCCCCCCACATCATATTATTCATACTACGTTGATTGAAAAAAAGATAAATCACCCAAAACAAGATCTTCCCATTTTTTGTTCCTACGATGTTGTGTCGTGCATGTACCTACTAGTTGTATAGTGGTAGTACTAGTAATATAGTATTAGGAGTACAAACTTGGTACTAGTAGGAGTAGTACTAGTACGAAATGCTCCTACTCTATCAACGAGCCCCGTTTGACACCAAATTTCTTGGTTTCCGTGCTACAGCTAGATATTCCCCTCGTTTCTGTTTTCCAACCCGGCAGCGGGCGTGGTGTCGGTTTGCTCAACGGCGGTCCCACATGAAAGTGAAAATGCTAGGAAACACGCCTTCCCTAAGCTATGTGTCATGCCGGATGGGCCGTGTTATACTCCCGATTCCCAGGCGTGTGGGGGTGCGACGCGAACGCGACAGGCCTTTTCCTTTTACCAGCAATGTGCCCGTGCGTTGCGATGGATCCAAAGTAGTATAATAGTAGTATTTGTTCACAAACTTGAAAGAAATCACTATTGTTTTGATATACTCCTAATATATTACTCCCTCCGTACCTAAATATTTGTCTTTTTTGAGATTTCAAATGGACTATCACATACGGATTATATAGACATATTCTAGTGTTTCTAGCAAGATGCCCGCGCGTTGCATGAAGTTGATGGAAAAGGTAAGCACAAGTTATAAATTGATGGATGGAGTACTAGTTACAGTGATGCATATAATTAAGCAAAGGGATCGCACATGTCGGTATTGACTGGAACAAGAATGCAACAACACAATAAGAATTAAGGCCACGATGATGCGATCGCAGTGGTGGTTACAGAAGGCAAGAAGAAAGATGGATCCACGAACGTACGACCTCCTCCTCCTCAAATTAGTGCGCCGGGCCACCGACCGGCGGCTAAGGAGCGGCGGCTTTTGTGGCGAGGTCGAGGTGCTTCTCAGCAAAGGCATCCAAGGCTTCCAGCCGGTTGAGGAAGGCCAACGTCGTAGCGTCCTCACTGGCCTTGTAGATACCTATGTACACGATTTCCTCGTACACATGGATGTGTAGGTCGACGAATTCTTGCAGGGCAAGGCGCCTCGCGGCGAGCACGACCTCCAGGTGGACATTCTTCGTGGTGTCGGCGGGCAGTCGCAGGGCCACAAGTGCTTGAAAGAGGTTCCGGCCATGGAGGCCGATTAGGGTGGCAGGCAATGAGGAGCCCGGGCACGCGGGCTGGAGGAGTACGGCGATGTCGTCCACGAGCTTCTTGAGGAAGGTGAACTTGTTGCTGGTGGCAACGATCATCTGGTCCAACTGAGAGTCGTAGTTGGCATCGACGGCGGCCATCCACCAGCCGGTCTCCAACACCGTCTGGAGACGATCCTCGTGCCATGCCGCAGGCCGGCGTCGTGGACCATCTGGCGCAGCCGCTGGCTGCTCACGCGCATCGCCGCCATGGGTCTGGAGTGATCTCTTTTGCGCTTAGTGTAGGTGCTTAGGCAAATGCTTAGGTGCGTACGATGTGGTAGATGCATTGGAATGGAGGGGCGCCTTTGTATGAGGGTAATGAGGGCAAACTGCGTTGCATTCACATCGTGCAACCTCTTTTCTCGGACCTCCTCCCATTACTTCCCTCATGCATTAATTGAAGGAGGATGCATTGGCCGTTCAACATATCGGGAACCGCTACTCCCTCCCTTGTCTGCATTAAAGCCGTATCAGGAACTGCGCCGCCCGCTGTCAAATCGAATACTCCCTCCGTCTAGGTGAGTATTAAGTCATCTTAAGAAAACCAAATAGTAAACACATAGGCGTGGTGCATTAACTCTCACGTTGTTTCTTATTTTTTGACATAAATAGAGGAATGAACCAAGAAGAGATGTGGGGCTTGTATGCTTTTAATGACTTGAGACTATCAAACATGACATGCAGTGGTCAGTTCATTGCACAAGAACAAATACAACCCACGTCAGCACACACGCATCTTATATAGCATCACATCCAATGGCTATAAAAGATGAATGAGACCAAATTATATCTCATCTAGATGAGTTCTAGCAAAACTGTATTAATAATACTTAGTACTCTTGCGCCATGTATCATATATTAGTATCATGTAGTACTTTATTTATTTATTTATTTATGAGGTATCCAGATGGCACTGCACCGCCAAGAAAAGAGGGTAACATCAAAATTATGGACTACTTTTTTGAGTATGTTGGTAAGGTCCGGTCATAGTCACTTGTTGAAATCTCTAAAAAGACAAATACTCCCTCCGTCCGGAAATACTTGTCATCAAAATGGATAAAAGGAAATGTATCTAGACGTATTTTAGTTTTAGATACATCTCTTTTTATCCATTTTGATGACAAGTATTTTCGGACGGAGGGAGTAGAAAACAGAGTTGGTGATGATGGTGTGCGTGCCATCCTGCAATATAGGCCGTCGGATAGGAAAGAAACTATGGCAATTTTGCAAAATATACCCACACGTCTCTCCACATTCGCAAATAAGGCCTTCTCTCGTTCAACCTTTTCTCTCACAAGATAAACTACTCATACAAATGCATCTTGAGGTGTCCATAGAATTGAAGAGAGGGATGATGTGTGTGTGTGCGCGCGATTGATAAAGAGTGCCATCGAATTTGTGTGTGCCCATGTGAAAGATATGGAGTGGTTGGCCTACTGGAACGTGAGATGGGACATGTGCAGTTTGTCTCTGTGGCATGGATACCTACCTGCAGCGCTCGACTATCGGTGTGTGGTGAGGGAAGAGGGAGGCCCAATTAACTATAGAGGTACAATGGCTGGTATATGTGTGGAGGAGGAGAGAGGCCTACCTCATGTATTAAGGAGATCGATCTGCCTCATGTATTAAGGGAGATCGATCGGCATCCATGCATATGTGCAGGAGAGGAATAAGGTTGGGAGAGAGACAGAGCTAGAGCGTTGGAGGGGGTGGTAGTGGAGTTGCTTCTAACAAATGGTGGGATAGGCTTGCTAGACAAACGGAGGGCATGCCTGCAATATCAATAAGAGAGGAGATGGCTGCTTGTTGTCTGTGCACGTGCGTGTGAGAGACGGGTCAGGAGGCATGCATGAATGATGAGGGGGGACGATGTGGCTGTGGTAAGCAGACGTAACTACATAGGAAGATCAATTGCCCTTTGTTAGAGAAAGGAGAGACATAACTTGTGAGGTACGTCGATCGATGGGGGGGGGTAGTTAAAGTGGATCTAGGTATATGTTGGGAGATCGATCGGTATACATGCATGTGTGTGTTAGAAGCAAATGAGGCACGAGGAGAAGGATAGAGAGAGAGGGATTCATGTAGGAGGTGGTACGAGAGGCATACTATATCGAGGGGGAGGAGTGTGCGAGTACGAGAACGATGAAAAGAGTGGTGGGAGTGAGGCATGGACGGTGACAAGAGAAGAGGGGAAGCTTGTGTTTGTGCTAGGCACACCTGGCTAGAGAGGCATATCGATCGATGTGTGCCGTAAAGAAGGAGCTGGGGGGCCTACACACACCGTGGGTGAACGACCTAAAGTGAAAAGACGAATTTGCGCGATGGAGCTAGAGAATGCTGAGGGAGGGTGAGAGGGATGCGGGCGTGTGCATGCACAAGAGAAATTTAGCGCTAGCTACAAAGATAAGAGGGTTGTGTGGGTGTAAAAGACGAATAGAGATCATATATACTTCATTATAAAAAGCAAATTTGGATATTTGAAGAATTTATCATAGTGTTTCAAACCGACGCATGTGTGAATATATATAACGGTGATACACATGGTGTGGTTATGAACATGTTATACTACATTTAATATATTTTATCTCTACTCTTATAAAAAACGGAGTTGTTGATGATGGTGTGCCTGCCATCCTGCATTACAGGCCGTCCGATTTATATCTAGCGGATAGCAAGGAAACTATGATGGTTGAAGTTGGCAACAATCATGATTGTAGATTCTTATTGAAATAGAGAAACGAAATCAAATTTAGTTCGAATTGCAGCGGTAGTATAGACATTTGGAATGCACTAAAATGTTGGTATGAATAGGTTACATGTATTATACAGCAACCGAAAAAATTTAATCGGACATAACATGGATTCATACTCCCTCCTTCCATCTATATAGGGCGTAATGAGATTTTTAAGACCGCCTTTGACTATTGACAAGATTAATAGTACATGACATGCACAATGTGAAAATTATATCATTGAAAGAACATTTCACAGACGAATTTAACGGTGTGCTTTGTGTAAGTTGCATGTCATATATCATTGCTCTAATATTTGGTCAAAGTTAGCATCGAAAAACGCATTAGGCCCTATATAGATGGAAGGAGGGAGTAGCTTTGAATAGCATTTGTATAGTAAAACGGGGCAAGACTCTCTCTTTGTGTGGTGTGAATAGTTTTATTTTTTCATTTTATTTTTGGTTGAGGGAAGTGCGAATTGATTTGGTACGTACAAGTACAATATTACTACACGTTAGGCTTGTCCCCAAAATTCAACCCGCGTCTTGTTATATCCCGAAAATTCAGATATCGTGCTCCCAAAACTGGCGCCTTCACAACCCGCGCCTTTCTATCCCGAAATTACAATGCGCGCGAAAACTCCTTCCAGCTGCCAAATCCCGACACGCGAAATCCCCCTTCTAACCCTGAGCCGAAAGGGCCGCTAGTTCAAATCGGTGGGGGGTACTTTTGTAACACACCCTACATTTTGGACAAGCGCGTCCCTAAGTCATGCTTAACCCCCTCCCATCGCTCCCTTTTCACCATTCGAAATCCCAGGCCGCCATAACCTCTCCGCTCCAGCCGCGAAACCCCACCCTCCTCCGTCCGCCACGTCACCGCTGCCCAGCCGGAGCCTCTTCCCCGACGATGTCGTCCACCGCAACAGCTCGACGCCCCTCGTCCACCTCCCCAGATGAGGATCCGTCGTCCATCTCGCCGTCCCGCCGGTTCAGCCGCCCCGTCCTCCAGCTCCAAGGAGCTGCTCCGATGATCGCCTCGTCTATCACGGCTACTCCATCCCCACAGCGCCGCCTTAACCTGCTCCACCGGAACCACAGCATCCTCACCGACTCCTCGGACGAAGCCGAGGCCTACTCGGCGCCACCAAAGAGGTAGTACACTCATCGCATCGCACCTTCTCCTTAACTCGACCTCCTGGCGCCGACGGTGCTCCATCCCGCACCCCCATGGAGCGGGACCTTGAAGCCGGCGCTGCGGGCGACATCTCCATGGCGGCTCTCCCCCAGTGCGAGGCCCCTTCAGCGGTGGCATCCGTACCAGCCGGATCTGTTGCTGCTGCTCCGGCTCTCGCTCGCGCTGCTGCTGCTGCTCCGGCTCTCGCTCGATCGCTCGCTCGCCCAGCTGCTGCTGCTCTCCCCCTCGCTCGTGATGCTGCTCTGCTTCGATTAAGCCACACTTTAGTCGAATGAATCGACTTTTGGGTCTGTCGATTTTCAGGGGTTGGGGGGGCTCGCCGGAGTTAAGGAAGAACCACCCACAGCGGGGACGGGGGCTCGCCGGAGAGATACCCCACTATCTATCTTAGGGTTCAGGGTGGGGGGCGGGGGGGCCTAGAGGGCTGGCCGGGGCAGCGGTGGCGAGTTGTTTCGGGGCGGCGAGGCGGCGCTGGGGCTGGCGCTTCGGCCGGTGGTGGCTGGCGGCTCAGGGGTGTGCAGGTTGAAGATGAACTGCAGTCAAGTGCCTCTCTGCTACCATTGCGTTCAGTTTCGACAGTAGCATTCAGATACCATAGTAAATTTCAGTTTCGACAGTTAAGTTCAGAGTCAACAGTTTTTACCTCATCTGTTGTAGTCAGGTGTTTTTTGGTGATGTTAATTTTACATCCATTTAACATCATCTATTGGAGATGCTATTAGAATACCACTTGAGATTGACGATGTCTGTCTTGTGTTGCTTCAGCCTGGACGTCTTACGGCTCACCGGAGCTGCTCCAATGACAGAATGATCCATCACAACAGAGCAGTGCCCTGGACGCCGTCTACAGATTCCTCAGATCTTTCTCCACACCTCCGACAGCCACCTCTGCCTCAACTGCTTCAGCGACCAACCCAATGATGTTGAGGTCGACACGGCTACGGCAAAGAGGTTGTACACTTGTTGCATCACTTATTTCTATACATTCACGTCGATCCATTAGGGCTATTTTGGTTCAATGGAAAAACGTCGATCCACTGGTTGTTACCATCACTCTAAATTTCTACATGCTCTCCTTGCATAATCTCACCATATTTTTTGTATGGATGTCAGATATTGTACACAGTCATGCTGAACATGTAGAGAAAAAGAGAAGAGTTTTGCGCGGCAATACAATGTCATGCAGACATCGCTCCATGGTGGGTTCAATGGAAAACCCTCCCCACCCCTCTCCAGATTGTAATCCAGAGGAAGGAGAGCATGCAGAATACCTGTGCTAATACCTCTGCTATCTTCAAGAATGCTTGGTGGCAGTATCGGAATTACCTGAAGAAAACGTACTTCACCGGCAAAGAAACTCATCAAATTCCCTTACGTTCTCCTGAGACACATTTACTGGACAATGACTGGGAACGCCTTGTTCTGTACTGGTCCCGAACCAAGAATGTGGTAATGTCTATGAGCTCATTTTCTATTTTTAAGTATTATATTCTTGCGTCTTACTGTACTCTGTTCATGTAGAACAAGTGCCTAAACCTGAAGAACAACTGTTCTAATTTAAGATTCCATTGCTATCATGGTTTTAAAAAGCACTAGGCGTTAATTGTGCGTTTTGCCACCGCCTTGCGCTTTACTGACCAAAGCGCATGCTTATGCGCAGTTATGCACAGATTATGCGTAGTTATGCGCAATGCGTTTTGCCAACGCCTAGAGCCTAGGCGCGCTTAAGCGCTCGCTTAGGCGCGCCTTTTTTAACTATGTTTGCTTTGCTCTTGTATCACTATATTTACTCATACAAACTTATTTTTAAATTGAAGGATCCAATCGAAACTCCAATGGCACAGCAGGTATGTTCACGCATGTTTCTTTAACATGTTTGCTCTTATCAATAGCTCTATTGATTTCAATTTCAATTGTGTATATAGTTGACTTTCGTATCATGCACATTACTAGCATTACAACAGAGCCAATAGTGTTGTTGTACATGTAGACCCATGGTACCCATCTGAAATCTTGTTGTGCCGTGTAGTTTCCCACGCTTTGTATTCTTTCACTGCTGCTTTGTCTTGAACTGATATGATTTGAACCGTGTCTCTATTTTGATTTGGCAAGACAATGCAGTGACCATAGGACATAGATATATGTTTGTTTGATGCTTTTATTATGTACTAGTACTTGGCAATAGAAGACTTGGTAGTTTAATCCTGTCCACCTTACTAATGAACTGGTTCACCGAAATGAGTTTCATATACTAGTACATGCTAAACTTGTTATGTGTCTGCTTGTTTCTTCTCTTAGAATGCTGACAGAATATTGGGGAAGAGTGGCTTATTAAGCAATGGCAAAGGAAGTAATGCAGATAAGGTTCAGGATAGTGACACATCCTTGTTGGTCTCCAACAAAGCTGATAAAACAGCTAAGGAAGACTATCTTGAAGACAACGAGACAACCCCAAAGTCCTGTCTTGGTTTAGTGTTCGAGTTACTGGCCACTACCGCTTGCACAAGCTATTCAAATTCACTGTCTGAATCAGTTCGGTTTCTTGAGTCTCAACTACAAGCTGAAAGACATCGATCAGCTGTGCTGCGACAAGAAGCGGAAGGACTGCGGAAGTCCCTGGAGCATTCAGATGCATACTTTCTGGTGCAACAGCAAGCGTTGGAGGATTTTAGCGCCAAACAGGACAAAGCTAATCAGCTTGCTAAGATTATTGCCAGCATGGTGGATACCCAGGATAACGTTTCTTGAGCTCTTCTGAAGTTGTTTCAGTTATGCTCTTGTTTTGCTTCCGCGTTTATTTGCACTGGTGGTCAATTTTGACGGCCAGTGTATGTAATGTGCTGCTTTGTTCCCTATATTTCCACTGGTGGCGAACTTTGATGCCCAGTGGATGTAATATGTGTAATAGCGTTAATTGCTTGCTTATTTATTTCCTTATTATCTTGTTTAGTTGTTTGCTTGTAGTCACTGCAGTTCTTTTTCTATATTTTTTCTAGTGGCCACAATAGCCTATTTTTGGTAACTAGGCCAAAATAATCATGGCAACACACGGACTGTTGTAACCATGGGCCTCCTCAGGCCGTATGATCCATGGGCCTACGTCCGGTCATAGGATCCATGGGCCTTCGTCCGGTCATAGGATCCACCGGTCATAGGCCTTAGGGTCCATGGGCCTTCTACGGGCCGTAGGGTCCATGGGCCTTCTACGGGCCGTACGATCCATGGGCCTTCTATGGGCCGTACTATCCATGGGCCTCATACGGGCCGTAGGATCCATGAGCCTTCTACGGGGCGTATCATCATTTCGCCAATCATGGGCCGTACTATTCGTGGACCATAACAGGCCGTTAATAGGCCATATTTGATAACTCTATGAAAACGGCCCAACGTATTAACGGTCCGCAAAAGGGCCGACTGTAACGACGGGCTGAATTTGGCCCACAAGCAGAAAATGACAGTAACGGGCCATGTGTAACCGAATGCTGCAAATGAGCCCAAGAATCAATGGTCCCTGAGAAGGCCGAAAGATAACTTGGGCTGGAAACGGCCCAATGGAATAACAGGCCGTTAATGGGTATAAAGTGATACAATGTTCATTACGGGCCAGTTTCTGTAAGTGCATCTAGTGCCACCCCTAGTTGGTTTTGGAGTATTGACGACAAACCTGGTTGAGGGACTACTGTGTTTGTGAGAATTGCAGGATAACACAGGTAGAAGTCCCTCATTGATTCGGTATTCCTACCAGAGATGACCCCTAAAAATGTATGAAGACATTGAAGTCAAAGGTGGTATGTGAAGACATTCACATTGAAGACTATGACAAGAGAAGACATTGCGTGAAGACTATGGAGCACGAAGACTTAGTTGTTTCGTCGTTCTTTTTCTTCTTTGTTGAGTCATAGGAACCACCGTACTGTTAAGTGGGGTCCAAGTGAACCAGTCAGAATGACTGAAGTGATGCTTAACCAAAATCCTATGTCTTTGAGCGAAGACAATGAGAGCAAATCTTATCCAGAGCTGGATAAGTCAGCTTTGCTCGTAGCCCAAGTAAAGTTGCCGTGTGTGTTTGAAATCTGACCGTTGGAACACGTGTCAGTTCCTTAGTAACCCAGGGTCATTTCGGACAAATTAGGTCGTGTTGCCTAGTGGCTATAAATAGCCCACCCCCTACAACCATAAACGGTTGGTTGCTCAGAGTTAGTGCACAGCTTTTGTCGTTTGAGAGCAACCCACCTCGAAGTCTTTGAGAGAGAATTCCTTGCGAGGATAAAGCCCTAAACACCCAGAGCCAAAGATTGTTAGGCATCACTTAAGTCTTCCTGTCTATGTGATTTGAAGACTTATTACACTTGAGGACTGTGAATCCTCCAGCCGGTTAGGCTTCGCGTTCTGAGCATCCAAGAGTCATTGTGGATCGCCGGTGAACAAAGTCTGTGAAGGTTTGGAAGTCTACCTTGAAGACTTACTAGAGTGATTGGGCGAGGACTGGGTGTCCTTAGCTCAAGGGGAATAAGGTGAAGACATGGTCTTCTGAGTTAAATCTCAGCTTCCCTAACCAGACGTACAGTTGTCACAGCAACTGGAACTGGTCCAACAACTCATTGTCTTCAACGAGCCACTGGTTCTATCCTTCCCATCTCTTTATGTACAGTTGGTCCTTGTGAAGTCATTGCCGTTTGCATTATCTTTTGTCTTCACTGAGTGACTGCTTGTTCTGATTGGCTTCATACTATCTTCCAATCTGATCCATACTGCCTAGTTGCTATTAGTCGTTGTGCCTTCACTTCACTGAATACTTGACTATGGCTTGTCTAGTGTAGTCTACCTTCCGCTGCATGGTAATAGGTTTATTTCTATCATTTGTCTTCTAAACTTCCATTTATTGAAGACGCTCGTAAAAATCTCCTATTCACCCCCCTCTAGTCGATCACTAGCACTTTCAATTAGTATCAGAGCAAGGTACTCCCTTGTTCTGTGTGATTCGGTTTAACCACCTGGAGTTTTAGCTATGTCGACTGCAGGGATAATCAAAGTCTCCACTGCGTGCCCAGTCTTCAATGGAACTGAATATCCCTACTGGAAGAATAAGATGCGCATGCATCTTGAAGCCATTGACGTCGACCTCTGGTATGTCGTCAAGAATGGCGTCCCCAAGGCTGGTGAAGGTGTCACCGCTGCTGATGTCAAGAAGTTCGTTCAACTGGACTCCATGGCCAAGAACATCATCTATGGTCATCTGACCAAAGGACAGTATGGCCATGTGAGTGCTCTGGAAACATCTAAGCTAGTCTGGGACTGGCTCTCCAATGTCAACGAAGGCGTATCAACCCAGAGAGATCAAAGAATCAGTGTCCTTCGCAACCTCTTCAACCACTTCAAGAGAAACGACAATGAGAATGTTCAACTCACGTTTGATGGACTCACTGACATCACAAATGAGCTTCAAGCCCTCGGCGCTACTGAGATCACCAAGCATGAAGTCGTCAAGACACTCCTGAGATCACTTGACAGCTCGTTTGACACCCTAGCCCTGATGATTCAAGAACGTCCTGACTTCAAGACACTCGATCCGTCTGACATACTTGAAAGGCTCAACACACATGAGTTTCAGCTTTTTGAGAAAAGAGACATCTACGGTCCCAACTATGGGCGAACTCGTGCCTTGAAGGCAAAAGCTATCTCCTCATCTGAAGAAGAATCTGACAGCAGTTCTGATGATCCTGAAGACATTGGAAAGGAGCTTGCTATGCTTGTGAAGAAGTTCCAAAAATTCACCAAGAAGAAAGGCTTCAGAAAGTCTTCACGATCAAGCTCAAGGAATGATGAAGCTTCTGCTCATGACTACAAGAAGAGAACATGCCGCAAGTGCAAGAAACCTGGCCACTACATCTCTGAGTGTCCGCAGTGGGATAATGAGAACAACAACAAGAAGAAGAGCAAGAAGTATGATTCTGACGACAACAAGAAGAAGAAATTCTCAAAGTCTTCTTCCAAGTCTTCCTCAAAGTCTTCATCACACAAGAAGAGCTCATCTGGCAAGGCTCGTGCGTTTGTTGGCAAGGAAATGGATTCAGAGGAGGAGTCTGCTTCTGAGGAGGCGGAGGTGGAGTCTGAGGAGGAGTCCGATTCTGGCATTGCAAGTCTGGCTACAGCATACGTTGCCAAGTCCATCTTCAACACTGAAGACAATGACTTCATCACCGACGCCGATGCAAATGACAAGGACTACTCGCTCCCACCTACTGCTTCATGGCACGCGGTGCCAAGGTAAACACACGCACTACTCACTATCAAACATCCAGTGAAGATGACTCTAATCGTGGTTCCAAACCTAGCTACAAAACACTTGCTAAAATTGCAACTCAACAACAGAAAGCTATGGAACATATTCAAAAGCTGTTAGACAAAAGCGATGACCTGTTAGACGCTAAAATGACTCGATCTCAGTCCTTAATTGAAGACATAAAAAATGTTCATGTTAAGTATGAGGAACTTGAAAGTTGTCATGAAACGCTCTGAACAACTCATGAAAAGCTTTCCTATGATTATCTTCAAAGGAAGCAAGATCTTGAGAAATTGAGAGTGGCTCATGAAGATCTTCAAAAGGAAAATGAGTCACTTCGCGCCAAACAGATCAGTTCTGCTCAGGAAGGATTTGAACCACCATGTCTTAAATGCATTGAGCATGACAACGCTACTTCTGTTGCTGGATGTTCTACTGCTGCTACTATTTCAATATCTTCAACTGTTGATGTGGTAACTAACCCCTCTGCTGAGGATACCACTGCTATTGCTGATAAAAATGCTAGGTTGAAGACATTGCTTGAAACAGGGATGTACAAAAGTCTCAAAGGGCATCAGACACTATGTGATGTCCTCAAAAGGCAGATCCTGAATCGAAACCCTAGGAAAGAGGGTCTTGGGTACGAAAGGAAAATGAATGCTGATGGCTCTTACTGGAAACCTGAGCAGTACCCCAAAACCACATGGGTTGCTGCAAAGGAACCTTCAATGGATCCATCCACCCTGTCTGGCTTCACTTGTGCTAATCCCATTGTTATTGATGAATCCTTTGATGCAAACTATAAACTGTTTAAGAATCAGAATGGTGAAGTGTTTGCCAGGTATATTGGTACTAACTGCAGGAATGGGCCACCTATGAAGAAAGTCTGGGTGCCGAAAAAGTGGTTGGAGAATCTTCATGTGAATGTCGTCATGACACCACAAGTGAAGAAGACAAACCTCAGACCACAGGCTTCATATGGTCCAAAGGCTTCACACAGACAAAGGACTCACCTGAGTCGCACTAACGCAAATGATTTGCAGGGAAACCATACTCAGGCCTATGAATATTAGCGTGTTTCATCAAACCGCCATGTTCATAAGACAAAGAACTACTCTGCTTATTCTTATGAGTACTATTGTCCACCTGCAAGACTATTTGCTAGGGCTCCAAAGCCAAAGTTCTCAGATGCTGCACTTAGACTCATTGCCTCGAAGCCACCCTTGAAGATGTGGGTGGCTAAGAAAGCTTAACTCTCTTTTGCAGGGAAGGGTCTCCAGCCGAAAATCAAATTCGTCTGAAGATATTGCTGGGGACCTTAAACATCTTGTAGGGCGCAAGATCAAATGCCCAAATGGTCTTATTATGTATTTTGTTCCTGAATCGCTTGCTACTTGTCCTGTCAGTCCTAACCTCGATCTAAGCTTTCATAATCCACTTGCTCGTCAAATGTTTATGCTTCACAATTCTCTTCGTGAAGCCTATCCCCCTAACTGCACTGTAGGGTATGACTCCAGCTGCTTCAGAATGGATTATTGATAGTGGGTGTACTAATCACATGACCGTCAAGCGAAGTATTCTTATGGACTCAACCTTACGTCCATCTGACAAGAGTCACATCACATTTGCTGATACTGGTAAAAGCAAGGTATTGGGTCTAGGTAGAGTTGCAATCTCAAGGGATCAACACATGGATAAAGTGATGCTTGTTGAATCCCTTGGTTTCAACTTAATGTCTGTCTCAATGCTTTGCGATTTAAACATGATTGTGATATTTGGAAAATATCGCTGCCTTGTTCTAATGGAATCTGACAAGTCTCTAGTCTTTGAAGGGTATCGAAAAGATGATTTGTATGTGGTAGATTTCTCAGCAGGACCACCGCTCGCTGTATGTCTTCTTGCAAAAGCTTCAGAATGCTGGCTCTGGCATCGGAGGCTAGGGCATGCTGGCATGAGGAACTTGCACACTCTTACAAAGAAGAAGCATGACTTAGGCATCGAGGGCGTCAAGTTCAAGAAGGATCACCTATGCGGTGCCTGTGAAGCTGGAAAGATGACGAGGGCCAAGCATCCCTCGAAGACAATCATGACAACGACTCAACCCTTCGAACTGCTACACATGGACCTCTTCGGTCCCACTCACTACTCAACTCTTAATACTACTGCTTGTCTCTATGGCTTCGTCATTGTTGATGATTATTCAAGATATACTTGGGTGCATATAATCCTCTACAAGACTGAAGTGCAGGATGTCTTCAGACGTTTCGCCAATCGAGCCATGAACAACTATGGCGTCAAGATCAAGCACATCAGAAGTGACAATGGCACTGAATTCAAGAACATTGGCCTCGACACTTATCTTGATACTTTGGGCATCACTCATGAATTCTCAGCTCCGTACATGCCGCAGCAGAATGGCGTCGTGGAACGCAAGAACAAAACACTTATTGAGATGGCCCAGACGATGCTCGACGAATACACGACTCCAAAAAAGTTCTGGCGAGAAACCATTGATACTGCATGCCATATCATCAACCGTGTTTATCTTCACAAGCTTCTGAACAAAACATCCTATGAGATCCTCACTGGTAAGAAGCCAGATGTCAGTTACTTCTGAGTATTCGGTGCTAGGTGCTGGATCAAGGATCCACATCACACTTCAAAATTTGCACCGAAAGCACATGAAGGTTTTATGCTTGGATACGGAAAGGATTCGCACTCCTACAGAGTCTTCAACCTCTTTCACTATAAAGTGGTTGAAACTGTGGATGTGCGGTTCGATGAGACTAACGGCTCGCAAAGAGAGCACCTGCCAAATGTGCTAGATGAAGTTCCATCTAGTGAAACCATCAAGCTTATGGGAACTGGAGAAATCATACCGTCTGAAGCTCAGCCTGAAGAGGAACTCATCATCTCTGCGCCTGATCAACCTGAAGACAATGCTCAGCCTGAAGACAATCCTTCTAACGATGAAGATGATCAGCAAGAGCAAAATCTTCGTCCTGTTCATCCTCATGTTGCAAATGAAGTACATATTGAGAGAATAATTGACAGCATCAATGCACCTGGTCCACTCACTCATTCAAGGGCAACACAACTAGCAAATTTTTGTGGACACTTCGCATTTGTCTCAATATCCGAACCAAAGAAAGTTGATGAAGCCTTCATGGAACCTGAATGGATTCAAGCTATGCAAGAAGAGCTTCAACAGTTCGAGTTGAATAATGTATGGGAACTGGTCAAGTATCCTGATCCTCGTAAGCACAATATCATAGGCACTAAATGGATATATCGCAACAAGCAAGATGAGCATGGTCAAGTTGTCAGAAACAAAGCTCGTCTTGTTGCTCAAGGATACACTCAAGTTGAAGGAATTGACTTCGATGAAACATTTGCTCCTGTGGCTAGGCTTGAAGCTATACGCATACTGCTGGCCTATGCAAATCATCATAACATTCTTCTGTATCAAATGGATGTGAAGAGCGCCTTTCTCAATGGCAAGATTGAAGAAGAAGTGTATGTTGCACAACCGCCTGGCTTTGAAGATCCAAAACATCCTGACATGGATTACAAGCTCAACAAGGCACTGTATGGCCTTAAACAAGCCCCTCGAGCTTGGTATGACACACTGAAAGTGCTAGTGATCGACTAGAGGGGGGGTGAATAGGCGATTTTTGTGAAAGTCTTCAAAGCATGGAAGTTTCGAAGACAAACGGTAGAAATAAACCTATTACCATGCAGTGGAAGGTAGACTACACTAAGCAAGCCATAGTCAAGTATTCAATGAAGTGAAAGCACAACGACTAATAGCAGCTAGGCAGTATAGATCAGGTAGGAAGATAGTGTGAAGCCAATCAGAACAAGCGGTCACTCAGTGAAGACAAAAGGTAATGAAATCATACAATGACTTCACCAGAGCCAACAGCAAGTAAAGGAATGGGAAGGATGAAACCAGTGACTCGTTGAAGACAATGATTTGTTGGACCAGTTCCAGTTGCTGTGACAACTGTACGTCTGGTTAGGGAGGCTGAGATTCAACTCAGAAGACCGTGTCTTCACCTTATTCCCCTTGAGCTAAGGACATCCAGTCCTTGCCCAATCACTCTAGTAAGTCTTCAAGGTAGACTTCCAAACCTTCACAGACTTCGTTCACCGGCGATCCACAATGACTCTTGGATGCTCAGAACGCGACGCCTAACCGGCCGGAGGATTCACAGTCCTCAAGTGTAATAAGTCTTCAAATCACACAGACAGGAAGACTTAAGTGATGCCTAACACTCTTTGGCTCTGGGTGTTTAGGGCTTTATCCTCGCAAGGAATTCTCTCTCAAAGACTTCGAGGTGGGTTGCTCTCAAACGACAAAAGCCGTGCACTAACTCTGAGCAGCCAACCGTTTATGGTTGTAGGGGGTGGGCTATTTATAGCCACTAGGCAACCCGACCTAATTTGTCCGAAATGACCCTGGGTCACTAAGGAACTGACACGTGTTCCAATGGTCAGATTTCAAACACACACGGCAACTTTGCTTGGGCTACAAGCAAAGCTGACTTATCCAACTCTGAATAAGATTTGTTCCCATAGTCTTCACTCGAAGACATAGGATTTTGGTTAAGCATCACTTTAGTCATTTTGACTGGTTCTCTTGGACCCCACTTAATAGTACGGTGGTTCCTATGACTCAACAAAGAAGAAAAAAATGACGAAACTGCTAAGTCTTCGCGCTCCATAATCTTCACGCGATGTCTTCTCTTGTCATAGTCTTCAATGTGAATGTCTTCACATACCACCTTTGACTTCAATGTCTTCATGCATTTTTAGGGGTCATCTCTGGTAGGAAAACCGAATCAATGAGGGACTTCTACCTGTGTTATCCTGCAATTCTCACAAACACATTAGTCTCTCAACCAGGTTTGTCATCAATACTCCAAAACCAACTAGGGGCGGCACTAGATG
Source organism: Triticum urartu (assembly GCF_056163025.1). Classification (NCBI taxonomy): domain Eukaryota; kingdom Viridiplantae; phylum Streptophyta; class Magnoliopsida; order Poales; family Poaceae; genus Triticum; species Triticum urartu. Next base: position 491,380,806 of record NC_141874.1, on the reverse strand, counting down.
CACTTACAATCTCCCCCTTTTTGGCGATTGATGACAAACTGGTTGAAGTTTTCAACGGGGAATAAAATATGTGAAATTGTAAAGGATAGGGTATTGTCTTCATAAGTTGCAAAGGCTCCCCCTGAAGATGTGCATATAAGTCATTTGCTCTTGGAATGCAAATGCACATGGCAGGTTGTACTTGTGGAGATCCTCTTCAACCTATGATGACAATTCATCATGCATGATATGATGTAACGAAGATAATGACATGCATAATGGAAAATGGATGCCTGCAAAATGATCTAAGTGCGGAATTTATCATCGCACATGCAGAATTTATCATCGCATCACGGAATAGCAAATAAGTAGCAGACGACCATCGAGTTTAAGTGTTTCAACTCAAAGAACTAAATGTATCGAAAACGAGAGTTGTAAGCACTTGGAAAAAGTAGCAAAAAGTAAAGCAACCACCCATATGGACCCGCTTGAAGACTATCAACTCATATGCTTCTCCCCTTTTGTCAGTGAGGACCAAAAAGGTTTGAAGACATAGAGCGTCTACTCGTTCCCATGAGGTGCAGGCGAGGCAGCATGGTCGTCGTTGAGGTCCGGTGGTGCAGAAGAACTTGGTGCAGTGTCGACACACACTGAAGTTGGAGGAGGTGAAGTTGCATCATCTTGGTCATCGATGACTCTGGTATTCACTGTCGCAGCTGAGGACGAGTAGTCAGAGTCTTCAAGTGAGGGAGTCCGACGCAAGTGAGCATTTTTGGGAGGAGTTGAGTCAAACTTGAACCGTTCGGTGAAGGCATCGTCTTGTAGATCAGCTTCAGCACTAAGTAAGGTCAAACTCTTCCACGACCTCCGACAGGTTTCATGAGTGACAAAGGCATGCTTGGTGGCAAGATTGTGAATGCGGTTGACATCCACCAAGAGGCTTTGCATCTGATGCTTAAGCCAGTCGTGATGTTTGTCCTATTTCTGGTGCAGCGCGACGAGAAGCTCTTGGTCATTTAGGACACGAGATCGCCTTCGAGTCCTTTGTGTAATGGTGCTACCAGTGGCGTCAGTTTGAGCGCGAGGGGCACGTGTGTTGCTAGCAAGGGGATAAACACGAGAAACTGCTGGAACTCCTTCAATAGGCTGGGTGAAGCTTTGGTGATCAACATTGTGAACATAAATGTGATCCTTAGCAGGCTCTGGGTAAATAGCTTCAACTGACAGATCAACCTCTGGCAAGAATATAAGATGATTGCACGCAGACGGCTAATAGTTGGAGGCTGAGTGACGCTTGATAAGATGCATGACCCATGGAGCATAGAATTTCAACCCAAAAATGTCGGAGCCAAATGAAGCCAACTGCCTGATGAAGAAGTCTTGAGCATTGAAGCTGATGCCATTGAAGATATAGAAAACCAAAGTCTTCATTGCTCCTTCAAGCTTCGCTGCAGATGAATGTCCTTTGACAGGCCATAGAGTCTTCCTGATGATATGGTAAATGGTGCAAGGGAGGTACTCTAGGTCTTCAACAAAGAACTCAGATGGGTATTCAGCGTCGTGAGGCAGAGGCTTCATCATGCTCAGGATTTGACTCATGTTGGGTTCTGGCTTCTGAAAGATGCTTTCCAAGGCATTTTGGTGTTCTTGACAACCTGGTTCATAGTATTCACCAGGAGTGGGCAGGCCTGTGAGCTCAATGATATCAAGAGCTTTAGCTTCATGATGGACATTGCCTGTCATTCACTCAAGGACCCAAGTCTTTGGATCCCTGTTGTAGCCTCGAATGTGAAGAGTTGCATAGAACTGTAGCAGAAGCTGTTCATTCTAGTGTTCCTTATCTGTGACAAACTACAACAGTCCAGCATCTCTGAAGCAATCCAACGCTTCTTTAAGGCAGGGCAGTCCAGCTATAGCTTCAGAGTCGAGGCGCATATGTGGAAATATGCGCCCTTGATTGTATAGGATGCAGGAATAGTAGCTGCGCTGCTGATAGCTCCAGAACCGATCTGATGAAATGCGAGGTCGGGTATAAGGGTTCTTGGCGCTGTTGAAGAAGGTGTTATGTGCCACGAAGCCATTCACATTGAAGACCCCAGGTGAAGTGCCAGTGCCTGGGAATCGTGGAAGTTTTGGCTTGGGCTTTTGGACTTGAGTTCTGTGCTCGACATGATACTCAAACTGTGGACCCGCAGTAGGTGGAGGAACCAGAACGGGCCAGCGGACCATAACAGGATGACCACGATCAAATGCCAGCTCAATTGTATGAGGTCTTGGAGGGGGAACAGGAGCATTGGCATTGTCTTCATGGGCTTTAGGGGCCACATTGGTTTCAGGTGCTTGTACCTCAGGTGCTTGGACTTCTGGCACTGCAGTAGCTTTAGGCGCCGCATTAGCTTCAGCCATGATGACGTCATTGGCTTCAGCGGTGATGTTGGTGGCCACCTCAGGGTTGTTAACCTCCACTTCAGGAGCTGGAGGGTCGGACACGTTCTCCTCGAGAACAACATCTTGGTGGGACGGGGGTGTAGCAACTCTTTCAACTCTTAGTGCTTCTTCTTCATCGGCTGATGCAGCTGGAATATCTTCAGCCATTTTGGCTTCGGACTCAGACACGTGCATAGTGGGAGTGACTTGGGGCCTTGGTCCTTTGCGAAGCCTGCGTAGTGCTGGCGACGCTTGTGGAGATGGAGTGTGCTGGGCCTCAAAGTCATCGTCATCTTGCACTGGTGGGGTAGCTTGCGGTCGGGGAGAGCTTGGAGTGTCTTGTCGTTGTGGGTGATCAGCCCACGATGCATCCTGAGCAGTTGGCGTCAGAGGACGACCAATGCTGATGAGTTCGTTGTGCGTGAGCACAGGCGATGATACCAATTGGTGCTCGATTTGAGGAAGGACTTCATCATCTTCAACATTGTCGTGAGGACCAATGTCTTCAGCTGCGGTGGGGTCAACAGCTGGATTGTCTTCAGCTTCAGGAGCCGCTGTGGAAGCAGGCTCATGAACTATCAACTGGCGCTCTTGACGTTCAGACGCAGGAAGAGCCACTGAGATTGGCTCGACATTAAGGGACTCTGTGGGAGCAGCCAGATCTCTCTTCTTGGTTTTGCGTTTCTTGGTTGGAGGAGCATCATCAGTGGTGCCCTTGGTTTTGCGATTTCTGGCTTCAGCTTCAGCAGCCCTTGTTTTCTTCAGTTCTGAAGCCACTGTGGGGACCTTAGGCTTCGAGCCTGTCATACTGGCTGGGAAGACAATTGGATGTACTTCCTGCCTTGGTGCTTCGGGTTCTGCCACAGCTGGCTTCTTCTTCTTCTTCTTGGCCGCCATTCTGGGGTCAATTCCTGGTCGCCTCAAGGCCTTGTGCTTTCCAGCCTCATTGTATCCTTGGACACATTTAGCAGCAAGATCCTTCATGCTCTCACGAGAACCTTTGGCTTCTTCGCGTTTGGTTCGGAATGCTTCCTTAAGCTCATGCATCATGGTCTGGAAGTTCTGTATGTCTTCGACATTGAGCTTGGCCATGTGCTTCTTGAACTGAACCTTTTCATAATCTATCTTATGCTTCAGTTCAACAATCTTCTGAGCTAGAGCCAGCTCAGCAGCAATGGCTCCGTGGAAGGTGACGCTGAGGCTAATGGGAAGCTGAAGATCATCAAAGCTGACATTTGGGATGTCAAACCACTCATCAATGAATGTGTTGATGATTTCAACATCAAAGAGAGGAAGGTCATTGAAGATTTCTACCTCTTTCTTGCTCTTGATCAACTGCTCAAGAGCGTCATCACCAAGATCGTCGCCTGGACAGATCAATGGCGTCATTGCGCAGAACAGCAGCAACACTTAGTGCTTGGCTGGTGGGTTGCAAGGGCATCTTCACTTTGGAGGGCTTGGAGATGCGTGACAAATCTTCAGACTGCACACTATGTTCAGGAGGTGCAGTGGCCAGAGGCTTCGTCCGTGAGACCTTTGGTGCTGGGGAAGGCTTTGAAGCTGTAGGTTTCTTCAGCTTCTTTGGCTTCGGTGGTGCAGGCGCTTCGTCAGAATCAGCGTCGTGTGCAGGTTCATCCACAGCTGTCCCTTGAACCATAATATGAGTGATGAGACCTTCTAGGTTGTAGAAGGGCCCAACAAGATTGGGTTTAGCTTCGCGTGTGCCATCGGCACGAGGAGCAGAGGGGCCTGGATTGAAGTCTAATCCCCGTGACTTCTTGTTTTCTTTAGCCGGATTCTTGGCAAACTAGAAGTTGTGCTTGAACAGATTATCGTCACAGCACCATAGTAATGAAGATGGGTCTGCATCTACAGGCTGTGGTCCACGGACCATGCAAGCATAGAAGCCTTGTTCAATGGCTTCTGCTCTGGACCTGGGTTGAAGGTTTTTGTACAAGATGTCTCCCCAGGGTCGCTTGATGGCATTCTTCTCAGCATATTCCTGGGTCAAGAACCTGTACTTGAACCATTGCTCGGCCCAGTATCTTCGAATCCATTGGATTCATGTCTTGCGCTGACCATAGCTTTCTTCGGGGTCAGTTTTGTACAGTTCATAAAGATCTTCGGGCATGACTGTTGATGTACCCCCACGGCGCTGTCTGCTGCCCTTTCTTGCAGATTTCTCTTTTGCCATGAAGTTCAGACTGAAAGGCTTCAACAGTGTCAAAGTCTTCCGTCTACTGGTCAGACAGGAACTGGCTTCAGGAGAATTTATATGATGCTGTAAGAATTATGCAAATGAATGCAGACTATGAGAACCAAGGGATTCTTCCACGGACATGTACCTATGACAGCATTAAGGTGCGAGGGAAGGGGAAGAGGTCATATGCATTCGCAGAAGATTTTGAAGATAAATCAGTTTAGAAGACCGACCTCATAGTGCGAAGACATTCACTCATAGATAGAGAGTTGGTTCCAGATTTGTACGAATCCATGAATAAGTACAAGTGAGGAATCTAACTACTTTGTGAAGCATAAGTGAACATACTAAGCATATTATGAGATGCAGTATGAAATACATTCAACTTGTGTGAATAGAAACTATTTGTGGTAGAAAATGATGAATCTATAGGATCAAAGGGGCCGTAAAAAGGAGGTTTTATTTACCACACGAAGAACTGCTAGACGGAGTGGGAGAAGAGGCCGAGCAGTTCGATCTTCCGTGCCCTAACTTGGTGACGGAGGACACCTACGGTGACGGCGGAGAAGACGATGTCCGTGGCCGGCGTGAAGACGGCGTCGGTGAGGTCGCGACAGCTAAGCGCTTCATCGCCGGTATCGTCGAGGGCTAGTGGTGGCGCTAGGGTTTGTGCGAGAGTGGAAGAAAGGATAATGACTGTGGTGAGGCGTGTATTTATAGGGATAGGGACGGCACAGTATTATTACACAGGTGCCCCTGGCAATTCACATCTGAAGGACACGTGGCTATCATGCAACACATCAGAGGTTGTTCCACGTTCCCACACACGCCTAGATTGTCGGGTGGTCGTTCCCACTTCTTCGGGTTTCAGGTTGAAGGATTTAGCATTGAAAAACAAATTAATGTTTGTCTCTGTGTCTTCTGCTGACAAGGACGCAGAGAAGACAGTTTGACAGTGTCAATTGAATGCATATGATTTGGATAGATAGACTTAAGATAGAAGCATAGAAGGGTTAGGATCCGATCACATTCACTTAGGTCAAAAGATTCAACCTGAAGACATAGCTATAAGTGAATGCTGTAGAGGAAAGAAACCAAATTGAAGATAAACATGAGGCCATGTTAACATTGAGGACAAACAAAATGCGAAGACTTTGCAAATGTAACGCCATGAGAAAAACACTTCAAAGGGAAGAATTTTGGTGGTGGCGTTACCCACCGTATAGGAAATATTAGACCCAGACATGGCACATAATTATCGTGGTGCTCTGAAGTCAAATTCCACGTTAATATATTCACACTCAGAATGTAAGTCTTCATTGATCGAAGATATACTTTACTTCGTGTGTTGCACATCTAAGTCATCAACATGCTTAAGTGTTAGGATGTGTGCCTGATCACAGGACATTTGAGGATTCCAAGATATTTAGCTCACACCGTAACTTGCAAAACCTCTTCTCATCCAAGGGCTTGGTGAAGATATCTGCCAATTGCTCCTCAGTGTTGACGTGTATGATATCAATATCTTCCTTCATAACATGATCTCTGAGAAAGTGATGACGAATTTCAATGTGCTTTGTCTTCGAGTGCTGAACTGGGTTGTTGGCAATCTTGATGGCACTCTCGTTGTCGCAGTGGAGTGGCACTTGTTTCAGATGGATGCCATAATCTTTGAGTGTTTGTTTCATCCATAGAAGCTGAGCGCAGCAAGATCCAACATCAATGTATTCAGATTCAGCAGTGGAGAGAGATACACAGTTCTGCTTCTTTGAAGACCAACATACAAGTGATCGTCCCAGAAAATGACATGTGCCTGATGTAGACTTGCGATCCACCTTGTCACCAGCATAATCAGCATCCGAGAATCCAACTAGATCAAATTCTAAGCCCTTTGGATTCCATAATCCTAGTGTTGGGGTGTGAGCCAAATATCTAAGAATTCGCTTCACAGCTAAGTGATGCATTCCTTTGGTGCCGCTTGGAACCGGGCACACATGCAAACACTAAGCAAGATATCTGGCCTAGATGCACATAAATAAAGCAAAGAACCAATCGTGGAGCAGTATACCTTTTGATCGAACTCTTTACCATTGTCGTCGGGACCCAGATGGTGTTTGGCTGGCATTGGTGTCATGTAGCCTTTACAGTCTTGCATTCCAAATTTCTTCAGGCAGTCTTTGAGGTATTTCTCTTGAGATATGAAGATGCCGTTGCGTTGCTGACGTATTTGAAGACCAAGGAAGAACTTTAGCTCACCCATCATGGACATCTGATATTGCTCTTGCATCATATATCCAAACTCTTCACTGTATTTCTGGTTAGTGCAGCCTAAGATAATGTCGTCCACATATATTTGGCATACAAACAGTTCACCATCATATGTCTTTGTGAAGAGAGTAGGATCCAGGGAACCAGGTTTGAAGCCTTTGCTCTTCAGGAAGTCTTTGAGTGTGTCATACCAAGCCCGAGGGGCTTGTTTGAGGCCATACAGTGCCTTGTTGAGCTTGTACACCATGTCAGGATGTTTTGGATCTTCAAAGCCAGGCGGTTGTGCAACATACACTTCTTCTTCAATCTTGCCATTGAGAAAAGCGCTCTTCACATCCATTTGATACAAAAGAATGTTATGATGATTTGCATAGGCCAGCAGTATGCGTATAGCTTCAAGCCTAGCCACAGGAGCAAATGTTTCATCGAAGTCAATCCCTTCAACTTGAGTATATCCTTGAGCAACGAGACGAGCTTTGTTTCTGACAACTTGACCATGCTCATCTTGCTTGTTGCGATATATCCATTTAGTGCCTATTATATTGTGCTTACGAGGATCAAGACGCTTAACTAGTTCCCATACATTATTCAGCTCAAACTGTTGAAGCTCTTCTTGCATAGCTTGAATCCATTCAGGTTCCATGAAGGCTTCATCAACTTTCTTGGGTTCAGATATTGAGACGAATGCGAAGTGCCCACAGAAATTTGCTAGCTGTGTTGCCCTTGAACGAGTGAGTAGACCTGGTGCATTGATGCTATCAATTATTCTCTCAATCTGTACTTCATTTGCAACACGAGGATGAACAGGACAAAGATTTTGCTCTTGCTGATCATTGTCATCGTTAGAAGGATTGTCTTCAGGCTGAGCATTGTCTTCAGGTTGATCAGGTGCAGAGATGATAAGTTCCTCTTCAGGCTGAGCTTCAGATGGTATGATTTCTCCAGTTCCCATAAGTTTGATTGATTCACTGGATGGAACTTCATCTAGCACATTTGGCAGGTGATCTCTTTGCGAGCCGTTAGTCTCATCGAACCGCACATCCACAGTTTCAACCACTTTATAGTGAAAGAGGTGGAAGACTCTGTAGGAGTGCGAATCCTTTCCATATCCAAGCATAAAACCTTCATGTGCTTTCGGTGCAAATTTTGAAGTGTGATGTGGATCCTTGATCCAGCACCTGGCACCAAATACTCTGAAGTAACTGACATTTGGCTTCTTGCCAGTAATGAGCTCATAGGATGTCTTGTTCAGAAGCTTGTGAAGATAAACACGGTTGATGATATGGCATGCAGTATCAATGGCTTCAGGCCAGAAGTTTCTTGGAGTCTTGTATTCATCGAGCATCGTCCGGGCCATCTCAATAAGTGTTCTGTTCTTGCGTTCCACGACGCCATTCTGCTGCGGAGTGTATGGAGCTGAGAATTCATGTGTGATGCCCAAAGTATCAAGACAAGTGTCTAGGCCAGTGTTCTTGAATTCAGTGTCATTGTCACTTCTGATGTGCTTGATCTTGACGCCATAGTTGTTCATGGCTCGATTGGCGAAACGTCTGAAGACATCCTGCACTTCAGTATTGTAGAGGATTATATGCACCCAAGTATATCTTGAATAATCATCAACAATGACAAAGCCATAGAGACAAGCAATAGTAGTAAGAGTTGAGTAATGAGTGGGACCGAAAAGGTCCATGTGGAGCAGTTCGAAGGGTTGAGTCGTTGTCATGATTGTCTTTGAGGGATGCTTGGCCCTCGTCATCTTTCCTGCTTCACAGGCACCGCATAAGTGATCCTTCTTGAACTTGACGCCCTCGATGCCTATGACATGCTTCTTCCTTGCAAGAGTGTGCAGGTTCCTCATGCCAGCATGCCCTAGCCTCCAATGCCAGAGCCAGCATTCAGAAGCTTTTGCTAGAAGACATACATCAAGTTGTGGTCCTGCTGAGAAATCTACCACGTACAAATCATCTTTCCGATACCCATCAAAGACTAGAGACTTGTCAGATTCCATTAGAACAAGGCAACGATATTTTCCAAATATCACAATCATGTTTAAATCACAAAGCATTGAGACAGACATTAATTTGAAACCAAGGGATTCAACAAGCATCACTTTATCCATGTGTTGATCCCTTGAGATTGCAACTCTACCTAGACCCAATACCTTGCTTTTACCAGTGTCAGCAAATGTGATGTGACTTTGTCAGATGGACGTAAAGTTGAGTCCATGAGAAGACTACGCTTGCCAGTCATGTGATTAGTACACCCACTATCAATAATCCATTCTGAAGTAGCTGGTGTCGTACCCTACAGTGCAGTTAGGGGGATAGGCTTCACGAAGAGAATTGTGAAGCATAAACATTTGACGAGCAAGTGGATTATGAAACCTTAGATCGAGGTTAGGACTGATAGGGCAAGTAGCAAGCGACTCAGGAACAAAATACATAATAAGACCATTTGGGCATTTGATCTTGCACCCTACAAGATGTTTAAGGTCCCCAGCAATAGCTTTAGACGAATTTGATTCTCGGCTGGAGACCTTTCCCTGCAAAAGAGAGTTAAGCTTTCTTAGCCACCCAGATCTTCAAGGGTGGCTTCGAAGCAATGAGTCTAAGTGCAGCATCTGAGAACTTTGGCTTTGGTGCCCTAGCAAAAAGTCTTGCTAGTGGACAATAGTACTCATAAGAATAAGCAGAGTAGTTCTTGGTCTGATGAACATGGCGGTTTGATGAAACGCGCTCATATTCATAGGCCTGAGTATGGCTTCCCTGCAAAACATTTGCATTAGTGTGACTCAGGTGAGTCCTTTGTCTGTATGAAGCCTTTGGACCATATGAAGCCTGTGGTCTGGGGTTTGTCTTCTTCACTTGTGGTGTCATGACGACATTCACAGGAAGATTCTCCAGCAACCTTTTCGGCACCTAGACTTTCTTCATAGGTGGCCCATTCCTGCAGTTAGTACCAATATACCTGGCAACCACTTCACCATTCTGATTCTTAAACAGTTTATAGTTTGCATCAAAGGATTCATCAATAACAATGGGATTAGCACAATTGAAGCCTGACAGGGTGGATGGATCCACTGAGGGTTCCTTTGTAGCAACCCATGTGGTTTTGGGGTACTGCTCAGGTTTCCAGTAAGAGCCATCAGCATTCATTTTCCTGTCGAACCCAAGACCCTCTTTCCTAGGGTTTCGGTTCAGGATCAGCCTTTTGGGAACATCACATAGTGTCTGATGCCCTTTGAGACTTTTGTACATCCCTGTTTCAAGCAATGTCTTCAACCTTGCATTTTCATCAGTAATAGCAATGGTATCCTCAGCAGAGGGGTTAGTTACCACATCAATAGTTGAAGATATTGCAATAGTAGCAGTAGTAGAACACCCAGCAACAAAAGTAGCATTGTCACGCTCAGTGCATTTAAGACATGGTGGTTCAAATCCTTCCTGAGCGGAACTGATCTGTCTGGCGCGAAGTGACTCATTTTCCTTTTGAAGATCTTCATGAGCCGCTCTCAATTTCTCAAGATCTTGCTTCCTTTGAAGATAATCATAGGAAAGCTTTTCATGAGTTGTTGAGAGAGTTTCATGACGACTTTCAAGTTCCTCATACTTAACATGAAGATTTTTTATGTCTTTAATTAAGGACTGAGATCGAGTCATTTCAGCGTCTAACAGGTCATCGCTTTTGTCTAATAGTTTTTGAATATGTTCCATAGCTTTCTGTTGTTCAGTTGCAATTTTAGCAAGTGTTTTGTAGCTGGGTTTGGAACCACAATCAGAGTCATCTTCACTGGATGTTTAATAGTGAGTAGTGCGTGTGTTTACCTTGGCACCACGTGCCATGAAGCAGTAGGTGGGAGCGGAGTAGTCCTTGTCATTTCATCGGTGTTGGTGATGAAGTCATTGTCTTCAGTGTTGAAGATGGACTTGGCAACGTATGTTGTAGCCAGACTTGCAATGCCAGAATCGGACTCCTCCTCAGACTCCACCTCCGCCTCCTCAGAAGCGGACTCCTCCTCTGAATCCATTTCCTTGCCAACAAACGCACAAGCCTTGCCAGATGAGCTCTTCTTGTGTGATGAAGACTTTGAGGAAGACTTGGAAGAAGACTTTGAGTATTTCTTCTTCTTCTTGTCGTCAGAATCATACTCCTTGCTCTTCTTCTTCTTCTTGTTCTCATTGTCCCACTGCGGACACTCAGAGATGTAGTGGCCAGGTTTCTTGCACTTGTGGCATGTTCTCTTCTTGTAGTCATGAGCAGAAGCTTCATCATTCCTTGAGCTTGATTGTGAAGACTTTCTGAAGCCTTTCTTCCTGGTAAATTTTTGGAACTTATTCACAAGCATAGCAAGATCCTTTCCAATGTCTTCAGGATCATCAGAACTACCGTCAGATTCTTCTTCAGATGAGGAGACAACTTTTGCCTTCAAGGCACGAGTTCGCCCATAGTTGGGACCGTAGATGTCTATTTTCTCAGAAAGCTGAAACTCATGTGTGTTGAGCCTTTCAAGTATGTCAGACGGATCGAGTGTCTTGAAGTCAGGACGTTCTTGAATCATCAGGGCTAGGGTGTCAAACGAGCTGCCAAGTGATCTCAGGAGTGTCTTGACGACTTCATGCTGTGTGATCTCAGTAGCACCGAGGGCTTGAAGCTCATTTGTGATGTCAGTGAGTCGATCAAACGTGAGCTGGACATTCTCATTGTCATTTCTCTTGAAGCGGTTGAAGAGGTTGCGAAGGACACTGATTCTCTAATCTCTCTGGGTTGAGACGCCTTCGTTGACCTTGGAGAGCTAGTCCCAGACTAGCTTGGATGTTTCCAAAGCACTCACACGGCCATACTGTCCTTTGGTCAGATGACCACAAATGATGTTCTTGGCAGTGGAGTCGAGTTGAACGAACTTCTTGACATCAGCAGCGGTGACACCTTCACCAGCCTTGGGAACGCCATTCTTGACAACATACCATAGGTCGACATCAATGGCTTCAAGATGCATGCGCATCTTATTCTTCCAGTAGGGATATTCAGTTCCATCAAAGACTGGGCACGCAGCAGAGACTTTGATTATCCCTGTAGTCGACATAGCTAAAACTCCAGGTGGTTAAACCGAATCACACAGAACAAGGGAGTACCTTGCTCTTATACCTATTGAAAGTGCTAGTGATCGACTACAGGGGGGTGAATAGGCGATTTTTATGAAAGTCTTCAATGCATGGAAGTTTTGAAGACAAACGATAGAAATAAACCTATTACCATGCAGCGGAAGGTAGACTACACTAAGCAAGCCATAGTCAAGTATTGAATGAAGTGAAAGCACAACGACTAATAGCAGCTAGGCAGTATAGATCAGGTAGGAAGATAGTGTGAAGCCAATCAGAACAAGCAGTGACTCAGTGAAGACAAAATATAATGCAATCATACAATGACTTCACCAGAGCCAACAGTAAGTAAAGGAATGGGAAGGATGAAACCAGTGACTCGTTGAAGACAATAATTTGTTGGACCAGTTCCAGTTGCTGTGACAACTATATGTCTGGTTAGGGAGGCTGAGATTCAACTCAGAAGACCGTGTCTTCACCTTATTCCCCTTGAGCTAAGGACACCCAGTCCTCGCCCAATCACTCTGGTAAGTCTTCAAGGTAGACTTCCAAACCTTCACAGGCTTCGTTCACCGGTGATCCACAATGACTCTTGGATGCTCAGAACGCGACGCCTAACCAGCTGGAGGATTCACAGTACTCAAGTGTAATAAGTCTTCATATCACACAGACAAGAAGACTTCAGTGATGCCTAACACTCTTTGGCTCTGGGTGTTTAGGGCTTTGTCCTCGCAAGGAATTCTCTCTCAAAGGCTTCGAGGTGGGTTGCTCTCAAACGACAAAAGCCGTACACTAACTCTGAGCAGCCAACCGTTTATGGTTGTAGGGGGTGGGCTATTTATAGCCACTAGGCAACCCAACCTGATTTGTTCGAAATGACCCTGGGTCACTAAGGAACTGACACGTGTTCCAACAGTCAGATTTCAAACACACACGGCAACTTTACTTGGGCTATGAGCAAAGCCCAGGCCAAGTGAAATGCGAGGTTTGGTGTAAGGGTTCTTGGCGCTGTTGAAGAAGGTGTTGTGTGCCACGAAGCCATTCACATTGAAGACCCCAGGTCAAGTTGCAGTTCCTGGGAATCGTGGAAGTCTTGGCTTGGGCTTATTACACTTGGCCTGGGCTTTGCTCGTAGCCCAAGTAAAGTTGCCGTGTGTGTTTGAAATCTGACTGTTGGAACACGTGTCAGTTCCTTAGTGACCCAGGGTCATTTCGAACAAATCAGGTTGGGTTGCCTAGTGGCTATAAATAGCCCACCCCCTACAACCATAAATGGTTGGCTGCTCAGAGTTAGTGTACGGCTTTTGTCGTTTGAGAGCAACCCACCTCGAAGCCTTTGAGAGAGAATTCCTTGCGAGGACAAAGCCCTAAACACCCAGAGCCAAAGAGTGTTAGGCATCACTGAAGTCTTCTTGTCTGTGTGATATGAAGACTTATTACACTTGAGGACTGTGAATCCTCCAGCTAGTTAGGCGTCGCGTTCTGAGCATCCAAGAGTCATTGTGGATCACCGGTGAACGAAGTCTGTGAAGGTTTGGAAGTCTACCTTGAAGACTTACCGGAGTGATTGGGCGAGGACTGGGTGTCCTTAGCTCAAGGGGAATAAGGTGAAGACACGGTCTTCTGAGTTGAATCTCAGCCTCCCTAACCAGACGTACAGTTGTCACAGCAACTGGAACTGGTCCAACAACTCATTGTCTTCAATGAGCCACTAGTTCTATCCTTCCCATCTCTTTATGTACAGTTGGTCCTTGTGAAGTCATTGCCCGTTTGCATTATCTTTTGTCTTCACTGAGTGACTACTTGTTCTGATTGGCTTCATACTATCTTCCAATTTGATCCATACTGCCTAGTTGCTATTAGTCGTTGTGCCTTCACTTCACGGAATACTTGACTATGGATTGTCTAGTGTAGTCTACCTTCCGCTGCATGGTAATAGGTTTATTTCTATCGTTTGCCTTCTAAACTTCCATGTATTGAAGACGTTCGTAAAAATCGCCTATTCACCCTCCTCTAGTCGATCACTAGCACTTTCAATTGGTATCAGAGCAAGGTACTCCCTTGTTCTGTGTGATTCGGTTTAACCACCTGGAGTTTTAGCTATGTCGACTGCAGGGATAATCAAAGTCTCCGCTGCATGCCCAGTCTTCAATGGAACTGAATATCCCTATTGGACGAATAAGATGCGCATGCATCTTGAAGCTATTGATGTCGACCTCTGGTATGTCGTCAAGAATGGCGTCCCCAAGGCTGGTGAAGGTGTCACCGCTGCTGATGTCAAGAAGTTCGTTCAACTGGACTCCACGTCCAAGAACATCATCTGTGGTCATCTGACCAAAGGACAGTATGGCCGTGTGAGTGCTCTGGAAACATCTAAGCTAGTCTGGGACTGGCTCTCCAAGGTCAACGAAGGCATCTCAACCCAGAGAGATCAAAGAATCAGTGTCCTTCGCAACCTCTTCAACTGCTTCAAGAGAAACGACAATGAGAATGTTCAGCTCACGTTTGATCGCCTCACTGACATCACAAATGAACTTCAAGCCCTCGGACCTACTGAGATCACCAAGAATGAAGTCGTCAAGACACTCCTGAGATCACTTGACAGCTCGTTTGACACCCTAGCCCTAATGATTCAAGAACGTCCTGACTTCAAGACACTCGATCCGTCTGACATACTTGAAAGGCTCAACACACATGAGTTTCAGCTTTCTGAGAAAAGAGACATCTATGGTCCCAACTATGGGCGAACTCTTGCCTTGAAGGCAAAAGCTGTCTCCTCATCTGAAGAAGAATCTGACAGCAGTTCTGATGATCCTGAAGACATTGGAAAGGAGCTTGCTATGCTTGTGAAGAAGTTCCAAAAATTCACCAAGAAGAAAGGCTTCAGAAAGTTATGATGGTTATGTTTCCTAACCATAGACATGAGTTGTCATTTGATTAACGGGATCACATCATTAGAGAATGATGTGATTGACTTGACCCATCCATTAGCTTAGCACGATGATCGTTTAGTTTGTTGCTATTGCTTTCTCCATAACTTATACATGTTCCTATGACTATGAGATCATGCAACTCCCGAATACCGGAGGAACACTAAGTTTGCTACCAAACGTCACAACGTAACTGGGTGATTATAAAGGTGCTCTACAGGTGTCTCTGATGGTGTTTGTTGAGTTGGCATAGATCGAGATTAGGATTTGTCACTCCGATTGTCGAAGAGGTATCTCTGGGCCCTCTCGGTAATGTACATCACTATAAGCCTTGCAAGCAATGTAGCTAATGAGTTAGTTACGAGATGTAGCATTACGGAATGAGTAACGAGACTTGCCGGTAACTAGATTGAACTAGGTATTGAGATACCGACGATCAAATCTCGGGCATGTAACATACTGATGACAAAGGGAACAACGTATATCGTTATGCGGTTTGATCGATAAAGATCTTCATAGAATATGTAGGAACCAATATGAGCATCCAGGTTCCACTATTGGTTATTGACTGGAGACGTGTCTCGGTCATGTCTACATAGTTCTTGAACCCGTAGGGTCCGCACGCTTAACGTTCGGTGATGATTGCTACCTCTTGAGCACTGCGTTGGTTTTTCCCCGAAGAGGAAGGGATGATGCAACAAAGTAGCGTAAGTATTTCCCTCAATTTTTTAGAACCAAGGTATCAATCCAGTAGGAGGCTACGCGCGAGTCCCTCGTACCTGCACAAAACAAATAAATCCTCGCAACCAACGCAATAAGGGGTTGTCAATCCCTACACGGCCACTTACGAGAGTGAGATCTGATAGATATGATAAGATAATATTTTTGGTATTTTTATGATAAAGATGCAAAGTAAAATAAAGGCAAAGTAAAAAAGCAAAGGAAATAACTAAGTATTGGAAGATTAATATGATGAAGATAGACCCGGGGGCCATAGGTTTCACTAGTGGCTTCTCTCAAGAGCATAAGTATTCTACGGTGGGTGAACGAATTACTGTTGAGCAATTGACAGAATTGAGCATAGTTATGAGAATATCTAGGTATGATCATGTATATAGGCATCACGTCCGAGACAAGTAGACCGACTCCTGCCTGCATCTACTACTATTACTCCACTCATCGACCGCTATCCAGCATGCATCTAGAGCATTAAGTTAATGAAAATAGAGTAACGCCTTAAGCAAGATGACATGATGTAGAGGGATAAACTAATGCAATATGATGAAAACCCCATCTTGTTATCCTCGATGGCAACAATACAATACGTGCCTTGCTGCCCCTACTGTCACTGGGAAAGGACACCGCAAGATTGAATCCAAAGCTAAGCACTTCTCCCATTGCAAGCAAGATCAATCTAGTAGGCCAAACCAAACTGATAATTCGAAGAGACTTGCAAAGATAACCAATCATACATAAAAGAATTCAGAGAAGATTCAAATATTTTTCATAGATAGACTTGATCATAAACCCACAATTCATCGATCTCAACAAACACACCGCAAAAAGAAGATTACATCGAATAGATCTCCACAAGAGAGGGGGAGAACATTGTATTGAGATCCAAAAATAGAGAAGAAGCCATCTAGCTAATAACTATGGACCCGTAGGTCTGAGGTGAACTACTCACACTTCATCGGAGGGCTATGGTGAAGATGTAGAAGCCCTCCGTGATGGATACCCCCTCCGGTGGAGCTCCGGAACAGGCCCCAAGATGGGATCTTGTGGATACAGAAAGTTGCGGCGGTGGAATTAGGGTTTTGGCTCTATTTCTGATCGTTTGGGGGTACGTAGGTATATATAGGAGGAAGGAGTACGTCGGTGGAGCAACAGGGGGCCCACGAGGGTGGAGGGCGCGCCTGGGAGGGGGGGAGGGTAGGCGCGCCCCCTACCTCGTGGCCTCCTCCTTTGTTTCTTGACGTAGGGTCCAAGTCTCCTGGATCATGTTCGGTGAGAAAATCACGTTCCCGAAGGTTTCATTCCGTTTGGACTCCGTTTGATATTCCTTTTCTTCGAAACCCTAAAATAGGTAAAAACATCAATTCTGGGTTGGGCCTCCGGTTAATAGGTTAGTCCCAAAAATAATATAAAAGTGGATAATAAAGCCCAATAATGTCCAAAACAGTAGATAATATAGCATGGAGCAATCAAAAATTATAGATATGTTGGAGACGTATCAAGCATCCCCAAGCTTAATTCCTGCTTGTCCTCGAGTAGGTAAATGGTAAAAACAGAATTTTTGATGCGGAGTGCTACTTGGCATAATTTTAATGTAATTCTTCTTAATTGTGCTATGAATATTCAGATCCGAAAGATTCAAGATAAAAGTTCATATTGACATAAAGTAATAATACTTCAAGCATACTAACTAAGCAATTATGTCCTCTCAAGATAACATGGCCAAAGAAAGTTCATCCCTACAAAATCATATAGTTTAGTCATGCTCCATTTTTGTCACACAAGAATGCTCTCATCGTGAACAACCCCGATGGCAAGCCAAGCAATTGTTTCATACTTTAGTAATCTCAAACCTATAAACTTTCATGCAATATATGAGCGCGAGCCATGGATATAGCACTATGGGTGGAATAGAATATGATGATGGGGGTTATGTGGAGAAGACAAAAAAGGAGAAAGTCTCACATCAACGAGGCTAATCAATGGGCTATGGAGATGCCCATCGATTGATGTTAATGCAAGGAATAGGGATTGCCATGCAACGGATGCACTAGAGCTATAAATGTATGAAAGCTCAACAAAAAAAACTAAGTGGGTGTGCATCCAACTTGCTTGCTCATGAAGACCTAGGGCACTTGAGGAGGCCCATTGTTGGAATATACAAGGCAAGTTCTATAATGAAAAATTACCACTAGTATATGAAAGTGACAAGACAAAAGACTCTCTATCATGAAGATTATGGTGCTACTTTGAAGCACAAGTGTGGAAAAGGATAGTAGCATTGTCCCTTATTTTTTTATTTTTTTATTTGGCCTTTCTTTTTTGGCCTTTCTTTTTTTGGCCTTTCTCTCTTTTTTAGGACAATGCTCTATGAATGATGGTCATCACACTTCTATTTACTTACAACTCAAGAATTACAACTTGATACTTAGAACAAGATATGACTCTATATGAATGCCTCCGGCGGTGTACCGGGATATGCAATGAACCAAGAGTGACACGTATGAAAGAACTGTGAATGGTGGCTTTGCCACAAATACTATGTCAACTACATGATCATGCTAAGCAATATGACAATGATGAATGTGTCATGATAAACGGAATGGTGGAAAGTTGCATGGCAATATATCTCGGAATGGCTATGGAAATGCCATAATAGGTAGGTATGGTGGCTGTTTTGAGGAAGATATAAGGAGGTTTATGTGTGAAAGAGCGTATCATATCACGGGGTTTGGATGCACCAGCGAAGTTTGCACCAACTCTCAATGTGAGAAAGGGCAATGCACGGTACCGAAGAGGCTAGCAATGATGGAAGGGTGAGAGTGCGTATAATCCATGGACTCAACATTAGTCATAAAGAACTCACATACTTATTGCAAAAATCAACAATTCATCAAAAACCAAGCACTACGCGCATGCTCCTAGGGGGATAGATTGGTAGGAAAAGACCATCGCTCGTCCCCGACCGCCACTCACAAGGAAGACAATCAAATAACACCCCATGTTTCAAATTTGTTACATAACGTTTACCATACGTGCATGCTACGGGACTTGCAAACTTCAACACAAGCATTTCTCAAATTCACAACTACTCAACTAGCACGACTTTGATATTATTACCTCCATATCTCAAAACAATCATCAAGCATCAAACTTCTCTTAGTATTCAAAACACTCATAAGAAAAAAATTATTAATCTTGAACACCTAGCACATTAGGATTATTTAAGCAAATTACCATGCTATTTAAGACTCTCAAAATAATCTAAGTGAAGCATGATATATCAATAGTTTCTATAAAACAAATCCACCACCGTGATCTAAAATTTATAAGTGAAGTACTAGAGCAAAACTATATAACTCAAATGATATAAGCGAAGCACATAGAGTATTCTAACAAATTCCAAATCATGTATGGCTCTCTCAAAGGGTGTGTACAGCAAGGATGATTGTGGTAAACTAAAAAGCAAAGACTCAAATCATACAAGACGCTCCAAGCAAAACACATACCATGTGGTGAATAAAAATATAGCTCCAAGTAAAGTTACCGATAGAAGTAGACGAAAAGAGGGGATGCCTTCCGGGGCATCCCCAAGCTTTGGCTTTTAGGTGTCCTTAGATTATCTTTGGGGTGCCATGGGCATCCCCAAGCTTAGGATCTTGCCACTCCTTGTTCCATAATCCATCAAATCTTTACCCAAAACTTGAAAACATCACAACACAAAACTTAAAGTAGAAAATCTCGTGAGCTCCGTTAGCGAAAGAAAACAAAAGACCACTTCAACGTACTGTAATGAACTCATTCTTTATTTATATTGGTGTTAAACCTACTGTATTCAAACTTCTCTATGGTTTATAAACTATTTTACTAGCCATAGATTCATCAAAATAAGCAAACAACACACGAAAAACAGAATCTGTCAAAAACAGAACAGTCTGTAGTAATCTGTAGCTAGCGCAAGATCTGGAACCCCCAAAATTCTAAAATAAATTTCTGGACGTGAGGAATTTATCTATTAATCATCTGAAAAAATAATTAACTAAATAGCACCTTCCAAATAAAAATGGCAGCAGTTCTCGTGAGCGCTAAAGTTTCTGTTTTTTACAGCAAGATATCAAGACTTTCCCCAAGTCTTCCGAACGGTTCTACTTGGCACAAACACTAATTAAACACAAAAAACACAACCTAAACAGAGGATAGATAAATTATTTATTACTAAACAGGAGCAAAAATCAAGGAATAAAAAAAATTGGGTTGCCTCCCAACAAGCGCTATCGTTTAACGCCCCTAGCTAGGCATAAAAAGCAAGGATAGATCTAGGTATCACCATCTTTGGTAGGCAATCCATAAGTGGCTCTCATAATAGATTCATAAGGTAATTTAATTTTCTTTCTAGGAAAGTGTTACATGCCTTTCCTTAACGGAAATTGAAATCTAATATTTCCTTCCTTCATATCAATAATTGCACCAATCGTTCTAAGGAAAGGTCTACCAAGAATAATAGGACATGAAGGATTGCAATCTATGTCAAGAACAATAAAATCTACGGGTACATAATTCCTATTTGCAACAATTAGGACATCATTAATTCTTCCCATAGGTTTCTTAATAGTGGAATCCGCAAGATGCAAGTTTAGAGAGCAATCATCAAAATCACGGAAACCTAACAAATCGCACAAAGTCTTTGGAATCGTGGAAACACTAGCTCCCAAATCACATAAAGCATAGAACTCATGATCTTTAATCTTAATTTTAATAGTTGGTTCCCACTCATCATAAAGTTTTCTAGGGATAGAAACTTCCAATTCAAGTTTTTCTTCATAAGATTGCATCAAGGCATCAACGATATGTTTAGTGAACGCTTTATTTTGACTATAAGCGTGAGGAGAATTTAGCATGGATTGCAACAAGGAAATACAATCAATCAAAGAGCAATTTTCATAATTAAATTCCTTGAAATCCAGAATAGTGGGTTTAGCAACATCTAGGGTTTTAATTTCTTTGATCCCACTTTCATCAATTTTAGCATTAAGATCTAAAAACTCTGAATTCTTGGAATGCCTTCTAGGTAAAGGTGGATCATAATCAGTCCCATAATAATTAAGTTTCATATTGCAAAACAAAGATTTAATATGGGACACATCAATAACTTTTAGATCTTCATCTTTATTTTCATAGGAACTAGAAGAACACGCTCTTATAAAGGCATCTTTCTTAGCATGCATCCTAGCGGTTCTTTCTTTGCACTCATCAATGGAATTCTCATGGCTTTGAGAGACTAATTGATATCATGCTTAGGTGGAATAGATCTAAGTTTCAAAGAATCAACATCAAGAGAAATTCTATCAACGTTCCTAGCCAACTCATCGATCTTAAGCAATTTTTCTTCAATCAAAGCATTGAAATTCTTTTGCGAAGTAATAAATTCTTTAATATTAGATTCAAAATCAGAGGGAATCTTATTATAATTTCCATAATAATTGTTGTAGGAATTACCGTAATTATTAGAGGGATTACTAGGATAAGGCCTAGGATTAAAATTTCCTCTATACGAGTTGTTACCAAAATTATTCCTACCAACAAAATTCACATCCATAGATTCATTATTATTCTCAATCAAAGTAGACAAGGGCATATCATTAGGATCAGAAGAAACACTTTTACCAGAAAATAATTTCATAAGTTCATCCATCTTTCCACTCAAAACATTAATTTCTTCTATCGCATGCACCTTTTTATTAGTAGATCTTTCAGTATGCCATTGAGAATAATTAACCATAATATTATCTAGGAGTTTAGTAGCTTCTCCTAAAGTGATCTCCATAAAAGTGCCTCCCGCGGCCGAATCTAAAAGATTTCTAGAAGGAAAATTCAATCCGGCATAATTTTTTTGTATAATCATCCACAAATTCAAACCATGAGTAGGGCAATTACGTATCATTAATTTCATCCTCTCCCAAGCTTGTGCAACATGTTCATGATCAAGTTGCTTAAAATTCATAATATCATTTATAAGGGAGATGATCTTAGTGGGAGGGAAAAACTTAGAGATAAAAGCATCTTTGCACTTATTCCATGAATCAATACTATCTTTAGGCAAAGACGAAAACCAAGCTTTAGCACGATCTCTAAGCAAAAAAGGAAATAGCTTCAATTTAACAATATCATTATCCACATCTTTCTTCTTTTGCATATCACACAAATAAACGAAGCTATTTAGATGGGTAGCGGAATCTTCACTAGGAAGGCCGGAAAACGGATCTTTCATGACAAGATTCAGCAAGGCAGCATTAATTTCACAAGATTCGGCATCGGTAAGAGGAGCAATCGGAGTGCTAATAAAATCATTGTTGTTGGTATTGGTAAAGTCACACAATTTAGTGTTATCTTGAGCCATCGTGACAAGCAAGCAATCCAACACACAAGCAAACAAAAAGCAAGCGGGCAAAAAGAGGCAAACGGGAAAGAGAGGGAGGATAGAGAGAGAAAGAGCGAATAAAACGGCAAGGGTGAAGTGGGGGAGACAAAAACGAGAGGCAAATGGCAAGTAATGTAATGCGGGAGATAGGGATTGTGATGGGTACTTGGTATATTGACTTTTGTGTAGACTCCCCGGCAACGGCACCAGAAATCCTTCTTGCTACCTCTTGAGCACTGCGTTGGTTTTTCCCAAAGAGGAAGGGATGATGCAGCAAAGTAGCGTAAGTATTTCCCTCAGTTTTTGAGAACCAAGGTATCAATCCAGTAGGAGGCTACGCACGAGTCCCTCGTACCTGCACAAAACAAATAAATCCTCACAACCAACGCGATAAGGGGTTGTCAATCCCTACACGGCCACTCATGAGAGTGAGATCTGATATATATGATAAGATATTATTTTTGGTATTTTTATGATAAAGATGCAAAGTAAAATAAAAGCAAAGTAAAAAGCAAAGGAAATAACTAAGTATTGGAAGATTAATATGATGAAGATAGACCCGGGGGCCATAGGTTTCACTAGTGGCTTCTCTCAAGAGCATAAGTATTCTAAGGTGGGTGAACGAATTAGTGTTGAGCAATTGACAGAATTGAGCATAGTTATGAGAACATCTAGGTATGATCATGTATATAGGCATCACGTCCGAGACAAGTAGACCGACTCCTGCCTGCATCTACTACTATTACTCCACTCATCGACCGCTATCCAGCATGCATCTAGAGTATTAAGTTAATGAAAACAGAGTAACGCCATAAGCAAGATGATGTAGAGGGATAAACTCATGCAATATGATGAAAACCCCATCTTGTTATCCTCGATGGCAACAATACAATACGTGCCTTGCTACCCCTACTGTCACTGGGAAAGGACACCGCAAGATTGAACCCAAAGCTAAGCACTTCTCCCACTGCAAGAAAGATCAATCTAGTAGGCCAAACCAAACTAATAATTCGAAGAGACTTTCAAAGATAACCAATCATACATAAAAGAATTCAGAGAAGATTCAAATATTGTTCATAGATAGACTTGATCATAAACCCACAATTCATCGGTCTCAACAAACACACCGCAAAAAGAAGATTACATCGAATATATCTCCACAAGAGGGGGAGAACATTGTATTGAGATCAAAAAAGAGAGAAGAAGCCATCTAGCTAATAACTATGGACCCGTAGGTCTGAGGTGAACTACTCACACTTCATCTGAGGGGCTATGGTGATGATGTAGAAGCCCTCCGTGATGGATACCCCCTCCGGCGGAGCTCCGGAACAGGCCCCAAGATGGGATCTCGTGGATACAGAAAGTTGCGGTGGTGGAATTAGGGTTTTGGCTCCGTTTCTGATCGTTTGTGGGTACGTAGGTATATATAGGAGGAAGGAGTACGTCAGTGGAGCAACAGGGGGCCCACGAGGGTGGAGGGCGCGCCTAGGGGGTAGGCGCGCCCCCCTACCTCGTGGCCTCCTCCTTTGTTTCTTGACGTAGGGTCCAAGTCTCCTGGATCATGCTCGGTGAGAAAATCACGTTCCCGAAGGTTACATTCCGTTTGGACTCCGTTTGATATTCCTTTTCTTCGAAACCCTAAAATAGGCAAAAACAGCAATTCTGGGCTGGGCCTCAGGTTAGTAGGTTAGTCCCAAAAATAATATAAAAGTGGATAATAAAACCCAATAATGTCCAAAACAATATATAATATAGCATGGAGAATCAAAAATTATAGATACGTTGGAGACGTATCAACGATCATATTATGAGTTTATGTGTTTTGATGTACCGAAGGTAGTTCGGAGTCCCGGATATGATCGCGGAGATGACGAGGAGTCTCGAAATGGTCGAGACATAGCGATTGATATGTTGTACGACTATATTTGGACATCGGAATGGTTCCGGGTGAGATCGGGCATTTATCGATGTATCGGGAGGTTACCGGAACCCCCCGGGAGGTATATGGGCCTTATTAGGCCATAGTGGGAGAGAGGAGAAAGGAGAAAAGGCGGGGGCGCCCCCCCAAGCCCAATCTGAATTGGGAGGGGGCTGGCCACCCCTTTCCTTCCTCCTTCCTTCCCCTTCCTTCTCTCCTAATCCAACTAGGGAGGGGGGGAATTCTACTCCCGGTGGGAGTAGGACTCCCCTTGGGGGCGCCTAGGAGGTCGGCCCCCTCTGAAAGCACAAGTGCTCCCTGGGTGGTTTTGGTAATTAATGCCAACATATCTCTTGTTGGACTAATGTTTTCATCTAGTATATTTCAGACAAGTTCAACAGATGGCATGGCATGGATCAGAAAGTGGACCCCTCAAAATACTAAGAACACATGTTGGCTCAAGCTCAAGACTCTACATTTTATTTCTAGTGATCCAAGATCATATTGAGTCCATAGGAAAAGCCAATACTATTAAAAGGGGATGAGGTGTTGCTTAATGGCTTACTTGCTCAAAGTGCTTAGTGATATACTCCAAAGCCCTCAACCACTTTCCCGTATCCACATATGTCCCAAACCAAAAGTCAAACTCGGACCCACCGAAATTTCCTACCCGGCGCCACCGAGTTCACTTGACATAGCCACTGCCAGAAACCCTAGTCAAATTGGTCTCACCGATGGGATCTCTGTCTCACCGAGATGGGCTTGCAAACTCTTTGTTACCTATTGCAATAATTTCGATCCCATCGAGATATGCAATCGGTCCCACCGAGTTTGCTTGACCAACTCTCTGTTTTGCCTATTACCAAAATCGGTCTCACCCAGTTTGCGTAATCGGTCAAACCGAGACGAGGTATTACCCTAACCCTAGCACATCGGTCCCACCAAGTTGATCATATCGGTCCCACCGAAATGTCTAACGGTCACATTATGAACTAAATCGATCCGACCGAGTTGTCTGATTTGGTCCCACCGAGTTTGGTGAATTGTGTGTAATGGTTAGATTTTGTGTGGACGCTATATATACCCCTCCACCCACTCTTCATTCATGGGGAGAGCCATCAGAACATGCCTACACTTCCAACATACATTTTCTGAGAGAGAACCACCTACACTTGTGTTGAGGTCAGGATATTCCATTCCAACCACATAAATCTTGATCTCTAGCCTTCCCCAAGTTGCTTTCCACTCAAACCCTCTTTCCACCAAATCCAATCCTATGAGAGAGAGCTGAGTGTTGGGGAGACTATTATTTGAAGCACGAGAGAAAGAAGTTCATCATCAACACACCATCTATTACCTTTTGGAGAGTGGTGTCTCCTAGATTGGTTAGGTGTCACTTAGGAGCCTCCGTCAAGATTGTGGAGTTGAACCAAGGAGTTTGTACGGGCAAGGAGATCGCCTACTTCGTGAAGATCTACCCTAGTGAGGTAAGTCCTTCGTGGGCGATGGCCATGGTGGGATAGACAAGGTTGCTTCTTCGTGGACGCTTCGTGGGTGGAGCCCTCTATGGACTCGCGCAACCGTTACCCTTCGTGGGTTGAAGTATCCATCAACGTGGATGTATGATAGCACCACCTATCGGAACCACGCCCAAAATCTCCGTGTCTCCAATTGCGTTTGCACACTCAAATCCCATCCCCTTACATTCTTACAACTTGCATGATTTACTTTCCGCTGCTCATATACTCTTGTCACGCTTGCTTGATATGTGTTGTGAATGTTTAAAATTGTGCTAAAACTCCACTTCAACTTAAAGAAAATTAAAAACTGCAACTTTTCTTACTAAGAGTCTATTCACCCCCCTCTAGACACCTCTTCTCGATCCTTTCAATTGGTATCAGAGCATTGGTCTCCATTGCTTTGGTTTAAACACCTTTGGAGGAAGATGGTTGAGTCTATGTTAGGGAGTCTTAGACATAGAGTGCCTATACTTGATGGAGATTACTTTCATGAGTGAAAAAATGAGATGCTTGAGACTTTCAATGAATATCATTTGAACAAGTACATTACTAGCCCTTGTGCACATCATGTTGATCCTTTGCATCCTACCCTTGATGAGTCTATTGACATGATCCGTAGTCTTAGAATTGTCAATTTAATTACTAGAGGTTTGCCCAGAAACTTGCTTGCTAGCTTGCCTGCTCTTGATTGTGCCTACACCATATGGAGATTCCTTGAGGAATTATTTCCAAACTATTCCTTGAAAAACTTAGATGAGATTCTTCACAAGTCTATTGCCTTGAGTAAGATGAGTTCCAATGATCCCAAATTTGGTGATTGTTTATTTGAGCTTACTAATCTTACGAGTGCCAAAGGAGATGTTGGAATCATTAGCAATGTCATTTCCGAAGTCATTAGAATTCATAGAGATGAACATTGTTACGGTCATACTTCTAATGAATCACTCTCTCTAGGAATTTATCCACCACATGACGATGTTGAACATGCATACTATGATGGGGATGATGATAGTGACTATGATCTTGATGATCCAGTGAGACACTTTGGTCTTATGGCTAATCTTCGCGGCTTCATGGCTGGAGGAAAGGAATGGGTTCTAGATAGTGGGTGTACCGATCATATGACTGGAGACAAAGATATGTTTCGTGAGCTTGCTGAAAACGACAGCCCCCGAAAGTATGTCACTTTTGGTGATAACTCAAAGGGTAAGGTGGTTGGCCTTGGTAAGGTGGACATCTCACCTGATAGCTCCATTCAAAATATTGTGCTCGTTGAATCTCTTGGCTACAATTTACTTTCCGTATCTAGTCTTGCTGACTTTGGTTTCAATGTCCTATTTACTGAAGTAGATTGCCAAGTGTTTCCTAGAGATAATCATAAAATGGTCTTCACCAGTACACATAGAGGTGATCTTTACATTGTTGATTTCACTAAAAAGGTTCAACCTAGAACTTGCCTAATTGCTAAATCCTCGAAAGGTTGGTTGTGGCATAGAAGGTTAGGTCATGTGGGCATGCGAAATCTTGATAAGCTTATTAAAGGTGGTCATATCCTTGGAGTAAAAGATGTTATATTTGACAAGGATAGACTTTGTAGTGCTTGTCAAGCAGGAAAACAAGTTGGAGGAAGTCACCCAGTGAAGAACATTATGACCACGAGAAGACCGCTCGAGCTACTTCATATGGATCTCTTTGGTCCCAATGCCTACAAGAGTCTCGGTGGTAACTCATTTGGTCTAGTCATAGTTGATGATTTTTCAAGATTTACGTGGGTGTTCTTTCTTGATGATAAATCGCATGTCCAAAATATCTTCAAGAGCTTCGCTAGGAAGGCGCAAAATCGATTTGAAGTGAAGATCAAGAAGGTTCGCAGCGACAATGGAACTGAGTTCAAGAACACAAATGTGGATACATTTCTTGACAAAGAAGGGATTTCACACGAGTTCTCGGCTACGTACACACCTCAACAAAATTGAGTTGTTGAGAGGAAGAACCGAACTCTTATTGAGATGGCAATAACGATGCTTGATGAGTACAAGACTCCAAAACACTTTTGGGCGGAAGCGGTTGAGACAGCCTGTCATGCAACAAATCGCTTGTATCTTCACAAGCTGCTCAGCAAGATGGCATACGAGCTTCTCACCGGTAACAAACCCCAAGTTGGATACTTTCGAGTATTCAGCTCAAAGTGCTACATTCTTGATAAGCATCATCGTTCTAAATTTGCTCCTAAATCTCATGAAGGTTTCCTACTTGGTTATGGCTCACACTCTCACACTTACCGTGTCTACAACAATTTCACGGCTCGCAAGTAGAGAAATTGCCAATTGATGTAGGAGATAAGGATCCTTCAGAAGCAATCCAAGACTTGTCTATTGGCAAGATTCGTCCAACGAAGGTAAAGGAGAGTACCTCGTCTGTCCAAGTGGAAGCTTCTACCTCACGACAAGGTGAACCAAGAGTTGATACGGAAGCATCCACAAGTGGGACGCACCAAGATGAATAAAACGAGGAAGTACACCAAGAAGAACCTCATCGACCTCCTTCTCCACCAAGACAAGAGAACAAAAATGCCAATAATGAAGAAGGCCAAGAAGAAGGACAGGATGATGAAGAAGATGCTCCACCCCAACCCAAGCAAAAGCTTTCACGAGTTCGAGCAAGAGTCTCAAGAGAACATCCCGTCGAACAAATCTTCAATGATATTCAAACCGGGAGAATCACTCGCTCTAAAACTCATTTGGCTAACTTTTGTGAACATTATTCATTCATCTCTATCATTGAACCTATGAAGCTTGAAGAAGCATTGGAAGATCCGGATTGGATAAATGCCATGCATGAAGAGCTACACAACTTCGAGAGAAATCAAGTGTGGACATTGGTCGAGAAGCCTGAAAATAACCACAATCATTGGTACCAAATGGGTGTTTCGCAACAAGCAAGACGAAGATGGTCAAGTTATCAGCAACAAAGCTCCTCCCTTCGCCCAAGGCTACACTCAAGTCGAAGGTATGGACTACGGTGAGACATATGTGTAACGCCCCGAGACCGTTGCGCCAGGTGTCTTCCAGTTATGCGCCGTTGTTGCCATGTCATTCGCTTGCCTGTTGCATCTTGCCATGTCATCATGTGCATTGCATCTGCATGTTTCCAAAACTTGCATCCGTCCGGGTCTCCCCGTTCTCTCCGTTGTCCGTTCTGAGCCCAACCACACTCGCACGCGCCCGCGGTATGTCCGAAATATTATTTTATAAGTGGCATAAAATTGTTCTCAGAATGGGATGAAAGTTGGCATGTGGTGTTGTTATAGTGTAGATAGGCCGCCTGCCAAGTTTCATCGCATTCGGAGTCCGTTTGACGCCTCAACGGATAACTATAGCGACAATATAGTCGGTCAAATTGTCGGACGTTTTCGGTCTCCGAAAACTGTTGCCTGGTTTTCCCTCTCTTTCCTCCCTAAACCGTCTACATAGTCCACTACCTACCGCTAGGCCCAACCTAACCTTTCTCGTCAGCCCGCGGCCCTCCTCGCGCGCGCGTCCGAAAGCTGTTCCGGACCCGACCCGGGCAGTCATCACCGATGGGTCTGGATCATCCCCAATCATCTATAAAACATCTCCCTTTTCTTATTTGTACTCCCTACCTATTTTTCCCGGCCGTCCGATTACGATCGGAGGGACGGATTAGCCCCTAACCCAAAAATCCATCTGCTATATATACCAGTCAAACCCTAGTTTTTTAGGCTTGTCACATCCATCCTTCCCTTCCGCCGCCACCCGACCAACTCCCCTCTTCCTCGGGATCTCCCCCACTCCAAATCAGCAGCCACCACCTTACCCTCCTCGATTTTGCCACCGAACCAACCAGCCACTCCTCACGATCCACCAACCACCGCAGCCACCTCCCACTCGATCTGGACCGCCAGATCTCTGATCCGACGGCCTAGGAGGCTCCCAACGCCCCAGCCTCGCCTCCCGCATCCTCCCGCAGAGGCAACCGCCTCCTCACCTTGGCCCCGAGCGCCACCACCCATCGACGGCCTAACCGGAGCCAACCGTAGCAACCCTGTTGGACCCAGGTCGTGTCGCCCCACTATTCCTTCCCTTTCTCCTTTCTTCTTCTCTCTCTAACCTTCCTCTCTCCCCGTCATGGCAGTAGCAGCCAGGAGCGCCATGGAGCCTCGCAACAGATGCTCGCCATTTTTTTGAAGGTTAGGATAGTAGGAAAGGCTCCTTCTGCTTATATATTACTACAATATAAAAGTTTTGTTACATATGCACAGAGTGGGTGGAGGAGGGAGGAGAACAACTACATAGCTAAGTTACAAGGTGGAGGCAACTTCCTTAGTAAGAATCCCTCTACAGCTACCTCTATATATAGGTTCATTGTATAGTAGCCAAAGTGTCGTGCACAAGTTGTTTTTTGTGCTCAGGTAGTCTGTGTAAGAGGTCTCTAAGTCATTTATGAACCTCCTTTTCCATGAGTCAATGCATGGCAGCACTTTTCTAAAATAATTGTTGTTGCGTTCCTTCCACAAGCTCCAAGCTGCTAGGAGGAAAATCTCCATGATCATTTTGTGATTGTGCCTTTCTTTCAATCTTTCCAGCAGCTGAAGGCGATGTTGGTGGTCACTCCAGGTAATGTTCAGTATCCTCCAGCAGGACTGGCTGAAAGTGCAGTGGAAGAACAGGTGTTCCACCGTTTCTTCAATGTGTTGACTTTCATCCATGTTAAAATCTTTAACTTGCTGTTTGCTATTATTTTGCATAAATCGCATGTTAAAATGTTTTATTTCATAACTAATTAATCGTAGCTCTGAATTTAATAAACTTTATATGCAAATGGGGTAGAAAAATGCATATTTTAACATGGTGACAGTACTTTGCATGTTTAACAACTCTAAAATATGGTTTAGGGCAGAACAGTACCAAATCTAAAATATGCACATGTCGATTTTCCGGAGTTGTTGTTTGTTATTTTCGGCCTCATATAAACTTGACTAGATACTTAGTTTACTTATGCTTCACCCCTTGCCATGTTTAATACCATTTAATATTGTTGGGTACATAACCGAGAGAGAACTAAATAAGTCATGTGGTGTTTCGTCAATATGCAACTCGCTGCATATTGGGCTCCACTTAACTTGCAGTTTTGTTTGTGCCTTTGCCATGCCATGTTTCATTAAATCGGACATGCATCATACTTGGTTGTTCATCATGTCATGTTCATGTGATGGTTGTTCACCATGTTGTTTGCTTCTTTCCGGTGTTGCTTCTTCTTGTTAGTTCCGGTAACTTTGCGATTGTGAGGATCCATTCAACTACGTCCGTTTGTCTTCTTCATGGACTCGTTCTTCTTTGTTGTGGGATCTCAGGCAAGATGACCATACCCTCAAAATCACTTCTATCTTTGCTTGCTAGTTGATCGCTCTATCGCTATGTTGCGCTACCTACCACTTGTTTATCATGCCTCCCATATTGCCATGTCAAGCCTCTAACCCACCTTCCTAGCAAACCGTTGTTTGGCTAAGTTACCGCTTTTGCTCAGCCCCTCTTATAGCGTGCTAGTTGTAGGTGAAGTTGAAGTTTGTTCCATGTTGGAACATGGATATGTTGGGATATCACAATATCCCTTGTTTAATTAATGCATCTATATACTTGGTAAAGGGTGGAAGGCTCGGCCTTATGCCTGGTGTTTTGTTCCACTCTTGCCGCCCTAGTTTCCGTCATACCGGTGTTGTGTTCCTTGATTTTGCGTTCCTTACGCGGTTGGGTGTTATGGGAACCCCTTGGCAGTTTGCTTTGAATAAAACTCCTCTAGCAAGGCCCAACCTTGGATTTACATTTGCCACCTAACCCTTTTCCCTTGGGTTTTGCAGATTCAAGGGTCATCTTTATTTTAACCCCCGGGCCAGTGCTCCTCTGAGTGTTGGTCCAAAACAGAGCCACTTGCAGTGTCGCCCCTAGGCAACTTGGGGTATCTTCGTTTGCCGTACGTAGTGTTCATCCAGTGTGACCTGAGAACGAGATACGTGCGACTCCAATCGGGATTTGTCGGCACATCGAGCGGCTTTGCTAGTCTTGTTTTACCATTGTCGAAATGTCTTGTAACCGGGATTCCGAGACTGATCAGGTCTTTCTGGGAGAAGGAATATTCTTCATTGACCGTGAGAGCTTGTGATGGGCTAAGTTGAGACACCCCTGCAGGGTATAAACTTTCGAGAGCCGTGCCCGCGGTTATGTGGTGATAAGTCTCCAACGTATCTATAATTTTTTATTGCTCCATGCTATTATATATTCTGTTTTGGATGTTTAATGGGCTTATTTATACACTTTTATATTATTTTTGGGACTAACCTATTAACTGGAGCCCCAGCCCAAATTGTTGTCTTTTTTGCCTATTTCAGTGTTTCGCGGAAAAAGAATATCAAACGGAGTCCAAACGGAATGAAACCTTCGGGAGCATGATTTTTGGAACAAACGTGATCCAGAGGACTTGGAGTGGATGTCAAGCAACCAACAAGGAGGCCACGAGCCAGGGGGCGCGCCCTCCACCCTCGTGGGCCCCTCGTGGCTCCATCGACCTACTTCTTCCTCCTATATATACCTACATACCCTGAAAACATCAAGGAGCACCACGAAAATCTAATTCCACCGCCGCAACCTTCTGTACCCGTGAGATCCCATCTTGGGGCCTTTTCTGGCGATGCGCCGGAGGGGGCATTGATCACGGAGGGCTTCTACATCAACACCATAGCCTCTCCGATGATGCGTGAGTAGTTTACCTCAGACCTTCGGGTCCATAGTTATTAGCTAGATGGCTTCTTCTCTCTCTTTGGATCTCAATACAAAGTTCGCCTCGATTCTCTTGGATATCTATTCAATGTAATCTTCTTTTGCGGTGTGTTTGTCGAGATCCGATGAATTGTGGGTTTATTATAAAGATTATCCATGAACAATATTTGAATCTTCTCTGAATTCTTTTATGTATGATTGGTTATCTTTGAAAGTCTCTTCAAATTTTCAGTTTGGTTTAGCCTACTAGATTGATCTTTCTTGCAATGGGAGAAGTGCTTAGCTTTGGGTTCAATCTTGCGGTGCTCGATCCCAGTGACAGTAGGGGAAACGACACGTATTGTATTGTTGCCATCGAGGATAAAAAGATGGGGTTTATATCATATTGCATGAGTTTATCCCTCTACATCATGTCATCTTGCTTAAAGCGTTACTCTGTTCTTATGGACTTAATACTCTAGATGCATGCTGGATAGCGGTCGATGTGTGTAGTAATAGTAGTAGATGCAGGCAGGAGTCGGTCTACTTGTCATGGACGTGATGCCTATATACATGATCATACTTAGATATTCTCATAACTATGCTCAATTCTATCAATTGCTCGACAGTAATTTGTTCACCCACCGTAATACTTATGATATCTTGAGAGAAGCCACTAGTGAAACCTATGGCCCCCGGGTCTATCTTCCATCATATTAATCTCCCATCAACTAGCTATTTCTGGCACCATTTATTTTGCAATCTTTACTTTCAATCTAAATCATAAAAATACCAGAAATATTTATCTTATTGTTATTATTATCTCTATCAGATCTCACTCTTGCAAGTGGCCGTGAAGGGATTGACAACCCCTTTATCAGGTTGGTTGCGAGCTTCTTATTTGTTTGTGTAGGTACCAGATGACTTGCATGTGGTCTCCTACTGGATTGATACCTTGGTTCTCAAAAAATGAGGGAAATACTTACGCTGCTTTGCTGCATCACCCTTTCCTCTTCAAGGGAAAACCAACGCATGCTCAAGAGGTAGCAAGAAGGATTTCTGGCGCCGTTGCCGGGGAGATCTACGCCAAGTCAAGACATACCAAGTACCCATCACAACTCTTATCCTTCGCATTACATTATTTGCCATTTGCCTCTCGTTTTCCTCTCCCCCACTTCACCCTTGTCGCTTTATTCGCCATTTTTCTCACTTTTCTCCTCTCTTGCCGCCTGCTTGCGCATTCTTTGTGCAATTTGTTTCCATCATGTCTGAAACTGGGGAGGTTATCGTTGACAAAGATAATAATATGGAAAACTTTGATGCTATTGATGATCCTCTTGAAAATCCCACTATTCTTCACACTAAAAAGTTTCGGATTGGTAGTGGTAATATTATTGGAAAAGGAGTTATTCAAGATTTCTTTACTTGTGCCAGTGCTTTTCCCACCATGAGCGGGTCTATTCTTCATAAAACTAGTAGCCTCGCGGATGCTATATATTTGCTCATAGTTGAACTTGAAAGACAATTTTTACATATGCATCCTTCCATACAAAGGATTTTCCTAGAATTTTCTTATATTGAGCATTCTTCTGTTAAGTGAGCATCTACTATCTTTTTAGCTCATGAATTCAGATTTATAATAAAAGATCCAATGAAATTTTCGTGCATTATAGGGTGGATGTCGGCCGTCCTCCCACAGAAGCAATCCTTTTTTATCAAGAAGACTTAGTGCGTTTACGATCTTTAGATCATGTTGCTTTTAATGAAAACCTTAGCAAAAGGGTTCCTACTGGTGTCCTTGTTGACAGGATCTCTGAACTTAATGATAATTTTGCTATCCAGAATAATGGGTTAGATTTTCCCCTTGAACAAAGGCTCATGAATTTTTGTCAAAAGAATGCTTATAATGATGAATTGGTTGTGCAATATGAGGGGCCAAAGGAGGAACCAATACCTCCCGAGCTTGATCTTGGGGATTTTTGTCCCATTAAATTTAGCCCTTTTGATTAGTTTTTATTGCCACAAAGAAAACTTGCTGCCGAACGTAGGGAGTATGAGATGAGTTTTTGCGATTTACCTTATCATTATCATGGCAATACCTAGATCTATCTTCGCTTTTATGCCTAGTTAGGAGCGTTAAACGATAGCGCTTGTTGGGAGGCAACCCAATTTTATTTTTATTCCTTGATTTTTGTTCCTGTTTAGTAATAAATAATTTTTCTAGCCTCTGTTTTGGTTGTGTTTTTTGTGTTTAATTAGTGTTTGTGCCAAGTAGAACCGTTGGGAAGACTTGGGGAAAGTCTTTTTGATCTTGCTTTAAAAGCCAGAAACTTTAGCGCTCTCGAGAATTGCTGCCATTTTTTATTGGAGAGTGATATTTAGTTAATTCTTTTTGAAGATGATTAATAGATAAATTCCTCACGTCCAGCAATTTATTTTAGAATATTTCGGGTTCCAGAAGTATGCGTTTGATACAGATTACTACAGACTGTTCTGTTTTTGACAGATTCTGTTTTTCGTGTGTTGTTTGCTTATTTTGATGAATCTATGGCTAGTAATGGAGTTTATAAACCATAGAAAAGTTGTAATAAAGTAGGTTTAACACCAATATAAATAAATAATGAGTTCATTACAGTACCTTGAAGTGGTGTTTTGTTTTCTTTCGCTAACGGAGCTCACGAGATTTTCTGTTAAGTTTTGTCTTGTGAAGTTTTCAAGTTTCGGGTAAAGATTTGATGGATTATGGAACAAGGAGTGGCAAGAGCCTAAGCTTGGGGATGCCCAAGGCACCCCAAGGTAAAATACAAGGACACCAAAAAGCCTAAGCTTGGGGATGCCCCATAAGGCATCCCCTCTTTTGTCTTCATTCATCGGTAACTTTACTTGGAGCTGTATTTTTATTCACCACATGACATGTGTTTTGCTTGGAGCGTCTTGTATGATTTGAGTCTTTGATTTTTAGTTTAACACAATCATCCTTGCTGTACACACATTTTGAGAGAGACACACATGAATCGGAATTTATTAGAATACTCTATGTGCTTCACTTGTATCTTTTGAGCTATATAGTTTTTGCTCTAGTGCTTCACTTATATCTTTTAGAGGACGGTGGTGGTTTCATTTTATAGAAATAATTGATCTATCATGCTTCACTTATATTATTTTGAGAGTCCTTTAGAACAACATGGTAATTTGCTTTTGATATTATAAAAAACTTTCATATAAGTGCATTGAATACTAAGAGAAGTTTGATACTTGATGATTGTTTTGAGATATGGAGATAGTGATATTAAAGTTATGCTAGTTGAGTAGTTGTGAATTTGATAAATACTTGTGTTGAAGTTTGCAAGTCCCGTAGCTTGCACGTATGGTAAACGTTGTGTAACACATTTGAAACATGAGGTGTTATTTGATTGTCTTCCTTATGAGTGGCGGTCGGGGACGAGCGATGGTCTTTTCCTACCAATCTACCCCCTAGGAGCATGCGCGTAATACTTGGTTTTTGTTGACTTGTAGATTTTGCAATAAGTATGTGAGTTCTTTATGACTAATGTTGAGTCCATGGATTATACGCACTCTCACCCTTCCATCATTGCTAGCCTCTTCGATACCGTGCATTGCCCTTTCTCACCTTGAGAGTTGGTGCAAACTTCGCCGGTGCATCCAAACCCCGTGATACGATACGCTCTATCACACATAAACCTCCTTATATCTTCCTCAAAACAGCCACCATACCTACCTATTATGGAATTTCCATAGCCATTCCGAGATATATTGTCATGCAACTTTCCACCGTTCCGTTTATTATGACACACATCATCATTGTCATATTGCCTTGCATGATCATGTAGTTGACATCGTATTTGTGGCAAAGCCACCGTTCATAATTCTTTCATACATGTCACTCATGAGTCATTGCACATCCCGGTACACCACCGGAGGCATTCATATAGAGTCATATCCTGTTCTAGTATTGAGTTGTAATCATTGAGTTGTAAATAAATAAATAGAAGCGTGATGATCATCATTAATAGAGCATTGTCCCAAAAAAGGGAGAAAGGCCAAATAAAAAAAGAAGTCCCAAAAAAGGGCAATGCTACTATCCTTTTTTCCACACTTGTGCTTCAAAGTAGCACCATGATCTTTATGATAGAGAGTCTCTTGTTTTGTCACTTTCATATACTAGTGGGAATTTTTCATTATATAACTTGGCTTGTATATTCCAACAATGGGCCTCCTCAAGTGCCCTAGGTCTTCGTGAGCAAGCAAGTTGGATGCACACCCACTTAGTTTCTTTTGTTGAGCTTTCATACATTTATAGCTCTAGTGCATCCGCTGCATGGCAATCCCTACTCCTTGCATTGACATCAATTGATGGGCATCTCCCTAGCCCATTGATTAGCCGCGTCAATGTGAGACTTTCTCCTTTTTGTCTTCTCTAGATAAACCCCTTCATTATATTCTATTCCACCCATAGTGCTATTTCCATGGCTCACGCTCATGTATTGCGTGAAAGTTGGAAAAAGTTTGAGATTACTAAAGTATGAAACAATTGCTTGGCTTGTCATCAGGTTCATGCATGATAAGAGCATTCTTGTGTGACAAAAATGGAGCATGACCAAACTATATGATTTTGTAGGGATGAACCTTCTTTGGCCATGTTATTTTGAGAAGATATGATTGCTTAGTTAGTATGCTTGAAGTATTATTAATTTTATGTCAATACTAAACTTTTATCTTGAATCTTTCGGATATGAACATTCATGCCACAATAAATAAAATTACATTGATAAATATGTTAGGAAGCATTCCACATCAAAAAAATCTGTTTTTATCATTTACCTACTCGAGGACGAGCAGGAATTAAGCTTGGGGATGCTTGATACGTCTCCAACGTATCTATAATTTTTGATTGCTCCATGCTATTATATATTCTGTTTTGGATGTTTAGTGGGCTTATTTATACACTTTTATATTATTTTTGGGACTAACCTATTAACCGGAGGCCCAGCCCAAATTGCTGTTTTTTTGCCTATTTCAGTGTTTCACAGAAAAAGAATATCAAACGGAGTCCAAACGGAATGAAACCTTCGGGAGCGTGATTTTTGGAACAAACGTGATCCAGAGGACTTGGAGTGGACGTCAAGCAACCAATGAGGAGGCCACAAGGCAGGGGGCGCGCCTACCCCCCTGGGTGTGCCCTCCACCCTCGTGGGGCCCTCGTGGCTCCACCGACCTACTTGTTCCTCCTATATATACCTACGTACCCTGAAAACATCAGGGAGCACCACAAAAACCTAATTCCACCGCCGCAACCTTCTGTACCCGTGAGATCCCATCGTGGGGCCTTTTCCGGCGCTTCGTCGAAGGGGGCATTGATCACGGAGGGCTTCTACATCAACACCATAGCCTCTCCGATGATGTGTGAGTAGTTTACCTCAGACCTTCGGGTCCATAGTTATTAGCTAGATGGCTTCTTCTCTCTCTTTAGATCTCAATACAAAGTTCTCCTTGATTCTCTTGGAGATCTATTCGATGTAATCTTCTTTTGCGGTGTGTTTGTCGAGATCCGATGAATTGTGGGTTTATTATCAAGATTATCTATGAACAATATTTGAATCTTCTCTGAATTCTTTTATGTATGATTGGTTATCTTTGCAAGTCTCTTCGAATTTTCAGTTTGGTTTAGCCTACTAGTTTGATCTTTCTTGCAATGAGAGAAGTGCTTATCTTTGGGTTCAATCTTGTGGTGCTCGATCCCAGTGACAGTAGGGGAAACGACACGTATTGTATTGTTGCCATCGAGGATAAAAGGATGGCGTTTATATCATATTGCATGAGTTTATCCCTCTACATCATGTCATCTTGCTTAAAGCGTTACTCCGTTCTTATGAACTTAATACTCTAGATGCATGCTGGATAGCGGTCGATGTGTGGAGTAATAGTAGTAGATGCAGGCAGGAGTCGGTCTACTTGTCACGGACGTGATGCCTCACTACAAAAAAATACACTTCTGTGATGATACGTGTTTGTCACAGTAGGTCGCGTGTAGCGACCAGACCTCAAACAGTCTGATCTCTGTGCTCCGGTGTCATCCCTGGATCAGTAATGCTGACACCACACAGTACTCGGAGGATTTATAACAGAGTAGCAATCACACACTTATTACATCGAGTGTCTCCATAGAGAACTTATTACAATAAATATGGCTTAAGGCCATCTATAACGATAACAGCGGAAGGCTTGGAAGATAAGTGAGTCCATCAACTCCAACGGCATCACTGAGTATAGAACCACGACCTAAAAACTCCTTAATCATCGTCTAAAAAGTCTGCAACATTAACGTTACAGCCCGAAACGGGTCAGCACATGGAATATGCTGGCAAGGTAACACATAGAGAATAATGGAATGAAACAGCTATACTATATGCATATATGGCTGGTAGAAAGCTCTATGGTTACAGTTTTGCGTAAAGCCAATTTTTCCCTACTTCAAAGGAATAAATTTAATTACTATCATGGTGGTTGTTAAACATTGAGAATGGTTGACAGCATTCTCAATCCCAATTAAGCATCATCATTAACAAAACCCAACAAAATTAATTTAGAGTAACATGTTGATATTCACATGAAAATCCAGGTACTAGATACTCAAGATGTCCATAACCGAGGACACGGCTAACCATGATTAGTTTATTACACTCTGCAGAGGTTTGCGCACTTTTCCCCATAAGACTCGATCGCCTCCGTTTGGTTTCTCGCACTACATGGTGTTTGAGAAGACGGATGACCGAGACATAGTCTTTCAGAAGCACTAGCACCTTACGATCGGGTAGACCGTACCACCTACATCCCCTACATCTGCTAGTCTACCACTGTAAGAGTTCGCACGACTTAGTCAACTATGCTAGAGCCCATAATAGCTTGTGGCTGCACACGGAAGTTTCTAGTATGAATAGTCTCATGATCCCTTTGAGCCTGGGTGGCGGTC
This sequence comes from Triticum urartu, assembly GCF_056163025.1. Classification (NCBI taxonomy): domain Eukaryota; kingdom Viridiplantae; phylum Streptophyta; class Magnoliopsida; order Poales; family Poaceae; genus Triticum; species Triticum urartu. The sequence goes on along the minus strand of NC_141874.1, from coordinate 491,341,548 downwards.
CAAAAGAAAATAGGCAAGTCCTGGAATACCCAGGTGCCTCAATCCACCCAAATGTGTGTTTAAGTTGCCACCTTAGATAAACCATTAATTAACAAACTCATATCTGTCATGGATATCACTCACCCAATCCACGTCTACTAGCATAGCATGGCATAATGGCAAACGTAGAAGTAACTCCCAAAGGTTTGATAATAAACAGGTAATAGGTACTACCTCAACTACTTCCCATCCCACAATTTAATTAGATCCTAATCATGCAATGTGTGAGGATTGATCTAATGCAATAAAACTGGGTAGTAGGAAAGGTATGATCAAAGTGTTACTTGCCTTACTAATGATCCGGGAAACCTAGCGATTCGAAGTAACAAGCGGCGCACTCCGGGTACTCTATCGCAAACAACAAACAAGCATACAATAAGTACTCATCTAATGCACAGGTAAAACTCAAATAAGAGATCTAACCAGAAGGTTCAACTTAAGAACTCCGGTTTGCAAAAAGAATCAAATCGAAGGAAGCAACGAAAGTCAAACGGCGAAAGAAAACAACTTCGTTCTAGTAATCTGGATCTAAGGTAATTTTTTACAGTAGCAAAAACTTGTTTAAGTTGGTTAAACGGATAGAGGGTTTCGAGACGAAACTCTAGGCGCTTGAATCGCCTGATTCCGATAAACGAGCGAAAATTTATACTAAAAAGAAAATCGGATCAGGAATCGCAATCAGAAAATCGCGGATTAAATCCGAGAAAAAGAAAAACGACGAACGTTCGCTAGAACGAACGAACGGACGAACGCTCGCTATTTAAATAAACCAAAAAACCGATCTATTTAAAAAAACCGAACTTTATAAAAAAACGATGAAAAACCGACGGAAAAACCGAACGGTTTTTCAAAAAAAAGAAAAAAAACTGGCACGGAAATCGAGGCGGCGGCGGACCTCGGGCGGCATGCGGCGGTGGCGGCGCGGCGGCGGCGGCGGGGGCTGGGGGCGGCTAGGGTTTGGCTGGGGCTGGGCCTCTCCCCCCCCGGCTTATATATCCTAACGGGTCGGGAGTCCTAGTCGGACACGGCCCTAGGTCGGTTCGTTTTTTTAAATACTTACGCGCAGAAGAAAAATAAAAAGAAATACTAAACGTACTCCAAAAATTCCAAAATAAATTTTCATGGGCTTCTAAAATCAAGCCGCACAACGTGAACATTTATTTGGGGCCTAAATGCAATTTTGAAAAACGCACATTTTTCCTAAATTCAAATAAAATAACGAAAAACTCCGAAATAAAATCTTATTTGATTTTATTATTAAATCCTCAATATTTCTTTATTTTGGGAAAGTCATTTTATTCCCTCTCTCATATTTTTGTAATAGAAATAATTGATGATAAAATAAATAAAATCAAATGATCCTATTCTCAAAATTTGAGAAACTCAAATATGAAAATAATGAATTCCCCAACTCTCTCCGTGGGTCCTTGAGTTGCGTAGAAATTCTAGGATCAAAACCAAACGCAAATAAAATATGATATGCAATGATGATCTAATGTATAACATTCCAAATTGAAAATTTGGGATGTTACAAACCTACCCCCCTTAAGATGAATCTCGCCCTCGAGATTCGGGTTGGCTAGAAAATAGGTGAGGGTGGTCCTTGAGCAAATCTTCCTCTCGCTCTCAGGTGGCTTCATCCTCCGTGTGGTTGCTCCACTGAACTTTGCAAAACTTGATAACCTTGCTGCGAGTGACTCGGCTGGCAAACTCGAGGATCTTAATTGGTTTCTCCTCGTAGGTCAAATCGTTATCCAACTGAATTGTTTCCAACGGCACTGTGTCTCTCAAGGGTATGTCAGCCATCTCAGTGTGACACTTCTTTAACTGGGAAACGTGGAACACATCATGAACTCCTAACAATCCTTCAGGCAATTCCAACCTGTAGGCCACTTCTCCCATACGCTCCAAAACTCGATATGGTCCTACAAATCGTGGCGCTAACTTTCCCTTAACTCCAAAACGCTTTGTTCCCCGAAGTGGAGATACTTGAAGATAAGCTCTATCTCCAACTTCGTAAACTGTCTCCTTCCATTTAGAATCTGCATAACTCTTTTGTCTGGACTGGGCTATCTTGAGCCTGTCACGAATCAACTTTAACTTCTGTTCAGACTCTTTAATCAAGTCAGGTCCAAACAATTGGCGGTCTCCAACTTCGTCCCACGACAACGGTGTCTTGCATCTCCTTCCGTACAAAGCTTCGAAAGGGGCCATCTTTAAACTGGTTTGATAACTGTTGTTGTAAGAGAACTCTGCATATGGCAAATTGTCGTCCCAACTAGATCCGTAATCTAGTGCACAAGCTCTCAGCATATCCTCCAAAATCTGATTGACTCTCTCGGTCTGTCCATCTGTCTGTGGATGAAAAGCTGTACGGAATTCTAGCCTGGTTCCCAAAGTTTCATGCAACTGCTTCCAGAACTTTGAGGTAAACTGGGTTCCTCTATCTGATACGATACTCCTCGGAACTCCATGCAAACATACGATCCTGGTCATGTATATCTTTGCCAACTTAGTACTGGTGTAAGTGGTCTTTACCGGGATGAAGTGAGCTACTTTCGTCAACCGATCGACTACAACCCAAATCGAGTCATAACCTGAACGAGTCCTGGGTAATCCCGTGATAAAATCCATGCCTAACTTATCCCACTTCCATTCGGGTATCGGCAATGGTTGTAAAAATCCTGATGGCTTTTGATGCTCTGCCTTTACTCTCTGACACACATCACAAACTGCTACATACTCCGCAATATCTTTCTTCATTCCGGTCCACCAGAAAATATCTTTCAAATCCAAATACATCTTGGTATTTCCTGGGTGAATCGAATATGGTGAATCATGTGACTCTTGTAGAATCAACTTCCTAATCTCCGGGTCATTGGGCACATAAACACGGTCTTCAAACCATAGGGTGTCGTGCTCATCCTCACGAAATCCTTTCGCATTTCCTTTGCTCAGTTTCTCCTTAATATAGGCAATCTCCTTGCCAGTCTTCTGAGCTTCTCTGATTCTATCCATCAAGGTTGACTGAATCTCCAATGCTGCTACATAGCCTCTCGGAACTATTTCCAAACATAGTTCACGAAGATTTTCTGCTAACTCCATTGGTATTTCTCCCGTCATTAGTGTATTGACATGGCTCTTACGGCTCAATGCGTCAGCTACTACATTAGCCTTTCCGGGATGGTAATGCAATCTCATATCATAATCCTTGATGAGCTCCAACCATCTCCTTTGTCTGAGGTTTAACTCCTTCTGTGTGAAGATGTATTTCAAACTCTTATGATCCGTGTACACCTCACAATGGTTTCCAATGAGAAAATGTCTCCATGTTTTCAATGCATGCACTACGGCTACTAACTCCAAATCATGCGTAGCATAATTCAACTCATGAGGTTTAAGCTGTCTTGAGGCATACGAAACAACTCTCCCTTCCTGCATAAGCACTGCTCCGAGTCCTCGACGTGAAGCGTCGCAATACACCTCATAGTCCTTGGTTTGATCTGGCAAAATCAACACTGGTGAGGTAACTAAACGTTTCTTCAACTCCTGGAAACTAGCCTCACATTCCTCAGTCCATTTGAACTTGGTATCCTTCTTCAACAACTCAGTCATAGGCTTCACAATCTTTGAGAAATTCTCAATAAATCTCCGGTAGTATCCTGCAAGTCCCAGAAAACTCCGTATCTCTCCAACCGTGGTCGGTGCTTCCCATCTGGTCACGGTATCAACTTTAGCGGGATCTACTGCTATTTCTTCTCCAGATATAACGTGTCCGAGGATTCCTACTTCCTTCAACCAAAACTCACATTTGCTGAACTTGGCATACAACTGATGTTCTCTGAGCTTCTCAAGTACCAATCGCAAATGTTCCTTATGCTCTTCTTCATTCTTCGAGTAAACCAGGATATCATCAATGAACACTACGACGAACTTATCCAAAAACTCCATAAACACTTTGTTCATCATGTTCATAAAATATGCAGGTGCGTTAGTCAGACCAAATGACATAACGGTATACTCGTATAGCCCATACCTGGTGGTAAAAGCTATCTTAGGAATATCATGTTCTCGAATCTTCAACTGGTGGTATCCCGATCGCGAATCGATCTTGGAAAATACCTTAGCTCCTTGCAATCGATCAAACAGACCATTGGTCATTGGTAGTGCGTATTTGTTATTGATCGTTACTTCATTCAATCCTCGATAATCAACAACCATCCTTAACGATCCATCCTTCTTCTCCACTAGAAGTACTGGCGATCCCCAAGGCGAAGAACTTGGGCGAATATATCCCTTATCCAGTAACTCCTTAATCTGTTTCTTAATTTCCACCAAATCCTTTGCAGGCATCCTATATGGTCTCTTTGATATTGGCCCTGTGCCTGGCAATAGCTCAATCAAAAACTCAATATCTCTATCCGGTGGCATGCCTGGCAACTCTTCTGGAAATACTTCAGGGAAATCCCTTAACACTGGTACTTCCTCCTGCACAACTCATGTTAAGCAATTTACTTGTGTCCTCTTTGGCACATGTCGGGATACATACTTGATCCTTCTCCCTTCTGGTGTGGTAAGCAAAATTGACTTACTAGCACATTCAATATTCCCTTCATACTTTGATAACCAATCCATGCCGAATATCACATCCAATCCTTGGGATTCCAATACTATTAGGCCTGAGGGAAAAACATAGTTACCAATCCTTAATGGTAAACGATCACACCATCGACTAGCCATATACTCTGCTCCAGGCGAGGTTACTAACATGGGTGACATAAGGGCTTGGGTTGACAGGTTATACTTATCCACAAATCCCCTTGAGATGTATGAATGCGATGCGCCAGTATCAAAAAGAACGAGTACAGTAAATGACTTAACCAAAAACTTACCTATTACTGCATCAGGCTGAGCTTCAACCTCCTCCACGTTAACGTGGTTCACCTATCCCCTGTTGAAAGGGTTCGGCTTCTTCCCAGAGCTTCCATTGCCATTTCCATTTTGTAATTCAGGACATTAATTGGCATAATGTCCGGTCTTCGAATACTTAAAGCAAGTGACTTGGCTCAGGTCTTTCTTGGCTGGGGTTGATGGGTTGGTGCGATTCTGGCCGTTGCTTCCTCCATTCCAATTACCACTCCTGGTGCCATTGTGATTGTGCGAGCTACCTCCTCCATGGGTATGCTAAAAATGTCCTCCCAGTCTAGGGGTAAAACTTGGCTTCTGCTGAGCTCCTGAATTGTATTTCCCTTGTCCATACTTCCTCTTGCGGTTCTCAATTTGCTGCTGCTTGCCTTCAATCATAAGAGCATGATCTACCAACTCCTAATAGTTGTTGAAGGTTGCTACCATCAACTGCATGCTCAACTCATCATTTAGTCCTTCTAGAAACTTCTCCTGCTTCGCTGCATCCGTAGCGACGTCATCTAGGGCATAACGTGCTAGCTTACTAAAGTCCTCCACATACTGGCCAACTGTCCGTCCTCCTTGGCGCAAGTTGTGAAACTCACGCTTCTTCATGGCCATAGCTCCTGCTGAAACATGGGCAGTGCGAAAAGCCTGCTGAAACTGGTCCCATGTGACAGTGTCGACATGGAAAGTGGATGTGAAATTCTCCCACCATGATGCTGCGGGTCCTTCAAGCTGATGTGCGGCAAACTTCACCTTCTCCGCATCCGTGCATCCTGCTATGGTCAACTCTCTAGCTGTCTTGCGGAGCCAATCATCTGCTACTATCGGCTCGGTGCTATTGGAAAACACCGGCGGATTTAGCCTAAGAAAACGCGCTAAGTGATCAACAGGTGGTGGTGGTGGTGGGTTGCTGTTGTTGTTCCCCTGATTCTGATTCTGGACTAGCAACTGCATCAATGTGTTCTGCTGCTGGATCAACTGGGTGAGCTCCGGTGGAAAGGCAAACTCGGGGTCATGTCTCGGAGGCATCTGAGGGTTTAGAAAAGATGAGATGTAAGAATAGAGGGGTTTAAAGAGAAAACACTACCCATATGCACATGAGGCAAAAAGCAAACAATTCACTTCATTCAATCAAACAAGGGCATACAATCGATCTAACTATCACAAAAGTGCTCGGACTACTATGTTTACATGGTGGACTACTACTACTGATGAGGTGGTCTACTAGAAATATTCTTCGGTTGCAGACCCCATGATATCTGCTCCAGCTTCATCAACATAATCATCATCGCTATCGTCTGGATCCGAATCGGTGTCGTCGATGATGATGTAGTCTTCCGGGTGAATCTCCTTGGGTTCTTCATCTTCATCTACTGGTGTAGGGTCTCCCATAAATATCCCGATCTTCATTGTTAGGTCAACATTCTTATCTACCAATACTTCAATTTCTTCTTCATAATCTTCACATGTAGCCTTAAGTTCTTCCTCCAGTTCCTTGATTCTTGTCTCAGCCTTCTTCAGATCTATCATGTCGGCGCACGTTTGGTTCTCCTGTTGTCGAATGTGCTGGTTTAACTCCTAGATAAAAGCTGCAATTGATCTATCCTTCCTGGTGCTGATCATCTCCCAGTGCTCATCTCGGCGCCCACAAATCGGGTAGATAGTATCCTTGAAATCATTGCGGTAGACTTCTCCAATGCGTCCCATGGCGATGTGAGCTGCCATGCTCTTTCCTAGACTCCAAGTTGGTGCATCAAAAGAAAACTCTATGGGCTCAGTGACTGGCATGAACGTTCTTCCTGGAACTTGAACTTGAATCATCCAGCGCTCTTCTTCAGGTAAAGTGGCGTTGTAGGTTTCAGTGAAGCTTGGTACTTCTATGTTCAGGTATCTAGTGACTTCCGTCAAGTGTTGTCCAAAGGGTGTATCTTCATCCGGTTGTGTGAACTTGTTCCTTGCATCCGCCATCCTAAAAGAGTGGAAAAGATGAGGAGTCAGAAGAGAAGAGGGTGAATAGTGTTCTAGGTCTTTAGCTTAGTGGTCGTGTCCTACAGTCAGCGTGTGCTCTGATACCATCTCTGTAGCGACCAGACCTCAAACAGTCTGATCTCTGTGCTTCGGTGTCATCCCTGGATCAGTAATGCTGACACCACACAGTACTCGGAGGATTTATAATAGAGTAGCAATCACACACTTATTACATTGAGTGTCTCCATAGAGAACTTATTACAATAAATATGGCTTAAGGCCATCTATAACGATAACAGCGGAAGGCTTGGAAGATAAGTGAGTCCATCAACTCCAACGGCATCACTGAGTATAGAACCACGACCTAAAAACTCCTTAATCGTTGTCTGAAAAGTCTACAACATTAACGTTGCAGCCCGAAATGGGTCAGCACATGGAATATGCTGGCAAGGTAACACATAGAGAATAATGGAATGAAACAGCTATACTATATGCATATTTGGCTGGTAGAAAGCTCTATGGTTACAGTTTTGCGTAAAGCCAATTTTTCCCTACTTCAAAGGAATAAATTTAATTACTATCATGGTGGTTGTTAAACATTGAGAATGGTTGACAACATTCTCAATCCCAATTAAGCATCATCATTAACAAAACCCAACAAAATTAATTTAGAGTAACATGTTGATATTCACATGAAAATCCAGGTACTAGATACTCAAGATGTCCATAACCGAGGACACGGCTAACCATGATTAGTTTACTACACTCTGCAGAGGTTTGTGCACTTTCCCCACAAGACTCGATCGCCTCCGTTTGGTTTCACGCACTACATGGTGTTTGAGAAGACGGATGACCGAGACATAGTCTTTCAGAAGCGCTAGCACCTTACGATCGGGTAGACCGTACCACCTACATCCCCTACATCTTCTAGCCTACCACTGTAAGAGTTCGCACGACTTAGTCAACTATGCTAGAGCCCATAATAGCTTGTGGCTGCACACAGAAGTTTCTAGTCTGAATAGTCTCATGATCCCTTTGAGCCTGGGTGGCGGTCCAAAAGAAAACAGGCAAGTCTTGGAATACCCAGGTGCCTCAATCCACCCAAATGTGTGTTTAAGATGCCACCTTAGATAAACCATTAATTAACAAACTCACATCTGTCATGGATATCACTCACCCAATCCACGTCTACTAGCATAGCATGGCATAATGGCAAACGTAGAAGTAACTCCCAAAGGTTCGATAATAAACAGGTAATAGGTACTACCTCAACTACTTCCCATCCCACAATTTAATTAGATCCTAATCATGAAATGTGTGAGGAATGATCTAATGCAATAAAATTGGGTAGTAGGAAAGGTATGATCAAAGTGTTACTTGCCTTGCTGATGATCCAGGAAACCTAGCGATTCGAAGTAACAAGCGGCACACTCCGGGTACTCTATCGCAAACAAAAAACAAGCATAAAATAAGTACTCATCTAATGCACAGGTAAAACTCAAATAAGAGATCTAACCAGAAGGTTCAACTTAAGAACTCCGGTTTGCAAAAAAAACAACTTCATTCTACTAATCTGGATCTAAGGTAGTTTTTTACAGTAGCAAAAACTTGTTTAAGCTGGTTAAACGGATAGAGGGTTTCGAGACGAAACTCTAGGCGCTTGAATCGCCTGATTCCGATAAACGAGCAAAAATTTATACTAAAAAGAAAATCGGATAAGGAATCGCGATCAGAAAATCGCGGATTAAATCCGAGAAAAAGAAAAACGACGAACGTTCGCTAGAACGAATGAACGGACGAACGCTCGCTATTTAAATAAACCGGAAAACCGATCTATTTAAAAAAACCGAACTATATAAAAAACCGACGGAAAAACCGAACGGTTTTTGAAAAAAACAAAAAAAACCCGGCGCAGAAATCGAGGCGGCGGCGGACCTCGGGCGGCATGCGGCATGCGGCGGCGGCGGCGTCCGGCAGCGGCGGCGCGGCGGGGCGGCGCGGCGGGGGCGGCGGCGGCGCCGTGCGCTGGGGGCGGCGGGCGGCGCTGGGGGCGGCTAGGGTTTGGCTGGGGCTGGGCCTCTCCCCCCCGGCTTATATATCCTAACGGGCCGGGAGTCCTAGTCGGACACGGCCCTAGGTCGGTTCGTTTTTTTAAATACTTACGCGCAGAAGAAAAATAAAAAGAAATACTAAACGGACTCCAAAAATTCCGAAATAAATTTTCACGGGCTTCTAAAACCCAGCCGCACAAGGTGAACATTTATTTGGGGCCTAAATGCAATTTTGAAAAACGCACATTTTCCTAAATTCAAATAAAATAACAAAAAACTCCGAAATAAAATCTTATTTGATTTTATTATTAAATCCTCAATATTTCTTTATTTTGGAAAGTCATTTTATTCCTCTCTCATATTTTAGTAATAGAAATAATTGATGATAAAATAAATAAAATCAAATGATCCTATTCTCAAAATTTGAGAAACTCAAATATGAAAATAATGAATTCCCCAACTCTCTCCGTGGGTCCTTGAGTTGCGTAGAAATTCTAGGATCAAAACCAAACGCAAATAAAATATGATATGCAATGATGATCTAATGTATAACATTCCAAATCGAAAATTTGCGATGTTACATAGCGTTTTTTGTCATGCATGTACATCCATGATGATTTTATGACAGAATCAAGATAGTCATACCTGTGCTGTCGTAGAAGTGTTCCATGACATTACCAAAAGTATCATCACGTAAGTGTGCACTTCCATGACGATAAATCGTGCGTCACACAAGTGCTTTCGTCAAGGGTGACCGACACGTGGCATCCACCATAACGGAACGCCGTTAAGCTATCAGGTCGGGTTTTGGATCCGATAACCCATTAACAGCCCCGAGCAATGGGGATTTTCCATGTGTAAAATCATCATTGGCAGTGAGTTCAAAGAGCTTGTGCCAGCGGTACTGGCCAGTAACTTGAAAACTACATCAACACAGGACTGTGGGGTTTTCTCACTGTCTCCAAGATCGTTTTTATCACCTTTCTTGGAGACCAACAGGGTTATCTCACTATCTTGAACCTTATCTGCATTACTTTCTCTACCATTTCATAGTGGGGTGCTCTTCTCCAATATTCTGTTTTCATACTACAAGAGAAACAAGCAGACACATCACAGGTTTAGCTTGTAGTATACGAAACTCATTTTGGTAAACCGATTCAGTAGTAAGGTGGACAGGATAACAACATGAAACAAACATATATCTATGTACTATGGTCACTGTATTGTCCATATCATTCTAGTTTATGTTCCCTAATCAAGATAGAGATATACAGTTCAACTCATATATTTTTAAGACACAGCAGCATAGACAGCATATAAGTGTGAGAAACTACACAACATTGGCAGTACTTGTAATGTGCATCACATGAGAACATAACTGTTTATACAACTTAAACTGAAATCAACATAGAGCAAGAAGTTAGAACATCAATCCAGTTAAAGAAATAGGTTTAAAACATACCTGTTGCGCCATTGGAGTTTCAATTGGATCCTTCAAATTCGAAAGTAGTTGGTATGAGTAAATACAGTGATGCAACAGCAAAGGAGTATGGACCATAGCTACGGAATCTGACCTGAGAACAGTTGCTCTTCTGCTTTAAACGTGGAGTTTGGGTTAGCTGTGGTGGTCTTCGTGCTTTGGGCACTGCAGTAGCTTTACAAACGGCTTGTGTGGGGGTACTCTGTGGTGGACATGGTGCTTTATCAACTATAAGTGGGTTACTATCCGCCGGGGTTGCGGTTAGATGGGTTGTAGCTGGTTCTCTGCCCAACGGTGTAAGTGTGCAATCTGGAAGAGTCTCGATTATGTGTGGTGGGGCTAGTTTGTGGGCCAGTACAACCATGGTTCTATCTGCATCGACGGGTAGCATTGTCTTTTGTGAAGAACGGGTTTTTGCTCCCTTAGATACTGCCATCACCCCCTCCAATTCAAATGGCTGATAAACAAGAAAATAAATTGAACGTAGAGACATTGTATGATAGACAGATGTGGTAATTCACATATATGTTATCTAACCAAACAAGATAGCATGACACAGTTTCAGATATATGATGGATAACTTAATAGGATATAATGGCATAATTCAACATATGATGAGTACCTAAACAGGATGACATGACAAAACTATATGATGTCTTTCTAAAATAGGTTGGGATGAAATAATTCACATACATGATGTCTAAGTATATAGGATGGCATGATATAATTGACATAATTGATTCATATACTAAGCAGTTGGCACTCGCATGTATGATCTCTAAACTAAGCAGATAGAATTCAATATTGTGCATATGATGTCTAAACTAAGCAATGCAAGACACCATATGCATCATATGAGAAACATAAACATTGCAACTTAGAGCATACACCTCAGGTGGGATATAGGACTGGTCATCTGTCTCTGAATCCTCCTCTGAGGAGCTCCCTGTAACCATCGAGATATATGCTTCAACATGTACCATTGCCTGCTCTGAAGACCTTGTTTTCACTCCAGATTTTTCCATAACTGGCTCAAATGGCTGATACACATGAAGAGTAGTTCAATATACACAGATTGTCGACAAATGGAATACGTAATAAAAAAAGATGGCATGAGATAATTCACATATATGATGCCTGGCTCCATGGCGGTGCATAATTCACATATATGATAACCGGCTGAAAAACATGGCATTGCATAATTCACATATCTGATATAGAAAGCAAACAGGAGGCATTCACACAAAGCATGTCTAATCTAAGCAGATGGCGTGGTAATGCAAGACACCATATGCATGATATGAGAAATATTACCCAACCAAGTTAGAGCATGCACCTCGGGGGGGTGGGGGAATAGGACTGGTCATCTCTCTCTGAATCCTCCTCTGAGGAGCTATCTGTAACCAGCAAGAAATTTGCATCGACAGGTAGCACTGACTGCTCAGAAGACCTTGTTTTCACTCCAGATTTTCCCATGACTGACTCAAATGGCTGATGCACAGGAAGAGTAGATGAATGTATAAACATTGTTGACAAATGGAATACATTATGGAAAAAAATATGGCACGATACAATTCACATATACGATGACTGGCTAAACAGGATGGCATTGCATGATTCATGTATATGATGCCTGGCTAAACAAGATGGCATTGCATAATTCCCATATACCCCCTCCGTTCCTAAATATTGGTCTTTTTATAGATTTCAAATGGACTACCACATACGGATGTATATAGACACATTTTAGAGTATAGATTCACTCATTTTGTTCTGTATGTAGTCACTTGTTGAAATCTCTAAAAAGACAAATATTTAGGAATGGTGGGAGTATGATATAGAAACCAAACAGGTGGCATTCACACAAAGCAAATCTAAACTAAGCTGATGACATATAAGATGTATAATGTAAGTAATGCAAGGCGCCATATGCATGATATGACCAACATCAACATGCCAGGATAGAGCAAACACCTCAGGTGGTAAACAGGCGTGGTCGGCTCCTTCTGAATCTCCATCTGAACAGTTATCTTCCTCTGGAATACAATTTGGAAATGCAAGAGGGGGGGCCACTTCGCCCACCATGGAGCGGAGTCTGCATGACATTATATTCGCACGCAACGGTCTTCTCTTTTTCTCAACATGTTCAGTACGATTGTGTACAATATCTGACATGCATAATAAAAAAATAGTTAGATTTTGTAAGGCCTAAGGGGTGCATGCAAAAATCAAGACTGATGGTAGCAAACGAGTTGATGGATCCAAAACTAATGATAGCAGGTAGATTATAGATTCAGTTTAAAAAGATAGACAATGGATCATCTATTGTTTGTTGCCCACCCAACATGAACCACATAGAAGACCCTAGATGAACCAGATAGTAGACAGATACTATTCGTTGCTGGCTCGATATGAGACCCATGGGCAATTCAAAACTCAAGATTGAATGATAAAGTAGCAGGTAATAATAACTGATGTATAACATAAGCAAACACGAAAGACTGTGACCTCTCTTCCGGAACTGTGTAGTCCTCAGGTTCATCTGCTCGGTCGATGATGGTAATGTAGTTGGCGTGGCTGCCGGGAACGTGGATGATGATCTGAGGCGGCAAAAGGAAGTCTGCCGGGGGGATCTCTGCTGCAGTGACCGCTTCTGTCGATGGTGCACCTCAGGTGGGGTGGATGACGGCACGACAGGAGCAGGACATAACACACAGAGTTTTCTTTGACGCCTATCTGAAAATGAAGTAAATCTGTAAGGGCTCCTTAGAATTGGAGGATTCTATAAACGCAGGGACAGGAAAAACACAGGAATAGGATAGGAATGCACGTGCAAAACAGAGCATTTGGAAACATAGGATTTCAGTCAACCTAGGTGTTTGGCTCACATGAATTGGAAGAACAGAGGAATGGAGAAACAAAGTGATGCGACGAGTGTACAACCTCTTTGGCATAGCCTTGTGGACCTCAGCATCATTGGGTTGGACGTGGAGGATGGTGATGATGCTGGTGTGACTGTCGGAGGCGGGGAAGAAGATCCGATGCCTCTGGAAACGGCGCCGAGGGTACTGCTCCGCTGTGATGGACGGTTCCGTCGTTGGAGCAGCTCCGCTAAGGTGTATGGCGACGAGGCTGAAGCATGAAAGGACAGACAACGTTAATCTGAAGTGGGACCCTAATACCATCTGCAATAGATGATGTAAAATACATCACCAAAAAGTGCTAGATGTAAAACGCATCAGCCGCACCACGGCCGCTCCGACAGATGTTGTAAGTACTGTTCACTCTGAACTTAACTGAAGAAAATGAACTTCACAGTCGAAACTGCATATTACTGTCGAAACTGATTGAATTAGTAACAAAGCATTGCAATAGATGTTTAGGGCGTTCGAGCACTAGTAGCAGAGAAGCAGTGATCTAAATCAGCAGACGCTCGAGCAAGGAACGCACTAGCAGAGAGCAAGTCGTGCAGTAGCACCGTGAGCGAGTGCTAAAGCAGCAACTCCTGTAGCTGCCGGAGGTCGTGCAGCAGCAGCGCAAGCGAGAGCAAGAGCAGAGAAGCAGCACGAATGAAAGCAGGAGCAGTGCAGCAGCGCGACCGACAGCAAGAACAGAACCGCAGTGCGAGCGAGAGCCAGAGCAGCTGCAGCTAGTGCCGTTGTGGAAGTCGCCACCGAGGAAGCAACGACATGGGGGAGAGACGCCGTGGATGATGTGGCCGGCGATGGAGACTCTCCATGTCTGCTTGGTATCGAGCACCGGCAGCCCCGTGAGATCGAATAAAAGATAAAATGCAGCGGTGAGTGCAGAACCTCCTTGGTGGCGCCGAGTTGGCCTTGGCTTCATCGGAGGAATTGGTGAGGGTGCTGCGGTTCCGGTGGGGCAGGTCAAGACGGCGTTGTGGGGATTGAGGTGGCGCGATAGACGAGCCGAATGTCGGGGCAGCTCCTTGGAGGTGGAGGACGGGGCGGTCGATCCGGCGGGACGACGGGATCGACAATAGATCCTCATCCGGTGCGGTGGATGAGGGACGGCGAGCTGTTGCGGTGGACGAGGGAAGAGTCTCCGGCTGGGCGGCGGTCGGGAGGCTGACGGAGGAGCGTGGGGTTTCGCGGGTTTTGGCGGCCTCGGTGTACGAATGTGGGGGCGAAGGGGGAGGGGGGAGCCAAGCTTAGGGACGCACTTGTCCGAAATGTAGGGTAAGTTAACAGCGTACCCCCGCCGGTTTTGACACCGCGATGTGGAGCTTCATTTCCGGCTGAGAGGTAGAAGGGGGATTTCGCGTGTCTGGGCTGCGGGAGCGATTTCGGATCAGGAGGGAGTTCTCGCGTGCGTCCAAATTTCGGTATAACAAGGCGCGGCGCGGGTTGAAGAAGCGGGAGTTTCAAAGCAGGTGAGACAAAAGATACTCGAGCTTGAAAATTTCGGGATAACAAGGTGCGGATTCCTTGTTCGGCAGAACAAACTTAACGTGTAAAAAAACAATTCATACAAGACACAAGAGAGTCATGTCCCCTTTTACTATATTGCTATATATGCCATTGAAAAAACTACAAGAAAAATGTAAAAAAATCGGGAGAACAAGATTACCCTGCACAGTACCAAATCGATTCGCACTTCCCTCAACAACAACAAAAAACAAATCAATTCCCACCAAAGAAAGAGTAATGTCCCTTTTTATATGATTACAGATGCCATGATCTCGAATTTCAATTTTTGAATCCATGTTATGTTGAATTCGAATATATCATTAGGTGACCTTGCGGTTTATAATTGATGTAGTCGTACATTTTGATCTTCCATCATATATGAACATTTTACTCAACCATGTGAACATATATATTGTCGTCTACCATATGGACTAAATTTGAATCAATTTTCCTTATTTGAATATGATTGTTGTCAAGTTATACAATAATTTAAATATTATCTTGATAACAAAAAACATACATATAGCAGTAATCATATTTCACTATGAACTACATGTACCATACGCTCTCCAATTCAAATATTTGTATCCATTTTATGTTGAATTCAAATCATAGTACATTATTGGTCTAGGTAGCGAGATGTTTGGGATAATCTAAACCCTGTTTTCATACGTATAATTTTTGGCTGAATTGGGACAAGTTTTGGTATAAGCCTCTTGCAAAATCGGAGATTCTCTCAACAAGCCTCGTGGTTCCGAGAGGGAACGTGTCACCTTTGTGTGCGAAACGATATACGCCGCCTCCCCCCTGATTTTATTTACAGAGGCAACATAGAACTATATGAGTGCCCTGTTAAATTTTGGAATTATTTCGGGTTCATTTGGCCTTTTTATACATTAATTGAGTTTCTGGACTTTTAATGTGCATAATCTAAATATGAATTGCATGCACATGCTCCGGTGCACCAAAGTGGGTTGAAAAATCACATGTGTGTCCTTGGTTGAATTTCTAGGTCCCATGGAAGAAATGAGAATGAAATTCAAACATCTGGGCGTCATGACTCGGCCGAGAACATCGAGAAACTTTGATTTTAAATTCATGTAAATCCAAAACTCGCCTGGAAATCATGTAACTTGGCATGGTGTCATGTCATGGCACTAATATGTTGTGGTAAAAAATTGGGCCGATTTGGAAGCTCGTGGTTCTAAGAGGGAACGCGCCACCTTTGAGTGTGAAACGATATACGCTGCCCCCCTTGAGTTTCTTAACAAAGGCAACATAGAACTACATTAGTGCCCTGTTAAATTTTGGAATTATTCCAGGTTCGTTTGTCGTTTTTTATACATTAATTGAGTTTCTTGTCATTTAATGTGCATAAGTCAAATTTGAACTACAAGCACATGCTCTCGTGCATCAAAGTTGGTTGAAAAATCACATTTGTGTCCTCGGGTGAATTTCTAGGTCCCATGCAAGAAATTAGAATAAAAATTAAAACATCTGGGCATCGTGGCTCGGCCGAGAACATTGAGAAACTTGGTTTTAAAATTCTTGTAAATCCAAAACACGTCTGAAAATAATGAAACTTGGCATGGATGTCATGTCATGGTACTACCATGTTGTGGTAAAAAATTGGCCGAATAGGAACAGATTTTGGTATAAGCTTTTGCAAACCGAAGCTTCTCTCAAGAAGGCTCGTGGTTCTGAGAGGGAACGTGCCACCTTTGAGTGCGAAACGATATACATTGTCCCCCTTGAGTTTATTTACAAAGGGAACATAGAACTACATGAGTGCCCTGTTAAATTTTGGAATTATTCCGTCTTCGTTTGGCCTTATTTACACATTAATTGAGTTTTTGGTCATTTAATGTGCATAATTCAAATTTGAACTACAAGCACATGCTCCTGTGCACCAAAGTTGGTTGAAAAATCACATTTGTGTCCTCGGGTGAATTTCTACTCTCTCCTTCCATCTATATAGGTCCTAATGCATTTTTCGAGGCTAACTTTGACCAAATGTTAGAGCAATAATATATGACATGCAACTTACACAAGCATACCTTCAATTTTGTATGTCAAAGGAGCTTCCAATAATATAATTTTCATAGCATACATCTCATGTGCTATTAATCTTGTCAATAGTCAAAGGTTGTCTTGAAAAACACATTAGACCCTATATAGATGGAAGGAGGGAGTAGGTCCCATGCAAAAAATGAGAATAAAATTCAAACATCTGGGCATCGTGGCTCGGTCAAGAACATTGAGAAACTTGGTTTTAAAATCATGAAACTTGGCATGGTGTCATGTCATGGTTAAAAAAATTGGTTGAATAGGAACAAATTTTGGTATAAGCTTCTTGCAAATCGGAGCTTCTCTCAAGAAGGCTCATGGTTCTGGGAGGGAACGTGTCACCTTTGTGTGCATAATTCAAATTTGAAATACAAGCACAGGTTCCAGTGCACCAAAGTTGGTTGAAAAATCACATGTGTGTCCTCGGGTAAATTTCTAGGTTCCATGCAAGAAATGGGAATGAAATTCAAAATTCTGGGCGTCGTGGCTGGGTTGGAAACATTGAGAAACTTAGTTTTTTAATTCCTGTAAATCCAAAAATCGCATGAAAATAATGAAACTTGGCTTGGTGCCATGACATGGCACCAACATGCTGTGGTAAATTTGTAGTCCGATTTGCGAAGGCGCACACATTAACAATCAACAAAGTCATTTTGGAACAAGTGTTGTCACGTTACAATCGGAAACACAAGTATTATTGAAACCATGGGCGTTCTACTTACTAGTACCATTTACGTGCCGCCACGCGTCCCCATTTTTTATTTGCTAGGAGGCGCTATGCAGGGTAGCTATTTGAGTACGAGAGGCGTGCGATCAGACCCCTGCGCGTGCTTATCGGGAGGAGAGCCCTTTGACCTCCATCCGCCGTCCACCTCACTCCCAAGGTCTCTATTAATGGCGCCCGAGCCTCTGTTTAGTGGCGTGGCTATGTCTCACTCGACTGAGATTTAAGAGAGAAAAAAGAAAATCTGAAAGCACGGATCTTGATGTAAGATCCGACGGACCTATATAGCATCTACTGCGACTTATAGCAAGACTGATGAATATATAAGGACGATTAATATATTTTTTTGATCAAAGAAGGGCTTGCCCCTTCCGATTTTCATTACTGAAAACCACCACAATTCACAAGAAGTTCAGCACAACTCCAGCCTAACACGAAGGACTAAAAGCTACCAGATTGAAATCGCAACATCCCAAGAGGCCAACAAAGGCCAAACATCCGTGCTAGAACCCAACATTTCACAACCGACGACACAATCCACATCCTAAACCGATTATTACATCAAAAGAAACCAGGAAACTAGTCTCTGCGGCGAGCGGCGATGAGCTCTTTCGTGTCCTCAAGACGCTGCTTGAGAACATCCACAGATTCCTCCACCAGCCTTTGGTGCTCGTTGCGGAGCATGTCATTCTCGTCCATAAGTTTCTTCAACAAGGCACTGGTCTCCTCCTGCAGGTCTGCACTTCGGACGATCTTCTTCCTGAGCAGGTCGCGCTCGGCCCGGAGCCTCTCATTGCCCTCCCTTAGTTGCTGGATGATGCCGGTAGACTGTTCAAACGAGGCTATCATGTCGTCCTGCAACCTCGCCAAGCCGGCGATCTGATCCATCTGGCTATGGACGATCGCATGCATGCGCCTGTAACAGTCGTCGCCTGCCCGCGAGAAATTTTCCCAGGCCGCCGCGGCGCAGTGGGACATATCTGCTGCATTTGTGGCGCGGCGGGACATCTCTGCTGCTTCTGCGGCGCGGCCGGACCAGTCTGCTGCATCGATGGTGCGGCGGGACCTCCGTGCTGCTTCAGCGGCGCGGTGGGACCTCTATGCTGCTACTTCCGTGCGGCGGGACATGTCGGCTGCTCTCGCAGCAAGGCGAGACATCTCTCGTGCTTCCGCTTCCATGCTCGCCTCTCCCTGGTGGCAATCTCTCGACCCAGAACTCACGCTGGCCATGGCAGACGCAAGGGCTGGATGCTGAATGACTTGTTTGTTTTTGTGGATGAGGAGTTGAGGAGGAATGTGCAGTCATCTTGGCATACTAGTATTTATAACCGAGTACTAATATGCTCCTAAGTGGGAAACCGTTTAGGTTGTGATCGGTGTGAACAGGTTTGCAATTCAATATAGCGTGGAGTAATTTGGAATGTGATGAGACGCAAGCTCAAAATTTATTGACGGTTCTAGTTTCGAAGTGCGGCACTATTCCCGGATGGAGTACTTCTTTTTCTACTCCCTCCTTTCCGGTTTTATAGGGCTTATCTCAAAATTTTAGTTTTTCCATTTTATAAGGCTCAATTTGGTTGTTCCCCAGCACATGTTCAGATTCCAAGGTGCATTAAATCATTACATGCAAGTATTAAGAGAAAATTGACCAATGCATGTACTTTATGCATGCATGCATTGCAATTAATGCATTAAACCTATCTCTCGGGACTTCTCGCACGCACCATTGTGCCACCCACAGAAACTTGTACTCTGAGTTTAGTAGTACGTTATACAGGAAGAGAAGAGGTGCATGCATGCACTCGTCCTCTCACACACGCGTCTGTTTTTTCTCGAAAAGGAGGATGATGACCCCCGGCCTCTGCATCTGGGAGTCACACACGCAAATTATTGAAATATATCGAGTGTAGTGCTTTGATGTGTCGCGTCAACTCGTATATCAACGATAAGTTTGATTATCCTCTCCCTCGTGGACTTAACTGCACCTGCCTTTGGCTGTATGACAGGTTGGCCACACACCTGTAGGGCCCACCTGTCATACACGCAAAGGCAAGAGCATCCCTCCCTCGCCCATGAGCGTGGTGGCTGGCAAGACTAGGAGAAGCTTTCGCTACACGCTCTCCCTCCCGCACGCGGTGGACATGCAGCAGTTCAACCGGTGTCAGATGGCCAGAAGCGTACTGTAGTACTCCTCCAGTGCGGTAGTATTCCATCATTGTTCGACTTCCCGAAGAGGCGAAGAGCCAAGCGCAGCCCGGACACTCGTGTGGCAGTTTCATGTGTATAGTAGTCTAGGATAGCGTGTATCGTGCATGTAAGCTTAAAATCGTTGGGGTCGGCTCCATGCTATGTGGCCGTCTCAAAGTTTTTTTAAATAGTCTTCTGGCCCTACCCGAAAACTGTCGCGCGTACTTCCCGGGAAAAGCCCCGCCCTCAACTTTTAACTACGCGGAAATAGTTCGAGCTTGTTCGTTCTATATAAATACAGTACTTACTGTATGTTTATTCACCCGTGGGGTTGTTCAATGAATGGAGGGGCGGGGAGCACAAGTGAACAATACTGTAGTACTACTAGTAGTAAGTAGGAGTCGTACAGTAGTCACCTTAAATAGAGAGTTTCTTTTCTTTAATGCCACGTACACAAATTGAAACGCTTGTTGTGGAGAGAAAAAAGATAATCACTCCACTATATATGGACGCAGGGGCCTGAGCGCTTGCTTTACTAGGGTTGCTCTCTTCATTCTCTCATCCTCTCCAGATATAGACAAGATAGCAGTAGCGACATTTTCTCTCTGCTCACCGTTGGTCACAGATCCGGCCGGATCCCTTCGGCCGGTGTGTGCAGAGGACTAAAAGGTGCATCGTCCACGCGGTCATCGCCGTCGAGGGAGGAAACCCACAGCTGCCGGAGGGGCCCGATCCTCTGCCCGTGCTGTTCTCTCCGACACATGGCCGGCTCGGGAGGTCCTCCGACCCTTCTTCCTCTCTACCGTATTGTCCGCAGATCCGACCTGCCGCCGCCGACATCCCGGCGACCCTTAGGTATAAGTTCTTCGAAAGTGGCCTCGCTCTACTACCCCAGCTCCCCACGTGTCTGCATGTGCATCTTTTTCTACTCCCATCAGCTCTTCCAAAGCCACCAAAATTTTTAGTATTATTAGAGGTAAAGCTACTTCATGCATTCGAATCTAGGGCTTTGTTCAAACAATGAAGAAAGGGGGGAAAGTTGTAGCATGAATCTAGGACTTGATTCAAAGAGGAAATAATATGGTGAAAGTAGTAGAGACCGGATACCCAACCGGTCTCTTGGTTGAAAAGGGAAATAATGGGAAAACGCAGTACAAACTGGATAAGGAACAGATCTATTATTGGTTGAAAAAAGGATAGAAAGTGGCGGCTGGTGGACAAGTCAACAGAGTATGTCCAGGATTAGATTTGCTGCCATCGCATAGTAAAAGGTCTCCGGGATTAGATTTGCTGCCCTCACATAGTAAAAGGTCTCAGGATTAGATTTTCTGCCCTCACATAGTAAAAGGTCTCCAGGATTAGATTTGCTGCCCTCACATAGTAAAAGGTCTCCAGGATTAGAGTTACTGCCCTCACATAGTAAAAGGTCTCCAGGATTAGATTTGCTGCCCTCACATAGTACAATGGCACTCCTGTTGTTTTCCCCAGTATGATAAGTAAGTTGCTCCTTTACGCTATTGAGTGTCCTGGTGTCCCCACGGTCCCATGCCCTTAAACCAACTCTTTAGCTGCTGTTGATTTACTGTGTCTGGTAAACAAGCAATGCCACTGAGGGAGTCCTGGATTAGGGGGTCTCCGGACAGTCAGATTGTATCCTTTGGCCGGACTGTTGGGCTATGAAGATACAAAATTGAAGACTTCGTCTCGTGTCCGGATGGGACTCTACTTGGCATGGAAAGCAAGCTAGGCAATACAGATATGGATATCTCCTCCTTTGTAACCGACCTTGTGTAACCCTAACCCTCTCCGGTGTCTATATAAACCGGAGGGTTTTAGTCCGTAGGACACAACCATAACATACAATCATACCATAGGCTAGCTTCTAGGGTTTAGCCTCTCTGATCTTGTGGTAGATCTACTCTTGTACTACCCATATCATCAATATTAATCAAGCAGGACGTAGGGTTTTACCTCCATCAAGAGGGCCCGAACCTGGGTAAAACATCGTGTCCCTTGCCTCCTGTTACCATCCGCCTTAGACGCACAGTTCGGGACCCCCTACCTGAGATCCGCCGGTTTTGACACCGACATTGGTGCTTTCATTGAGAGTTCCTCTGTGTCGTCGCCGTTAGGCTTGATGGCTCCTACGATCATTGATAGCGATGCAGTCCAGGGTGAGACTTTTCTCCCCGGACAGATCTTTGTGTTCGGCGGCTTCGCACTGCGGGCCAACTCGCTTGGCCATCTGGAGCAGATCGAAAGTTATGCCCCTGGCCACTAGGTCAGGTTTGGAAGCTTAAACTACACAGCTGATATCCGCGGAGACTTGATCTTCGACGGATTCGAGCCTCTGCCTTGTGCGTCACGATGCGTACGATTTACCTCTACCATCAGACAGTGTTCAGGAGATCACACCGGCAGCTGCTCCGACCCTCAATTCGGAGCCAGTTGCGCCGTCCATGGACGGGTGGATGGACCCCGCCACGGAGGCCTTACCCTCAGTGGCGATCGAGCCAAACATCGATCTTACCCTACAAAAGAGCCATGTTGTCAGACTGACGGATCCTTCTCCGGCCACGGACTTCGAGCCGCGTGCGCCCGTTCCTAGCGAATCCAGTTGGGCGCCGATCATGGAGTTTACCTCCGCGGATATTTTTCAGCACTCGCCCTTTGGCGACATACTGAACTCATTAAGGTCTCTCTCCTTGTTAGGAGGGTCCTGGCCGAACTATGTCTGACAGGATTGGGATTCGGATGACAAAGAAATTCGCTGCCCACCCACCACCCACTTAGTAGCCACTGTCGACGACTTAACCGACATGCTCGACTTCGACTCCTTAGACATTGACGGTATGGACGACGATGCGGGAGACGAAGAGGAACCACTGCCCACAGGGCATTGGACAGCCACCTCATCATACGATATATACATGGTGGATACACCCAAAGAAGGTAATGGCGACGAGACCACGGAGGACGACCCCTCCAAGAAGCAACCCAAGCGCCAACGTCAGCGGCGCCGCTCTAAGTCCCGCCAAAGCAAAAGTGTTGATACCGGCACAAGAGACAATAACACTCCAGATAGTGCCGAAGACGGCAACAATCCCCTCTAGCAAAATTTAGAGCAGGAGGATGGAGGAGCCAACCCTCTAGAGAGAGCGGGAGATGGAGAGGTGGAGGATGATAATTACATGCCCCCCTCCGAAGACGAGGCAAGCCTCGACGATGACGAATTCGTCGTGCCAGAGGATCCCGTCGACCAAGAGCGCTTCAAGCGCCGGCTTATAGCCACGGCAAATTGCCTTAAGAAAAAGCAATAGCAGCTTCAAGCTGATCAAGAT
Organism: Triticum urartu; assembly: GCF_056163025.1. NCBI lineage: Eukaryota > Viridiplantae > Streptophyta > Magnoliopsida > Poales > Poaceae > Triticum > Triticum urartu. Next base: position 491,318,350 of record NC_141874.1, on the reverse strand, counting down.
CTGCTAGCTGACAGATGGACCGAAGTCCTGGCGGCCGAGGAATTTAAAGTCGAACGCCCCTCCAAAAGTTACCCAAAATGCAGGTTGCTACCCCAACTGGAGGAACAAGCGTATGATGCGGCTGATCGGCCACCCCGTGGCCACGACAGAGAGGCATTCCAGCCAAAAGCTCAGCCTGCACCCCGACGCCATTCAAATAAAAAGGCATGGGGAAATACACCAGACCTGCGAGACGTATTGGAGGACAAAGCAAAACATGCAAGATCGATCTACGGATCACGAGGGCGCGCCACTATGCAAGACGATAAACGTTACGCCAGATACAGTAAAAGTAAATCCGGTCGGGCCGAACACAGCGGGCAAGACCCATTCGAGCTGCGTCGCGATATAGCCCAATACAGAGGCGCCGCACACCCCTTATGCTTCACAGACGAAGTAATGGATCACCAAATCCCAGAGGGTTTCAAAGCCGTAAATATTGAATCATACGACGGCACAACAGATCCTGCGGTATGGATCGAGGATTTCCTCCTCCACATCCACATGGCCCGCAGTGATGACTTACACGCCATCAAATACCTCCCACTAAAGCTCAAAGGACCAGTGCGGCATTGGCTTAACAGCTTGCCAACAGAGTCCATTAGCTGTTGGGAAGATCTGGAGGCTGCATTCCTCGACAACTTTCAGGGCACTTATGTGCGACCACCAGATGCCGATGACTTGAGCCACATAATTCAGCAGCCAGAAGAATCGGCCAGGCAATTCTGGACTTGGTTCCTAACAAAGAAAAATCAAATCGTCGACTGTCCGGATGCAGAGGCCCTAGCAGCTTTCAAACACAACATCCGCGACGAGTGGCTAGCCCGGCACCTTGGTCAGGAAAAGCCAAAGTCTATGGCAGCCCTCACGACACTCATGACTCGCTTTTGTGTGGGAGAGGACAGTTGGCTGGCTCGCAGTAATAACATATCAAAGAACCATGGTACTTCGGATACCAAGGATGGCAATAGCAGGTCACGTCGCAACAAACGCAAGCGCCGCATTAACAGCGACAATACCAAGGATACGACAGTCAATGCCGGATTCAAAGGCTCTAAACCCGGTCAACGGAAAAAGCCATTCAAAAGAAGCACTTCGGCCCCGTCCAGTTTGGACCGTATACTCGACCGCTCGTGTCAAATACACAGCACCCCCGACAAGCCAGCCAACCACACCAACAGGGATTGTTGGGTGTTCAAGCAGGCCGGCAAGTTAATTGCCGAAGACGAAGATAAGGGGTCACACAGCGATGACGAAGAGGAGCCCCGGCAACCGAACACTGGAGGACAGAAGAGGTTCCCCCCACAAGTGCGGACGGTGAACATGATATACGCAACCCACATCCCCAAGAGGGAGCGGAAGCGTGCGCTCAGGGACGTATATGCGTTGGAGCCAGTCGCCCCAAAGTTCAACCCATGGTCCTCCTGTCCGATCACCTTCGATCGCAGGGACCACCCCACTAGTATCCGTCATGGCGGATTCGCCGCACTGGTCCTAGACCCAATCATTGACGGATTTCACCTCACTTGAGTTCTTATGGATGGCGGCAGCAGCCTGAACCTGCTTTATCAGGACACAGTGTGCAAAATGGGTATAGACCCCTCAAGGATCAAACCTACAAAAACGACCTTTAAAGGCGTCATTCCAGGTGTAGAGGCCCATTGCACAAGCTCAATTACACTAGAAGTGGTCTTCGGATCCCCGGATAACTTCCTAAGCGAAGAATTAATCTTCGATATAGTCCCGTTCCGCAGTGGCTATCATGCACTGCTCGGGCGAACCGCATTTGCGAGATTCAATGCGGTACTGCATTATGCATACCTCAAGCTCAAGATGCCAAGACCTCGGGGGGTCATCACAGTTAATGGAAACACATAGCGCTCTCTCCGCACGAAGGAGCACACTGCGGCCCTCACAGCAGAAGTGCAAAGCAGCCTCTCAAGGCAATCCACCAGTTCGGCGTTTAAAGACCCGGACACCTTCAAGCGCGCTCAGAGTAATCGGCAACTAGACCGCCTGGCACGATTTGAGCTCGCGTACCAATGCGGCCCCCACCCCGGCCCAAACCAAACGGCGAAATTCGTGCCACACGTACATAATTACGCATTAAAAATACCATGGGCACAGGCGGGGAGGGGGGCACAACTACGGCACGCCCCAATACGCGGCTTAAACCGCACTAGGGGCTTCTCGCTTTGTTATTTTTCTCTTTCAGGACTTTAATCTCTGGAAACCCTGTCCGGCAGCATGATTGCCAAACACATGATGCAGCAACCAAGGAGGCAGAAAGCTACGTCACACCACGGAACTCCCAGGTGGATTACGATAACGAGTGAAATGTTTGCTTTAATACCATTCCTCAGCTTGCCCTAGGAAGGGACATAGTCCTACTTTTTGCCTATCGCACTATCTGTATCATTCTGCTTTAACGCACCTTTTTGAATAAACAATGCATAACATTACGACTATTATTGCATTCTTGTTATATATATATGTGTTCATTAATGACGCCTTGCAACCGTACACTTTGTTACGGCCAATACACCAGGGGCTTAAGTACCCCACATTATGGTGTGAGAAGTCCGAACACTTTCACAAGTGCGGCACCCCGAACTTATAGCATTATATGCATCGGCTCCGTATCATGTCTTTGGTCAAATGTTGGGTTTGCCCGGCTCCTATGTTTTGGTACCTTACGTTCCGCTCTATCGGCTAAGGTAGCGCTAGGAGAACTGCTGCGATTGTGCCCCGGTTCTGCTGGGCTAAGCACCTCAGTGGAGAAAGCTAAAACTGACTATCATGATAAGACGAGAGACTGGTCGCTGTTCGGCGAGGTTTCGAGTCCCTAAAGACTTATGCCGCTTAGAGCGAGGAGCCGGTCCTCTCCGGCTTAAAGGTGTGTATCGCGCCCCGAATTCGGCCTTCTGAATACTAGGGGCTTCACCGAAATTTAAAATTATAGAATTCTATGGCTAAGTGAGAGTGATAAAGCATTATTAGTCCAGTTGCCTTGTTCGTTGTGCTGAGCACCTCCCTCGAAGGACCCAAACATGGGAACAAGTGTGCTCACGTTTATCCCGAACACCCCAGCATTCACGGCATGTGGGCAGAAGCCGAGGACTAGCCATCTCTCAGATTGGATAAACAGCCAAACAGAAGGTAATATTTTAAATTCAAACAAGCGTTGCATAGCGCATATGAAACAAGTTTTCATCATACAGGATCACACGAGCAAGTTTACTCAAATATTACATCCTTTGAACATTCGTCCGCTACAAGACGGGCACCCTTCAGGACACCCTCATAATAAATTTCAGGGGTGCGATGCTCCTTGCCCTGCGGCGGTCCTTCCTTGATCAACTTCACGGCGTCTAGCTTGGCCCATTGCACCTTCACACGGGCGAAAGCCCGGCGTGCACCTTCAATACAAACGGGCCGCTTGACGACTTCCAGCCGTGGGCAGGCATCCACAAGCCGCCTCACCAGGCCAAAGTAGCTGTTCGGAAGGGCGTCGCCAGGCCACAGCCGGACTATAAGGCCCTTCATGGCCTGTTCGGCCGCCTTGTGTAGCTCGACCAGCTGCTTCAGCTGGTCGCTCATAGGCACCGGGTGTTCGGTCCCAGTATACTGAGACCAGAACAGCTTCTCCATTGAGCTTCCCTCCTCGTCCTGGTAAAATTGTGCGGCATCCGACACGCTGCGGGGCAAATCTGCGAATGCTCCTGGAGAGCTCCGGATTCGGGTAAGTAATAGGTAATTTACTTTTCACATGCTTGCTTTGCATATAGAATGCCTTACCCGCCGCTATTTTCTTCATCGCGTCAATTTCCTGGAGGGCCTTTTGCGCTTCGGCTTTGGCACTCTTTGCGCTCTCGAGGGCCGTGGCAAGCTCAGACTCTCGCGTCTTCGAGTCAAGCTCCAACGCCCTGTGCTTCGTCACGAGAGCCTGGAGCTCTTGCTGCACCTCGCCCACCCGAGCCTCTTGCCTTTCCCGCTCGGTGCGCTCCTTGGCCGCTTTGTCTTTGGCCTTGGATAGCGCTTGCTTCAGGGTCGCCACCTCGGTCGTGGCCCCTGGCAAATATACGATGATCCTGTCATTTTGCAATCACGTCTTCTTTTATATACATACATATCTATAGACAAGGTATTACTTACCCTTGTTCTCCTCGAGCTGCCTCTTGGCAAGGCCGAGCTCGTTCTTGGACCCCTCGAGGTCCTGCTTCAGTGCGGCGACCTCCGCAGTCAGTGCGGTAGATGCCAGCAACAAAGCCTGCACACGCATATAGACATACTTATGTTAGACTCCTGCCGTATTATTTGATCCTCTATTCGGCTTTTGTTTTCGAACACCGAACAGAGCATCAGGGGCTACTGTCTATGCGGTAATATTTTTCCTATATTTCAAAACACTTACCTCAAAGCCTGTTAGAAGGCTGGCACAGGCTTCAGTCAATCCGCTCTTGGCGGACTGAACCTTCTGGACCACCACACTCATAATAGTGTGGTGCTCCTCGTCGACGGAAGCGCTGCGAAGCGCTCCCAGCAGATTGTCCGGTGCCTCTGGATGGACAGAGGTCACCAACACAGGCGTCTTGCCCCTCTTGGAAGGAGGCCGCCTGCCCGAATCCGGAACCGCTGGAGGTTCCGGCGCGGTGTTCGGCAGAGGGCCGAACTCGGAGCCCTCGGGGGCCTGGTCCCCTCTGCTCCCGGAGTCCGGAAGGTCGCCTTGAGGCGCCTCCGGGACTGTCTCCCCCGACCCGGTGCCTCTTGAGACAATACCTCAACATTGTCCGTAGGGCAAGGGGAGGTGGCGATCGGAAGTGGATCGCTATCCATATCCGACGAGCACAGGGAGTCGTCCGACGATACGTCGATACGGGATCGTGGCGGTCCACATAGTCATAATTCGGCGTTAGGAGAAGCAGTGCGACAAAGGAATGCTATGAGTTACTCTAGTATCCGAATACTTACGATTTCCCCAGGGGCTTGGCCCTGGGCAGCCACTCATCTTTGCCTTCGGCAGCGGTGGTAGAGTATTCCGGAAGGAGAGTCCCTCCCTTCTGGGACCCTTCGACCCCCCCGGTTGGGGCAGCCTTCCTTTTCGTGTCACCCCCGATTGGAGGGGGAGTGTCTTCATCTTCCCCCTCATCTTCGGGGGAGGAGTGCGCCGCGGAGTTATAGGATGATAAGTCCGATAAACCCTGGCGTCGGGAACTCTTTCGGGTTCCCTTGGCCTTCTTGGTCTTCTCCGGCACCTTGTAAGGAGCCGGAGTCAGCATCTCCGTCAGGAGAGCACCCGCAGTGTCTTCAGGCAGAGGGGACGAACAGTTAATCTGCCCTGATGTCTCCACCCAGTCCCGTCAAAGGCATGGAGATCAGACCCCGCACATGATTAAGCTAGGGGAAATAAATATCCTACGGGACGTATTGAACTCACCGAACGCGCTAGGCGCCTTGGGCTTAGCCCGCGGTCCTCGGCGAGATGAGGAGGGACCTCGGTGCCCTTGAACAACACCTTCCAGACGTCCTTGTGCGTCGTATCGAAGAGCTCGCTCAGAGTCTGGTGCTGGGCCGGGTCGAACTCCCACAAGTTAAAATCCCATTATTGACATGGGAGGATCCGGCGGATGAGCATGACCTGGACTATGTTGACAAGCTTGAGCTTCTTGCTTGCCATACTCCGGATACATTTCTAGAGTCCATCCAGCTCCACCGATGAACCCCACGACAAGCCCTTCTCTTTCCAGGAAGTGAGGCGTGTAGGGAATCCGGATCGAAACTCGGGGGCCGCCGCCCATTTGGCGTCGCGCGGCTCGGTGATGTAGAACCACGCCAATTGCCACCCCTTTATGGTCTCCACGAAGGAGCCTTCAAGCCATATAACATTGGGCATCTTGCCCACCATGGCTCCGCCGCATTCTGCTTGTTGGCCTCCCACCACCTTCGACTTGATATTGACGGTCTTCAACCATAGGCCGAAGTGGGGCCGGATGCGGAGGAAAGCCTCACACACGACGATGAACGCCGAAATGTTGAGGACGAAGTTCGGGGCCAGATCATGAAATTCTAGCCCATAATAGAACATGAGACCACGGACGAATGGATGGAGGGGAAACCCCAGTCCGCGGAGGAAGTGGTGGAGGAAAACTACCCTCTCGTGAGGTTCCGGGGTAGGGATGATCTGCCCCGCAGCGGGCAGCCAATGCGCAATATTCGTGGCTAAGTAATCGGCTCCGCGCAGCTTCTTGATATGTCCCTCCGTAACAGAGGAAGCCATCCATTTGCCTCCCGCTCTGGACATGTTTGGAGAAGGTTGAGGGAAAGGATGTGGACTTGCGTGTTGAAGCTCGAGCGTGCGAAAATGGATGAGCAAAGGAGGAAGAAGGCGTGGATGAAAAGGTGAATCCTTATCCCTTTATATGCGCGGACGAAACTATGTGTCCCCACTAGCCTGGTAAAACTCGCTTATCCCCCAAGCGCCGTAATCGATGGCGCGGTTGGGTTACCCACGCCCGTATTGATGAGAATCCCGTGATAAGGGGACACGATCTCTGCTTTGACAAGACGTGTCAAAAAACTGCCTCGCGTTATGTGCGGGGCTAGTTAAAGGACACGGTTCGAATAATCACCGGGCCATGACATAATGTCGTGTTGCCAAAACAAGTCAGCAAATTAGATTTGTGGAAATATTATTCTCTCTACGGTGGTATGTGGAACTTATTTTGCAGGGTCGGACACTATCCTTGTATTCAAATTCTTTCATGATGTATTCGGAGGAGGAACCCGCCTTGCAATTCCGAAGACAATACTGCGTGCCAGACTCATCGTCATTGAAGCCTGGTTCAGGGGCTACTGAGGGAGTCCTGGATTAGGGGGTCTCCGGACAGTCGGATTATATCCTTTGGTCGGACTGTTGGACTATGAAGATACAAGATTGAAGACTTCATCTCGTGTCCGGATGGGACTCTACTTGGCGTGGAAGGCAAGCTAGCCAATACGGATATGGATATCTCCTCCTTTGTAACCGACCTTGTGTAACCCTAACCCTCTCCGGTGTCTATATAAGCTGGAGGGTTTTAGTCCGTAGGACACAACAATAACATACAATCATACCATAGGCTAGCTTCTAGGGTTTAGCCTCTCTGATCTCGTGGTAGATCTACTCTTGTACCCGAGATCCGCCTTAGACGCACAGTTCGGGACCCCCTACCCGAGATCCGTCGGTTTTGACACCGATAGCCACCATTAAAGTAATCCCATATTTGAGGAATATCATTGTTGATTGTAATGCTTCTGGTAACATGAAGCATTGCTGACGTTTTAAAATTTCTACTGTCCTTGCGTGATTGCCATGAACATAACTAAGATGCTTCTTTTCATTTTGTATATATTTCGTATATTCTTATTGACCAGCAACCGTTTACTTTCTATCTTTTTGTGCAGATATGGATATCCATTTCACCTTGTTGCTATTGTGACCTTTTGGTGAACTGCACAAAACACTTTTTTTTGGAATGAGTGTCTTGTGCAGTTCAACAAAAATGTCACGTGGGCAACATCTCTCAATTTTGGTTGAACTGAACAAAATGGTGATTGGAGTTTCCAAAATCACCGTCAAGTTCTGTTGGTAATCTCGTGCAACATTTTATTAGCCTTTGCAAGATGGAGTCATCACTGTCACCACAATGGCACTTTATTTTAGTGGAACTACACAAAAGGATAAGAAAATTATAGTTGCACCTTACATAAGCCGGACAGCCAACCTTAATGTTCCTCAATTTTAGTGCAACTACTTAAGAAGAACCTGCCAGCTCACAAGAGCAAGTACTTCTTGCTAGCTGAATGATGCAATCTTTGCTTCATTTCAGGTGAACTGCAGAAAGAGGAGCATGAACTGAATCATGGAACTCCAGGCAGACCTCATCCAAGTAGAGCTGGAGGTTGAGTTCAAGGAGGCCGCTATTAAAGCAAAATCATGCTCTCCTATCTCCTTGTTTGTGTTGTGCAAACATGCTGTGCAAACAGGAATACCCAACTACAGATGTTGTGACGGTCAAGAGCATTCGCCAAGTTCTTCGATTGTATGACATGGCTAGCCAAGATGGATTTAATCCCGGTATTCACTTTATCAAAAGGCTCTAATGGGTTGGTTCTGAATCTTGCAAGCTGGGAATCAGTGAGATGTGTAGGCATCTTTGTTGTACTTATTAATTGAATTTTATTTGTTGGTTCTAAATCTTGCAAGCTGGGAATCAATGAGATGTGTAGGCATCTTTGTTGTACTTATTATTTGGATCTTATTTGTTGGTTCTGAATCTTGCAAGCTGAGAATCAATGAGATGTGTAGGCATCTTCGTTGTACTTATTATTTGGATCTTATTTGTTGGTTCTGAATCTTGCAAGCTGGGAAACACGGCATGATGATGCAGAGGACAACAACCATAACAAACAGTTCAAACTTGGTAGTATTATCTTTGTGAAAGTGCGACAAGTGTGCTGATCGTGTGCGTCCTGAGAATAATAATTCTAATTGTTGTGCATGTTGATCCTGTGGCACTGATAGAATGACCGAATGCATTGCTTGTTTTAAGTACAAATTTCTATTAAAGCTAATTAAATTTAAGTAAAGTGACCACTAACTCCTGTTATTACAGTACCAATATAGACCCGCTCGTGAACCGACGTGTGGCCGAGGGTGCATCTTCTGCCGGGCGTGCAGCAGATGAGGGAGGGGTGGTAACTGTTGTCGCATGTACACACTCAGCTTACTGTTGAATCCAGTTCCCCAAGAGCTGAAAAACGAACTGCTACCGCCGCCTACACACTCGTTCACTCGAAGAGACTCCAATGGCGATCCGAGGGGTGAGCCTGCTGGATATGGAGTTTAGCAAGGAGTTCCCCTTTGAGTTCGCCGTTCAGTCCTATGGCTGCACCAAGTTGAATGTGATGTACACCAACGATACGGACTCGGTGAAACTCTGCCTCGCCTCAGTCCTATGGTTGCACCAAGTTCTGGAGCATTCACCCGTTTCATCGGCAGCGCTGACTGCACCTTTGCTACGGTGGAGAGAAGGAAGAACACGACGATTTGGCCATCTGGTGCAACAAGCTTGTCGACATCCAGAAGCAATACAAGATCATCAGCAACGGGCAGGAGAAGGACTCCGTGGTTGACCTCGCGGAGACCATCATCGACCCCTGATACACCAACATGAAAGAAGACAACCTGAACACGTTGGAGGTACCTCTGAATCTAGCCTACATAACTTACGCGGCCAAGGACGCATACGCATGCTACGACATGTACAGGCAAATCTTGGACATGAGGGCGTATCTGCTTCCCGTAACCGACGAGTACATGGACAGCCGCAGCGTCATGATCAAGCGTGCCAGGAAGGTCTAGATGTTGTACTTTATCTGTTTATAAGCACATTTATCATCTGAGTGTTTCATGCATTAGCCTATGTGTCGTAATTATCTGTTTTGTCTGAAATATTTCTTTTAAGAACCCATTAACCTGATTGCTTTTTTAGTGGCTATTTGCTTATGTATGTAAACTAGTTCACTTGTCCATAAAAAAACAAGTTCACTTGGCTGCCGTGCTTTGAATCTCCTTCCTCCCAACATATTCCCCTCCTCAGGTGGACCCAGCAGGTCTCTGAATTTTCTCCCACTTTCTTTTTTGATGTAAACTGAGTTTTCTCCCAGTACTTTCCCCTAGAACCAACTCAACTGTCCCACGTCTAGCCTAAAAAATAATAATACCCCACGTACTATTAACTCATCAAATTAAAATGATATTTTATTTCATAAGTTGAAAGTTCTTACAAAATAATAATAATAATTGTTTATATATAACTTGGCAAGTTAACTCCTAGTGATTGCGCACATAAGCTTGCAAAGATTTTACTGACGTGCAATCATGTGTTTATGTTTTTATAACATTTCTCCGTCTAGCCCAACATGATATTTTCACCTAGCCCAGCAAGTCCGCGGATTTCGAGAAAAATGCAAATGGGATTTAAATGGGCTACATAGATGCTACATCATTGTTTCACCCAGCCCACCAAATGGACTAAAAACAAATGGACTGACAGCTGGGTCCACGGCCACAACCCAGTTTTTTTGTGATTTGCCATGTAAGTCGCTTTGTCAGGCCTGTTGGGCTGCAAATCTTTCAAGACGAGGAGAGCTTCATTCGGCTGGCCGAGAAAATGGCCTATCAGTAATGAGAAATGGGTTGTACATTTTTAAAACACATCAAACCGGCAATTAGTTTCAAATATATTTTTTTATTTCGAGATTTTAAATTACATTAATTTTTATGCGTGGAGAATTTGTTGGATTTTATATTGATATACATTTATTTTTAAAATTAGTTTGAATGTGAGTCAAAATTTCGGGATTAAAAACAGTTCGGACCGCACCGAAATATGCAAAATTTCATATAATTTTTTACGTGTGGCCACAATATGGGCTGTAATGCTAACAAAAAGAATTTGGGCTCCAAAAAAACCTTAATAATTAGCAAATGGACTGTAAATTATTAGAAATAATGGCTGATGGGCTGTATGCTGTTTTCCACAGATTTGAGGCTTTCCTAAAAAAAGGTTGACGCACAAGCAGTGATTGTTGGATGGCCATCCAACGGCCGTCGTGCTTCTTCAATCTCTGCTCTTCCTGCTCCAGCCGCTCAAACAAGCATCGGCGGGACTGCCTGCTCCCTCCTCCCCGCGGCCGGCTCTGCTGCCGCGCAGGCCTCACCGCCCCACCGTACTCCCATCGCTGGCCTAGCCATCCCTCTACTCACCCACACCTGCTGTTATTCTCTGGCGACGTCAGATGAACCAGTAAACCCTCGTACAGTCGTACTCCCCTCCGCGTGGGAAACAACTGTCGAGTCTTCCCTACCTCCGTGTTGTTCCCTTCCTAGGCCTCGCTGTCGTCCACCGCCCTGGTGCTCTCGGCGCGGCCTAGTCAATGTGGTCAATGACCGACATGCATCTGAAGTGGACTGTACATGGAGAGGCCGACAGCTGGGTACACGGCCGCACGCAAGGTAATGCCTCCTTATTACGCGCAAAATAATGATTCCTCCACCTGACATCAGGGACCCACTGAAAGGGCCTCTGTATTTCACGAAAAAAACATTACCGCCGCTGACAGCTCGGACCCACCAGCTATGTCTTCGCACGCAAGGAAGTGCCTCCTTATTACGCAGAAAAAAAAATGAATACTCCCCCTGTTAGCTGGGACCCAGTATAGTGGCGGGCTGACTTGTGGGCCTACTAAGTTGATAGGGACGGAGGGCTTTGTCAACTTAGTCAATATGCATGATTCTAGCTCCAGTGACCGTACGATGTCCATCCAACGACCGTAGTGCTTCTTCAACCTCTGGTCTTCTTGCTCCAGCCGCCCAAACCAGCACCGGTCGTGCCTCGTGCTCCTGCCTCCCGTGGCCGGCTGCGATGTGGCGGAGGCCTCACCGCCCCCTACTACTCCCACCGCTGGCCAGGCCATCCCTCTACTCACCCACACCCCCTGTTATTCTGCGGCGACGGCAGCCTCACACCACCGTGAACTAGTGAACCCTCGTACTCCTCTACGTGTGGGCATCCACTACCGCATCTTCCCCAGCTCCACGTCGTCCCCTTCCTAGGCCTCACCATCGTCCACCGCCCTGGTGCTCTCAGCGCGGCGTGGTCAACATGGTCAAGGAACGGCTTCCATCGGACGTGGACTGTACGTGGAGAGGCTGACAGCTGGGTCCACGGCCGCAGCAAGGAAGTGCCTTCTTATTACGTGCAAAATAATTATTCCTCCACCTGACAGCGGGGACCCACCAGACGGGCCATCGTATTTCGCGAAAAAAACGTTTCCCCCCTGACTGGTGGGACCCACCAGCTACATCTTCGCATGCAAGGAAGTGCGTTCGGGCAAAAAAACGATTCGCCCCCCTAACTGCTGGGACCCACCAGCTACATCTTCGCAGGCAAGGAAGTGCCTGACAGTTGGGACCCACCTGGTCGAAGCGTACGTAGCGTTGTCATTCTGGTCGCGAACGTGTACGTACATATATACTGGTGGATGTAGAGGCGCGCACGTGTCGTAGTAGAGGCGCGTACGTGTCGTAGTAGAGGCACGCACGTAGCATGTACACGTACGTACAGCGGCCAGGGTGCAAGAAAGAAAATACAGCCATGTATGTGTACATACGGGCGGGGTCTCGAACGCCTGCTCGCGCATACGTACGGCCAGGGCTCGTGTACATGGCTGGGTTGGAACGGAGAAACAACATCGTCGTCGTGTTCATGGGGAGGCAACAGAATGCGTCGTGTTCATGGGGAGGCAACGAATGTGTCGTGTTCATCGGGAGGCAACGGAACGCGTGGGAGCCAACCGGCTAGGTCGGAATGGAATGCGTGGTCGTGTTCATCGGGAGGGCTTGGACGGAACAGGCGATGCAAACGAGGCCTGGCGTACCGCACAACGGAGGAAACGGACCTCCTATGTTTGGAACGGGGTCCTGTTGATCGGGAGGGGTGTGGCATACCGCAAAACGGAGGAAACGGACCTCCTGCGGTCGAAACGGGGGTCCTGTTGATCGGGAGGGGTGTGGCATACCGCAAAACGGAGGAAACGGACCTCCTACGGTCGAAACGGGGGTCCTGTTGATCGGGAGGGGTGTGGCATACCGCAAAAGACCTCCTACGGTCGAAACGGGGGTCCTGTTCATCAGGAGGGGTGTGGCGTACCGCAAAACGGATGAAACGGACCTCCTACGGTCGAAACGGGGGTCGTGTTCATCGGTAGGGGTGTGGCGTACCGCAAAACGGGACTCCGCGGGATACTGTTCATCTCCACCGTTGACCTCCTCCAGCCTCCATGGGCTACCGTCGACCTCCTCTAGCCTCCACGGGCTCCTGTTCATCCACCCTCCATTGCGCTACTCCACCGGCTACTGTCCAACCACCCCTCCACCGTCTATTGTTCATCTAGCCCTCCACACCACGGGGTCCTGTTCAATCACCCCTCCACCGTCTACTGTTCATCCAGCCCTCCACCACACCACGGGGTCATGTTCATCCAGAGGCAACGCCACCGCTCATTGTTCATCCAAACCCCCCGCAACGCTCACTGTTCATCCCAGAGGCAGCATCGATCGGCTTCAGTTAGCAGCAGTAGAGAAGGAATCGCTCGATCGGGTTCAGTTAACATCCATCGATCGATCGCTCGGGTTCAATAACGCGTAGCCTGCAGTGCAATCGCTCGGGTTCAGTTAGAGCCCAATGCCTCGCTCGGGTTCAGTTAGAGCCAACGCCTCGCACACACGCGCGTACGTGTACGAGAGAAATGCGCATCGCTCGGCCCCCGACCTCCCACCGTAACCGGGAACTCCCCGAAATTTTCCTGCACTTCGCTTCTACCACGTTTTTTCTGTCATGGACGGCACAAAGAATGTCATGCAGCTGCGTCTCCGGCCCGCCCAGGACGAAAAGCCCATTTTCTTTCATGATTTTTTGTCATAGAAGTAGGAGCCCACCACATCTATAACGATACCGGGTTTTGTCACAATTATCGTCATAGAAGTGTCATATGTATGACAGAATTTTTTTTCGTTCGGCCCAAAATGTCACGGATGTGTCTTTTTTTGTAGTGCCTATATACATGATCATACCTAGATATTCTCATAACTATGCTCAATTCTATCAATTGCTCAATGGTAACCCACAAGTATAGGGAATCGCAACAGTTTTCGGTAAGTAAGAGTGTCGAACCCAACGAGGAGCTAAAGGCAGAACAAATATTCCCTCAAGTTCTATCGACCACCGATACAACTCTACGCACGCTTGACGTTCGCTTTACCTAGAACAAGTATGAAACTAGAAGTACTTTATAGATGTTGTTGGATAGGTTTGCAAGGTAATAAAGAGCGCGTAAATAAAAGCTAGGGGCTGTTTAGATAAAGACACAACTAAATTAGTTTTAGTAAAGAGTGTTTTATTAAGAGAAAGTTATTTGTCCCTAGGCAATCGATAACTAGACCGGTAATTATTATTGCAGTTTTATATGAGGGAGAGGCATAAGCTAACATACTTTCTCTAGTTGGATCATATGCACTTATGATTGAAACTCTAGCAAGCATCTGCAACTACTAAAGATCATTAAGGTAAAACCCAACCATAGCATTAAAGCATCAAGTCCTCTTTATCCCATACGCAACAACCCCCTTACTTGGGTTTGTGTTTCAGTCACTCACCCAACCCACTATAAGCGAATCATGAACATATTGCAACACCCTATAGCAGGGATCCCTCACGCATGTGCGACACGGAGAGCACCATAGGACAGTACCAATAATAAAACATGCAACTCAAACCAATCTTGATCATCAAATAGCCCATAGGACAAAACGGATCTACTCAAACATCATAGGATAGCCATACATCATTGGGAAATAATATATAGCATTGAGCACCATGTTTAAGTAGAGATTACAGAGGGTAAGAGAGAGGTTACACCGCTTCATAGAGGGGGGAAGAGTTGGTGATGATGGCGGTGAAGTTGTTGGTGAAGATTGCGGTGATGATGATGGCCCCCGGTGGCACTCCGGTGCCACCGGAAGCGAGGGGGAGAGAGCCCCCCTCCTTCTTCTTCTTCCTTGACCTCCTCCCTAGATGGGAGAAGGGTTTCCCCTCTGGTACATGGCCTCCATGGCTTGGGAGGGGCGAGAGCCCCTCCGAGATTGGATCTGCCTCTCTGTCTCTCTCTGTTTCTGCGTTCTCAGATTCTACCCTTTCACCGTTTCTAATATTTCGGGAGATCCATAACTCCGATTGGGCTGAAATTTTAACACGATCTCTATCTGGATATTAGCTTTCTTGTGGCGAAAGAAGGGCATCAACCGCCTTACGGGGTGGCCACGAGGGTCAGGGGCACGCCCCCTGCCTCATGGCCCCCTCGGGCACCGTCTCGCGTGGATTTTTCTTCCCAAAAATTATATATATTCCAAAAAAATCTCAAACAGTTTTTATCCCGTTTGGACTCCGTTTGATATGGATATTATGTGAAACAAAAAACATGCAACAAACAGGAACTGGCACTGGGCACTAGATCAATATGTTAGTCCCACAAATAGTATAAAAAGTTGCCAAAAGTATATGAAACTTGTAGAATATTGGCATGGAACAATCAAGAATTATAGATACGACGGAGACGTATCACTCGACAGTAATTTGTTCACCCACTGTAATACTTATGCTATCTTGAGAGAAGCCACTAGTGAAACCTATGGCCCACGGGTCTATCTTCCATCATATTAATCTCCCATCAACTAGCTATTTCTGGCACCGTTTATTTTGCAATCTTTACTTTCAATCTACATCATAAAAATACCAAAAATATTTATATTATTATTATTATCTCTATCAGATCTCACTCTTGCAAGTGGCTGAGAAGGGATTGACAACCCCTTTATCGCGTTGGTTGTGAGGTTCTTATTTGTTTGTGTAGGTACGAGGTGACTTGCGTGTGGTCGCCTACTTGATTGATACCTTGGTTCTCAAAAAATGAGGGAAATACTTACGCTGCTTTGCTGCATCACCCTTCCCTCTTCAAGGGAAAACCAACGCATGCTCAAGAGGTAGCAAGAAGGATTTCTGGCGCCGTTGCCGTGGAGATCTATGCCAAGTTAAGACATACCAAGTACCCATCACAACTCTTATCCTTCGCATTACATTATTTGCCATTTGCCTCTCGTTTTCCTCTCCCCCACTTCACCCTTGTCGTTTTATTCACCATTTTCTCCCTTTTCTCCTCTCTTGCCGCATGCATGCGCGTTCTTTGTGCAATTTGTTTCCATCATGTCTGAAACTGGGGAGGTTATCATTGACAAAGATAATAATATGGAAAACTTTGATGCTATTGATGATCCTCTTGAAAAGCCCACTATTCTTCACACTAAAAAGTTTCGGATTGGTAGTGGTAATATTATTGGAAAAGGAGTTATTCAAGATTTCTTTACTTGTGTCGGTGCTTTGCCCACCATGAGTGGGTCTATTCTTCATAAAACTAGTAGCCTCGCGGATGCTATATCTTTGCTCATAGTTGAACTTGAAATATAATTTTTACATATGCATCCTTCCATACAAAGGATTTTCCTAGAATTTTCTAATATTGAGCATTCTTCTGTTAAGTGAGCATCTACTATCTTTTTAGCTCATGAATTCAGATTTATAATAAAAGAGGCCAATGAAATTTTCGTGAATTATAGGGTGGATGCCGGCCGTCCTCCCATAGAAGCAATCCTTTTTTATCAAGAAGACTTAGTGTGTTTATGATCTTTAGATCATGTTGCTTTTAATGAAAACCTTACAAAAAGGGTTCCTACCAGTGTCCTTGTTGACAGGATCTCTAAACTTAATGATAATTTTGCTATCCAGAATAATGGGTTAGGTTTTCCCCTTGAATAAAGGATCGTGACTTTTTGTCAAAAGAATGCTTATAATGATGAATTGGTTGTGCAATATGAGGGGCCAAAGGAGAACCAATACCTCCCGAGCTTGATCTTGGGGATTTTTGTCCCATTAAATTTAGCCCTTTTGATTAGTTTTTCTTGCCACAAAGAAAACTTGTTGCTGAACGTAGGGAGTATGAGATGAGTTTTTGCGATTTACCTTATCATTATCACGGCAATACCTAGATCTATCTTCGCTTTTATGCCTAGCTAGGGGCGTTAAACGATAGCGCTTGTTGGGAGGCAACCCAATTTTATTTTTATTCCTTGATTTTTGTTCCTGTTTAGTAATAAATAATTTTTCTAGCCTCTGTTTTGGTTGTGTTTTTTGTGTTTAATTAGTGTTTGTGCCAAGTAGAACCGTTGGGAAGACTTGGGGAAAGTCTTTTTGATCTTGCTTTAAAAGCCAGAAACTTTAGCGCTCTCGAGAATTGCTGCCATTTTTTATTGGAGAGTGCTATTTAGTTAATTCTTTTTGAAGATGATTAATAGATAAATTCCTCACGTCCAGCAATTTATTTTAGAATATTTCGGGTTCCAGAAGTATGCGTTTGATACAGATTACTACAGACTGTTCTGTTTTTGACAGATTCTGTTTTTCGTGTGTTGTTTGCTTATTTTGATGAATCTATGGCTAGTAATGGAGTTTATAAACCATAGAAAAGTTGGAATAAAGTAGGTTTAACACCAATATAAATAAATAATGAGTTCATTACAGTACCTTGAAGTGGTGTTTTGTTTTCTTTTGCTAATGGAGCTCACGAGATTTTCTGTTAAGTTTTGTGTTGTGAAGTTTTCAAGTTTCAGGTAAAGATTTGATGGATTATGGAACAACGAGTGGCAAGAGACTAAGCTTGGGGATGCCCAAGGCACCCCAAGGTAAAATCCAAGGACACCAAAAAGCCTAAGCTTGGGGATGCCCCGGAAGGCATCCCCTCTTCTGTCTTCATTCATCGGTAACTTTACTTGGAGCTATATTTTTATTCACCACATGACATGTGTTTTGCTTGGAGCGTCTTGTATGATTTGAGTCTTTGCTTTTTAGTTTAACACAATCATCCTTGATGTACACACATTTTGAGAGAGACACACATGAATCGGAATTTATTAGAATACTCTATGTGCTTCACTTATATCTTTTGAGCTATATAGTTTTTGCTCTAGTGCTTCACTTATATATTTTAGAGCACGGTGGTGGTTTCATTTTATAGAAATATTTGATCTCTCATGCTTCACTTATATTATTTTAAGAGTCCTTTAGAATAGCATGGTGATTTGCTTTTGATATTATAAAAAACTTTCATATAAGTGCATTGAATACTAAGAGAAGTTTGATACTTGATGATTGTTTTGAGATATGGAGATAGTGATATTAAAGTTATGCTAGTTGAGTAGTTGTGAATTTGATAAATACTTTTGTTGAAGTTTGCAAGTCCCGTAGCTTGCACGTATGGTAAACATTGTGTAACAAATTTGAAACATGAGGTGTTATTTGATTGTCTTCCTTATGAGTGGCGGTCGGGGACGAGCGATGGTCTTTTCCTACCAATCTATCCCCCTAGGAGCATGCGCGTAATACTTGGTTTTTGATGACTTGTAGATTTTTGCAATAAGTATGTGAGTTCTTTATGACTAATGTTGAGTCCATGGATATACGCACTCTCACCTTTCCATCATTGCTAGCCTCTTCGGTATTGTGCATTTCCCTTTCTCACCTTGAGAGTTGGTGCAAACTTCGCCGGTGCATCCAAACCCCGTGATACGATACGCTCTATCACACATAAACCTCCTTATATCTTCCTCAAAACAGCCACCATACCTACCTATTATGGCATTTCCATAGCCATTCCGTGATATATTGCCATGCAACTTTCCACCGTTCTGTTTATTATGACACGCATCATCATTGTCATATTGCCTTGCATGATCATGTAGTTGACATCATATTTGTGGCAAAGCCACCGTTCATAATTCTTTCATATATGTCACTCATGAGTCATCACACATCCCGGTACACCGCCGGAGGCATTCATATAGAGTCATATCCTGTTCTAGTATCGAGTTGTAATCATTGAGTTGTAAATAAATAAATAGAAGTGTGATGATCATCATTAATAGAGCATTGTCCCAAAAAAAGGGAGAAAGGCCAAATAAAAAAAAGAAGGCCCCAAAAAAAAGGGCAATGCTACTATCCTTTTTTCCACACTTGTGCTTCAAAGTAGCACCATGATCTTTATGATAGAGAGTCTCTTGTTTTGTCATTTTCATATACTAGTGGGAATTTTTCATTATAGAACTTGGCTTGTATATTCCAACAATGGGCCTCCTCAAGTGCCCTAGGTCTTCGTGAGCAAGCAAGTTGGATGCACACCCACTTAGTTTCTTCTGTTGAGCTTTCATACATTTATAGCTCTAGTGCATCCGCTGCATGGCAATCCCTACTCCTTGCATTTACATCAATTGATGGGCATCTCCCTAGCCCATTGATTAGCCACGTCAATGTGAGACTTTCTCCTTTTTGTCTTCTCCACATAACCCCCTTAATTATATTCTATTCCACCCATAGTGCTATTTCCGTGGCTCACGCTCATGTATTGCGTGAAAGTTGAAAAAAGTTTGAGATTACTAAAGTATGAAACAATTGCTTGGCTTGTCATCGAGGTCATGCATGATGAGAGCATTCTTGTGTGACGAAAATGGTGCATGACCAAACTATAGGATTTTGTGGGGATGAACTTTCTTTGGCCATGTTATTTTGAGAAGACATGATTGCTTAGTTAGTATACTTGAAGTATTATTAGTTTTACGTCAATATTAAACTTTTATCTTGAATCTTTCGGATCTGAACATTCATGTCACAATAAATAAAATTACATTGAGAAATATGTTAGGAAGCATTCCACATCAAAAATTCCGTTTTTATCATTTACCTACTCGAGGGCGAGCAGGAATTAAGCTTGGGGATGCTTGATACGTCTCCAACGTATCTATAATTTTTTATTGCTCCATGCTATTATATATTCTATTTTGGATGTTTAATGGGCTTATTTATACACTTTTACATTATTTTTGGGACTAACCTATTAACCGGAGGCCCAGCCCAAATTGTTGTTTTTTTCCTATTTTAGTGTTTCATAGAAAAAGAATATCAAACGGAGTCCAAACGGAATGAAACCTTCGGGAGCGTGGTTTTTGGAACAAACGTGATCCAGAGGACTTGGAGTGGACGTCAAGCAACCAATGAGGAGGCCACAAGGCAGGGGGCGCACCTACCCCCTGGGCGTGCCCTCCACCCTCGTGGGCCCCTCATGGCTCCACCGACCTACTTCTTCCTCCTATATATACCTACATACCCTGAAAACATCAGGGAGCGCCACGAAAACCTAATTCCACCGCCGCAACCTTCTGTACCCGTGAGATCCCATCGTGGGGCCTTTTCCGGCGCTTCACCGGAGGGGGCATTGATCACGGAGGGCTTCTACATCAACACCATAGCCTCTCTGATGATGTGTGAGTAGTTTACCTCAGACCTTCGGGTCCATAGTTATTAGCTAGATGGTCTTCTCTCTCTTTGGATCTCAATACAAAGTTCTTGATTCTCTTGGAGATCTATTCGATGTAATCTTCTTTTGCCGTGTGTTTGTCGAGATCCGATGAATTGTGGGTTTATTATCAAGATTATCTATGAACAATATTTGAATCTTCTCTGAATTCTTTTATGTATGATTGGTTATCTTCGAATTTTCAGTTTGGTTTGGCCTACTAGATTGATCTTTCTTGCAATGGGAGAAGTGCTTATATTTGGGTTCAATCTTGCGGTGCTCGATCCCAGTGACAGTAGGGGAAACGACACGTATTGTATTGTTGCCATCGAGGATAAAAAGATGGGGTTTATATCATATTGCATGAGTTTATCCCTCTACATCATGTCATCTTGCTTAAAGCGTTACTCCGTTCTTATGAACTTAATACTCTAGATGCATGCTAGATAGCGGTTGATGTGTGGAGTAATAGTAGTAGATGCAGGCAGGAGTCGGTCTACTTGTCACGGACGTGATGCCTATATACATGATCATACCTAGATATTCTCATAAATATGCTCAATTCTATCAATTGCTCGACAGTAATTTGTTCACCCACCGTAATACTTATGCTATCTTGAGAGAAGCCACTAGTGAAACCTATGGCCCCCGGGTCTATCTTCCATCATATTAATCTCCCATCAACTAGCTATTTCTGGCACCATTTATTTTGCAATCTTTACATTCAATCTACATCATAAAAATACCAAATATATTTATCTTATTATTATTATCTCTATCAGATCTCACTATTGCAAGTGGCTGTGAAGGGATTGACAACCCCTTTATCGCATTGGTTGCGAGGTTCTTATTTGTTTGTGTAGGTACGAGGTGACTTGCGCGTGGTCTCCTACTGGATTGATACCTTGGTTCTCAAAAACTGAGGGAAATACTTACGCTGCTTTGTTGCATCACCCTTTCCTCTTCAAGGGAAAACCAAAGCACACTACAAAAAAAGACACATCCGTGACATTTTGGGCCGAACGAAATTTTTTTCTGTCATACATATGACACTTCTATGACGATAATTGTGACAAAACCCGGTATCATCATAAATGTGGTGGGCTCCTACTTCTATGACAAAAAATCATGACAGAAAATGGGCTTTTCATCCTGGGCGGGCCGGAGATGCAGCTGCATGACATTCTTTGGGCCGTCCATGACGGAAAAAACCGTGGTAGAAGCGAGGGCGAGGAAAATTTTAGGGAGTTCCCGGTTATGGTGGGAGGTCGGGGCCGAGAAATGCGCGTTTCTCTCGTACACGTACGCGCGTGTGTGCGAGGCGTTGGCTCTAACCGAACCCGAGCGAGGCGTTGGGCTCTAACTGAACCCGAGCGATTGCACTACAGGCTACGCGTTACTGAACCCGAGCGATCGATCGATGGCTGTTAACTGAATCCGATCGAGTGATTTCTTCGCTACTGCTGCTAACTGAAACCGATCGATTGGATGAACAGTGAGCATTGCGGGGGGGTTGGATGAACAGTGAGCGGTGGCGTTGCCTCTGGATGAACAGGACCCCGTGGTGTGGTGGAGGGCTGGATGAAAAATAGACGGTGGAGGGGTGCCCGTGGAGGGGTGGTTGAACAGGACCCCGTGGTGTGGAGGGCTGGATGAACAGTAGACGGTGGAAGGGTGGTTGAACAGTAGCCGGTGGAGTAGCGCGCGGTGAAGGCTAGATGAACAGGAGCCCGTGGAGGCTGGAGGAGGTCGACGGTAGCCCGTGGAGGCTGGAGGAGGTCGACGGTGGAGATGAATAGTATCTCGTGAAGTCCCGTTTTGCGATACGCCACACCCCTCCCGATGAACAGGACCCCCGTTTCGACCGTAGGAGGTCCGTTTCGTCCGTTTTGCGGTACGCCACACCCCTCCCGATCAACAGGACCCCTGTTTTGACCGTAGGAGGTCCGTTTCCTCCGTTTTGCGGTACGTCACACCCCTCCCGATCAATAGGACCCCCGTTTCGACCATAGGAGGTCCGTTTCCTCCGTTCTACGGTACGCCAGGCCTCGTTTCCATCGCCTCTTCCTTCCAAGCCCTCCCGATGAACACGACCACACATTCCATTCCGACCCAGCCGGTTGGCTCCCACGCGTTCCGTTGCCTCCTAATGAACACGACGCATTCCGTTGCCTCCTAATGAACACGACGCATTCCGTTGCCTCCCCATGAACACGACGACGACGCTATTTCTCCGTTCCGACCCAGCCATGTACATAAGCCCTGGCCGTACGTATGCGCGAGTAGGCGTTCGAGACCCCGCCCGTATGTACACATACGTGGCCGTATTTTCTTTCTTGCACCCTGGCCGCTGTACGTACGTGTACATGCTACGTGCGCGCCTCTACTACGACACGTGCGCGCCTCTACATTGACCAGTATGTACGTACACGTTCGCGACCATAATGACAATGCTACAGACGCTTCTACCAGGTGGGTCCCGACTGTCACGCAATTCCTTGCATGCGAAGATGTAGCTGGTGGGTCCCAGCTGTCAGGGGGCGAATTGTTTTGTTTTTTTTGCTCGGACACACTTCCTTGCATGTGAATGTGTAGCTGGTGGGTCCTAGCAGTCAGGGGGGAAACATTTTTTCACGAAATACGGTGGCCCGTCCGGTGGGTCCCCACTGTCAGGTGCAGGAATAATTATTTTGCACGTAATAAGGAGGCACTTCCTTGCTGCGGCCGTGGACCCAGCTGTCAGCCTCTCCATGTACAGTCCACGTCCGATGGAAGTCGTTCCTTGACCACGTTGACCACGCCGCGCCGAGAGCACCAGGGCGGTGGACGACGACGAGGCCTAGGAAGGGGATGATGCGGAGCTGAGGAAGACGCGACAGTGAATGCCCGCGCGTAGAGGAGTACGAGGGTTCACTGGTTCGCTGCGGTGTGAGGCTGCCGTCGCCGTAGAATAACAGGGGGTGTGGGTAAGTAGAGGGATGGCCTGGCCAGCGGTGGGAGTAGTAGGGGCGGTGAGGCCTCCGCCGCATCGCAGCCGGCCACGGGAGGCACGAGCACGAGGCACGACCGGCGCTGGTTTGGGCGGCTGGAGCAAGAAGACCAGAGGTTGAAGAAGCACTACGGCCGTTGGATGGACATCGTACGGTCACTGGAGCTAGAATCGTGCATATTGACTAAGTTGACAAAGCCCTCCATCCCCATCAACTTAGTAGGCCCACAAGTCAGCCTGCCACTATACTGGGTCCCAGCTAACACGGGGAGTATTCATTTTTTGTGCGTAATAAGGAGGCACTTCCTTGCATGCTGATACGTCCATTTTACATCATGCTTTTATATCGATATTTATTGCATTATGGGCTGTTATTTCACATTATGTCACAATACTTATGGCTATTCTCTCTTATTTTACAAGGATTACATAAGGAGGGAGAATGTCGACAGCTGGAATTCTGAGCTGGAAAAGGAGCAAATATTAGAGACCTATTCTACACAACTCCAAAAGTCCTGAAACTCCATGGAATACCTTATAATAAATAATGAAAAATGCTCACCAAAGATGAAGACCAGGGGGCCCACACCCTGTCCACGAGGGTGGGGGCGCCCCCCCCCCCCTAGGGCGCGCCCCTACCTCGTGGGCCCCCTGGTGGCTCTCCGATGACCATCTTCTGCTATATGAAGTCTTTCGTCGAGAAAAAACCAGAAGCAACCTTTCGGGACAAAACTCCGCCGCCACGAGGTGGAACCTTGGCGGAACCAATCTAGGGCTCCGGCAGAGCTGTTCTGCCGGGGAAACTTCCCTCCCGGAGGGGGAAATCATCGCCATCGTCATAATCAATGCTCCTCTCATCGGGGGAGGGCAATCTCCATCAACATCTTCATCAGCACCATCTCATCCTCAAAACCCTAGTTCATCTCTTGTATCCAATTCTTGTCTCCAAGTCCGGTATTGGTGCTAGTAGGTTGCTAGTAGTGTTAATTACTCCTTGTAGTTGATGCTAGTTGGTTTAATTGGTGGAAGATCATATGTTCAGATCCTTTATGCATATTATTACCCCTCTGATTATGAACATGAATATGCTTTGTGAGTAGTTACGTTTGTTCCTGAGGACAAGGGAGAAGTCTTGCTATTAGTAGTCATGTGAATTTTGTATTCGTTCGATATTTTGATGAGATGTATGTTGTCTAGCCTCTAGTGGTGTTATGTGAACATCGACTACATAACACTTCACCATTATTTGGGCCTAGAGGAAGGCATTGGGAAGTAATAAGTAGATGATGGGTTGCTAGAGTGACAGATGCTTAAACCCTAGTTTATGCGTTGCTTCGTAAGGGGCTGATTTGGATCCATATGTTTCATGCTATGGTTAGGTTTACCTTAATACTTTTGTTGTAGTTGCGGATGCTTGCAATAGAGGTTAATCATAAGTGGGATGCTTGTTCAAGTAAGAACAGCACCCAAGCACCGGTCCACCCACATGTCAAATTATCAAAGTACCGAACACGAATCATATGAACATGATGAAAACTAGCTTGACGATATTCCCATGTGTCCTCGCGAGCGCTTTTCCTTATATAAGAGTTTGTCCAGGCTTGTCCTTTGCTACAAAAAGGATTGGGCCACCTTTCTGCACTTTATTTACTTTTGTTACTTGTTGCTTGTTAAAAATTATCTTATCACAAAACTATCTGTTACCACTTATTTCAGTACTTGCAGAGAATACCTTGCTGAAAACCGCTTATCATTTCCTTCTGCTCCTCGTTGGGTTCGACACTCTTACTTATCGAAAGGACTATGATAGATCCCCTATACTTGTGGGTCATCAAGACTCTTTTCTGGCGCTGTTGCCGGGGAGTGAAGTGCTTTTGGTGGTGGAATTTGGTAAGGAAAAATTTATATAGTGTGCTGAAATTTACTGTCACTTGTTACTATAGAAAGTAATCCTCTGAGGGGCTTGTTCGGGGTATCTTAAACCCGAACAGTAGAGCAAAGAGTTGCTCCTCAACCCACTGAACCTATTGAAAATGAAATTCCTTATGAGTATCCTTCGGGTATTATAGAAAAACTGCTAGCTAATCCTTTTACAGGAGATGGAACAAAGCATCCTGATGAACACCTAATACATGTGGATGAAGTTTGTGGATTATTTAAGCTTGCAGGTATACCCAATGATGTTGCTAAGAAGAAGGTATTCCCTTTATCTTTGAAGGGAGACGCATTGACATGGTATAGGCAATGTGATGATACGAGATCATGGAATTATAGAAGAGTGAAATTGGAATTTCATCAAAAGTATTACCCTATGCATCTTGTTCATCGTGACCGCAATTATATATATAAATTTTGGCCTCGCGAAGGAGAAAGCATCGCTCAAGCTTGGGGGAGGCTTAAATCAATGTTATATTCATGCCCCAATCATGAGCTCCCAAGAGAAACAATTCTTCAAAAAATTTATGCTCGGCTTTCTGAAAATAATCGCACCATGCTCGATACTTCTTGTGTTGGCTCTTTTATGATGAAGACTATTGGATTTAGATGGGATTTATTGGATAGAACTAAACGCAACTCTGAAGATTGGGATCTCGACAAAGGTAAGGAGTAAGGTATGACACCTAAGTTTGATTGTGTTAAATCTTTTATGGATACCGATATTTTTCGTAAATTTAGCACTAAATATGGACTTGATTCTGAGATAGTAGCTTCTTTCTGTGAATCTTTTGCTAATTATGTTGATCTCCCTAAGGAGAAGTGGTTTAAATATCATCCTCCCATAGAAGTAAAAGTACATGCACCTATTAAAGTTGAAGAAAAGACTGTCACTTATAATGATCCTATTGTTCCTACTTGTTATGTTGAGAAACCACCTTTCCCTGTTAGGATAAAGGATCATGCTAAAGCTTTAACTGTGGTTCGTAAAAGCAATATTAAAACATATACACCTCCTGAGCAAGTTAAAGTTGAACCTAATATTGCTATTGTTAAAGATCTCTTGTCTGATAATATAGATGGGCATGTTATTTACTTCTGTAATGAAACTGCTAGAATTGCTAAACCCCGTGATACAGATAAACCTAGACCTGTGGTAGGCATGCCTGTTATTTCTGTTAAAATAGGAGATCATTGTTATCATGGCTTATGTGATATGGGTGTTAGTGCTAGTGCAATACCTATTGACTTATACAAAGAAATTATGCATGACATTGCACCTGTTGAGTTAGAAGAAATTGATGTTACTATTAAACTTGCTAATAGAGATACTATTTCACCAATGGGAATTGTTAGAGATGTTGAAGTCTTGTGTGGGAAAACTAAATATCCTGCTGATTTTCTTTTTCTTGGTTCCCCACAAGATAGCTTTTGTCCCATTATATTTGGTAGACCCTTCTTGAATACTGTTAATGCTACCATAGATTGCACAAGGGATGTTGTTACTGTCGGCTTAGATGATATGACTCATGAGTTTAATTTCTCTAAATTTAAACAACACCGTGAAGAAGAATTGCCTAGTAAGGATGAAATTATTGGTCTTGCTTCTATTGCCGTACCTCCTAGCAATCCTTTAGAACAATATTTGCTAGACCATGAGAATGATATGTTTATGAATGAAAGAAGGGAAATAGATGAAGTATTCTTTAAATAGGAACCTATTCTGAAATACAATTTGCCCGTTGAAATCCTAGGGGATCCCCCTCCACCTAAGGGTGATCCCGTGTTTAAGCTTAAACCGTTGCCTGATAATCTTAAATATGCTTATCTTGATGAAAAGAAGATATATCTTGTTATTATTAGTGCTAACCTTTAAGAGCATGAAGAAGAAAGATTATTGAAAACTCTGAAGAAGCAGCGTGCTGCTATTGGATATACTCTTGATGATCTTAAGGGCATTAGTCCCACTCTATGTCAACATAAAATAAATTTGGAAACAAATGCCAAACTAGTTTGTGATCCTCAACGACGTCTGAATCCTAAAATGAAAGAAGTGGTAAGAAAAGAAATAATAAAGCTTCTGGAGGCAGGTATAATTTATCCTGTTGCTGATAGTAAGTGGGTAAGTCCTATTCATTGTGTCCCTAAGATGGGAGGTATTACTACTGTTCCTAATGATAAAGATGAATTGATTCCACAAAGAATTATTACAGTTTATAGGATGGTAATTGATTTCCGCAAATTAAATAAGGCTACTAAGAAAGATCATTACCCCTTACCTTTTATCGATCAAATGCTAGAAAGATTATGCAAACACACACATTACTTATTTCTAGATGGTTATTCTGGTTTCTCTCAAATACCTGTGTCGGCTAAAGATCAATCAAAGACTACTTTTACATGCCCTTTTGGTACTTTTGCTTATAGACGTA
Source organism: Triticum urartu (assembly GCF_056163025.1). Classification (NCBI taxonomy): domain Eukaryota; kingdom Viridiplantae; phylum Streptophyta; class Magnoliopsida; order Poales; family Poaceae; genus Triticum; species Triticum urartu. The sequence goes on along the minus strand of NC_141874.1, from coordinate 491,290,897 downwards.
TGCCTTTTGGTTTATGTAATGCACCTGCTACCTTTCAAAGATGCATGATGGCTATATTCTCTGACTTTTGTGAAAAGATTTGTCAGGTTTTCATGGATGACTTTTCCGTCTATGGATCTTCCTCTGATGATTGCTTGAGCAATCTTGATCGAGTTTTGCAGAGATATGAAGAAACTAATCTTGTCTTGAATTGGGAAAAGTGCCACTTTATGGTTAATGAAGGTATTGTCTTGGGGCATAAAGTTTCTGAAAGAGGTATTGAAGTTGATAAAGCCAAGGTTGATGCTATTGAAATGATGCCATGTCCCAAGGACATCAAAGGTATAAGAAGTTTCCTTGGTCACGCCGGATTTTATAGGAGGTTCATTAAGGACTTCTCAAAAAATTTCTCAGCCTCTAACTAATTTATTACAAAAAGATATACCATTTGTCTTTGATGATGATTGTGTAGAAGCATTTGAAATACTTTTTTTGACCAATGAAACCAGCAGGAGAGCCTCCTACTGTTGCTTTTTCTTCTTTAAGATGTTAACCATTGGTTAACATTACAGATAAGGTTTGTTTTACATGGCTTTAACAAGAATTCAGAAGGTGCTAAACTAGCCTATGTAAACCAGGTATCACAGAGATAAAGATTTGCTAAAGCCTTCTAAAAAGGTTAAATTTTGAGGGTTGATCCTATAACCCAGGATCACAAAATCTTCCTTGAGCTTCCTCAGCCACTCAGCATGCGTGGCCACCTCTCCATCAAATATCTCTCTGTTGCATTGCTTCCAAATATTCCAGGAGGTTAATATAGTTATCTCTTTGAACAAAGGTCCCTGCCACCTTGCCCTAGCTCTCTCATACCTGTGTTGTATGTCTGGGTCATTCTCCCAATCTATGCCCACAACTTCCCAACACTTTGCAGCAAATGGACATTCATAAAATAGATGTGCATTTGTTTCTATAACTTCCATATTGCACATTGGGCAATTATGATCTTCTCCAATGTTAAAGTGCCTTCTCAGCAGCAAATCTCTTGTATTGACCCTGTCACGTAACATCAACCATGCAAACACTTTATGTCTCATGTTACATTTTGTCTTCCAAATCAAGGTGATATATTGGGGAGCCAATATGTTTCTGAACATGTAATTGTAGAACTTCTTCGGATTAAAATCAACATCACCCCAGCAAAGGATCCACTCATCAGTCCCCATAGCTTCCAGGTTTATTCCTTCCATGATCTCTTGCAAATTATCCAGTTCTATTCTGGCTTCCACTGACAGAGGAAGCATAAAGTTGTCTGAGTGATCATTGTTGTTGTAGTACAGAGCCAATGAGATGTTCTCGTTGTTCGCAAATGAAAAAAGATGATCATGGGAGTCCATCAGTGGTCTTTCGTTGATCCAAACATCTTTCCAAAGATGAATCGTGTCCCCCGCGGCTGGTATACAGGAGGTAATCCCACGGTATATATACATCAAAGAGAAAACATCACGCCACCAAAAAGAACCAGAAGGTGGTTTCGCATGGGGAGGTGTATCGTCATAATGGGCATTCCAAACTAGCATTACCCAGGGGACATTCTGTTTGTGAATGAATTTATGCAAGTACTTGAGCAGTAGAGCATTGTTTTGGATTTGTTGGTTTAAAATTCCAAGACCCCCTTTTTTCTTTGGGCGAAAAACCATCTCCCAAGCAGCCAAGGAGTGGGTTTTAGCATCCCTGTCCACTTCTTTCCTCCATAAGCAGTGTCTTCTTGCTCTATCAAAGATATCAATCAACTTGAGTGGGAGTTTTAGAACACACGTAGCATTTGAAATACTTAAGAAAGCATTAGTCTCTGCACCTATTATTCAGCCACCTGATTGGAATTTACCCTTTGAAATTACGTGTGATGCTAGCGATTATGCTGTAGGTGCCGTTCTAGGGCAAAGAGTTGATAAGAAATTAAATGTTATCCATTATGCTAGTAAGACTCTAGACAATGCTCAAAGAAATTATGCTACTACTGAAAAAGAACTTTTAGCAGTTGTATTTGCTTGTGATAAGTTCAGACCTTATATTGTTGATTCTAAAGTAACTATCCACACTGATCATGCTGCTATTAAATATCTTATGGAGAAGAAAGATGCTAAACCTAGACTTATTAGATGGGTTCTCTTGCTACAAGAATTTGATTTACATATTGTTGATAGAAGAGGAGCTGAGAACCCCGTTGCAGACAACTTATCTAGGTTAGAGAATGTTCTTGATGACCCACTACCTATTGATGATAGCTTTCCTGATGAACAATTAAATGTCATAAGTACTTCTCGTAGTACTCCTTGGTGTGCTGATTATGCTAATTACATTGTTGCTAAATTCATACCACCTAGCTTCACATACCAACAAAAGAAAAAGTTCTTCTATGATTTGAGACATTACTTTTGGGATGACCCACATCTTTATAAAGAAGGAGTAGATGGTGTTATTAGACGTTGTGTACCTGAGCATGAACAGGAACAGATCCTACGCAAGTGCCACTCCGAAACTTATGGAGGACACCACGCAGGAGATAGAACTGCACATAAGGTATTGCAATCCGGTTTTCATTGGCCTACTCTCTTCAAGGATGCCCGTAAGTTAGTCCTATCTTGTGATGAATGTCAAAGAATTGGTAATATTAGTAGACGTCAAGAAATGCCTATGAATTATTCACTTGTTATTGAACCGTTTGATGTTTGGGGCTTTGATTATATGGGACCTTTTCCTGCCTCTAATGGATATACACATATTTTAGTTGTTGTTGATTACGTTACTAAGTGGGTAGAAGCTATTCCAACTAGTAGTGCTGATCATAACACTTCTATTAAAATGCTTAAAGAAGTTATTTTTCCGAGGTTTGGAGTCCCTAGATATTTAATGACTGATGGTGGTTCACATTTTATTCATGGTGCTTTCCGTAAAATGCTTGCTAAATATGACGTCAATCATAGAATTGCATCTCTGTATCACCCACAGTCTAGTGGTCAAGTAGAATTGAGTAATAGAGAACTGAAATTAATTTTGCAAAAGACTGTCAATAGGTCTAGAAAGAATTGGTCCAAGAAACTTGATGATGCATTATGGGCCTATAGAACTGCATATAAAAATCCTATGGGTATGTCTCCGTATAAAATGGTATATGGAAAAGCATGTCACTTACCTCTCGAACTAGAACATAAGGCATATTGGGCTATTAAAGAGCTCAACTATGATTTCAAACTTGCCGGTGAAAAGAGGTTATTTGATATTAGCTCACTTGATGAATGGAGAACCCAAGCTTATGAAAATGCCAAGTTGTTTAAAGAAAAGGTTAAAAGATGGCATGACAAAAGGATACAAAAGCGTGAGTTTAATGTAGGTGATTATGTATTGCTATACAACTCTCGTTTAAGATTTTTTGTAGGAAAACTTCTCTCTAAATGGGAAGGCCCCTATGTTATCGAGGAGGTCTATCGTTCCGGTGCCATAAAAATCAACAACTTCGAAGGCACAAATCCGAAGGTGGTAAACGGTCAGAGAATTAAACATTATATCTCAGGTAATCCCATAAATGTTGAAACAAATATTATTGAAACCGTAACCCTGGAGGAATACATAAGGGACACTTTCCAGAACGTTTCAGACTCCGAAAAGGAATGGGTATGTAGTACGGTAAGTAAACCGACTCCAAAACAACTTTTAAGGCAATATTTCTCCGTTTTGGAATATTTAGAAAAATAGAAAATTAAGTAGCAGTCTGGGAAGGACACGAGGGCCCCACGAGGGTGGAGGGCGCGCCCTACCCCCCTGGGCGCGCCCCCTACCTCGTTAGCTCCTCGTGTGCCTTCCGGACTCTGTTTTCTTGCACGATACGTATTTTGGTCAGTAAAAATTCACTATATATTCTCCCGAAGGTTTTGACTCCCGTATCACGCAAATATTCTCTGTTCTTGTTTTGAGCTGTTTTTCTGACAAATCTAGATTATCATGATGTCCCCAAGTGCTTCCAAGGACAAGTTCTTCAAGAAGGTCATCAACCCTTACCGCGCGGAGGTGCTGCGACACCCTCAAACCATTGATATCCGTGATGGGTTGCTGCACATCCGTGATGCCGAGGGACCAAAGGGAACCGGAAGCGTGGAGACGAGGCTCGAAGCAATGGAGCAACAAGTTTTCAAGTGCTAGGGGATGGTGGAGCGTGGAATCAACGCTAGCCACACGATGCTCGCGGAGTTCACTAACAACTACAAGCCGGATGCCAAGAACACCGAGGAGGCCATCTTCAAGCTACATGAGAAGATCGAGCACCTCCAAGCCCAAATCTATGACCTGCAAAACCAAAACTATGAGTATGAATATAGATTCAAAAGAATGAGTTTGGCTGCAGATTCGAGGATTCCGGAGACTCGATCATCCTTCTATGATGGTGAACCTATGCCTTGGAAGATGGGTGACAAGCCCGCAACATCAACAACACCTCCACCTTCTTCACCAACCAAGGAGATATAATCACATGGGTATAGGCACTCCCCTTGGCAACTGCCAAGCTTGGGGGAGGTGCCCTGGTATCGTATCACAATCACAACTCCTATCTTTACCGTTTTCCTTAGTTCGATCCTATTAGTAGTATTTTGATCTAGTAGAATAAAGTTTATGGCATGATCTAGTTTTAAGTTTTGCCTTATGATCTCTCTATGTAATCGAGTCCGTGATCTATATAATAAAGATTAGTGTTGAGTCAAGGGCTTGATTTTCTTGCTATGATCTTGGGTGAATAAAGAAAAGAGAAAAAGAATAAGAAGAAACAAAAGTTCGTATTGATCTTATTGATAGAAAGAGTGTGATGATTAAAAGTTGTTGGGAGTTGGCAGCCATAGCTTTGGTCATCGTTGCAGTTAATGGGAAGTAATAAGGAAAGAGAGGTTTCACATATAAATATACTATTATTGACATCTTTTATTATTGGGAGCACTCATCAAAATATGACATGCTAAAGAGTTGATGTTGGACAAGGAAGACAACGTAATGGGTTATGTTTCCTTATATCTGAGATAAAGTATGTTATCATGGATCATCCAACATGTTGAGCTTGCTTTTCCCCCTCATGCTAGACAAATTCTCAGCACCAAGTAGAGATACTACTTGTGCTTCCAAATACCCTTAAACCAGTTTTGCCATGAGGGTCCACCATATCTACCTATGGATTGAGTAAGATCCTTCAAGTAAGTTGTCATCGGTGCAAAGCAATAAAAATTGCTCTAAATATGTATGATTAGTGTGGGAGAAATAAGCTTTATACGATCTTGTGATGTGGAAGTAATAAAAGCGACGGACTGCATAATAAAGGTTCATATCACAAGGGACAATATAAAGTGATGTTCTTTCGCATTGAGATTTTGTGCATCCAACCATAAAAGCGCATGGCAACCTCTGCTTCCCTCTGCGAAGGGCCTATCTTTTATTATTATCTTCTACCTTATGCAAGTGTCATGGTGATCTTCACCTTTCCTTTTTCATTTTATCCTTTGGCAAGCCCAGCATGTTGGAAAGAACCTGATATATATATATATATATATATATATATAACTGGATGTAGGGGGCATGAGTTATTATTGTTGACATTACCCTCGAGGTAAAAAGGTTGTGGGGCAAAACTACAAGCCCCTATCTTTCTCTGTGTCCGATTAAAACTCCGTAACCACAAGTATTGCGCGAGTGTTAGCAATTATGAAGGACTAGATGATAGTTGAGTATGTGGAGTTGCTTTTTTTAGCTCTGACATAGACTCTTTTGATGTTATGATAAGTTGCAATTGCTTCAATGACTGAGGTTATAGTTTGTTGGTTCTCAATAAGGTTTTTGATTCATACTTTTGCATTGTGAATAGATCATCACTTGAACATAAGTAATCATATGACAACATCATATATGTTGCTGTTATGAGAATAATCATGATGCCCTCATGCCCGTATTTTATTTTTATCGACGCCTCTACCTCTAAACATGGGGACATATTTATTGTTATCAGCTTTCGCTTGAGGACAAGCGAGGTCTAAGCTTGGGGGAGTTGATACGTCCATTTTGCATCATGCTTTTATATCGATATTTATTGCATTATGGGCTGTTATTTCACATTATGTCACAATACTTATGGCTATTCTCTCTTATTTTACAAGGTTTACATAAGGAGGGAGAATGCCGGCAGCTGGAATTTTGGGCTGGAAAAGGAGCAAATATTAGAGACCTATTCTGCACAACTCCAAAAGTCCTGAAACTCCACGGAATACCTTATAATAAATAACGAAAATCATCGCCAAAGATGAAGACCAGGGGGCCACACCCTGTCCACGAGGGTGGGGGCGCCCCCCCTAGGGCGCCCCCTACTTCGTGGGCCCCCTGCTGGCTCTCCGATGACCATCTTCTGCTATATGAAGTCTTTCGTCGAGAAAAAAACCAGAAGCAACCTTTCGAGATGAAACTCCGCCGCCACGAGGCGGAACCTTGGCGGAACCAATCTAGGGCTCCGGCAGAGCTGTTCTGCTGGGGAAACTTCCCTCCCGGAGGGGGAAATCATCGCCATCGTCATCGCCAACGCTCCTCTCATCAGGAGAGGGCAATCTCCATCAATATCTTCATCAGCACCATCTCATCTCAAAACCCTAGTTCATCTCTTGTATCCAATTCTTGTCTCCAAGTACGGGATTGGTGCTAGTAGGTTGCTAGTAGTGTTAATTACTCCTTGTAGTTGATGCTAGTTGGTTTAATTGGTGGAAGATCATATGTTCAGATCCTTTATGCATATTATTACCCCTCTCATTATGAACATGAATATGCTTTGTGAGTAGTTACGTTTGTTCCTGAGGACAAGGGAGAAGTCTTGCTATTAGTAGTCATGTGAATTTGGTATTCATTCGATATTTTGATGAGATGTATGTTGTCTAGCCTCTAGTGGCGTTATATGAACGTCGACTACATAACACTTCACCATCATTTGGGCCTAGAGGAAGGCATTGGGAAGTAATAAGTAGATGATGGGTTGCTAGAGTGACAGAAGCTTAAACCCTAGTTTATGCGTTGCTTCGTAAGGGGCTGATTTGGATCCATATGTTTCATGCTATGGTTAGGTTTACCTTAATACTTTTGTTGTAGTTGCGGATGCTTGCAATAGAGGTTAATCATAAGTGGGGTGCTTGTTCAAGTAAGAATAGCACCCAAGCACCGGTCCACCCACATGTCAAATTATCAAAGTACCAAACGCGAATCATATGAACGTGATGAAAACTAGCTTGACGATATTCCCATGTGTCCTCGGGAGCGCTTTTCCTTATATAAGAGTTTGTCCAGGCTTGTCCTTTGCTACCAAAAGGATTGGGCCACCTTGCTGCACTTTATTTACTTTTGTTACTTGTTGCTCGTTACAAATTATCTTATCACAAAACTATCTGTTACCACTTATTTCAGTACTTGCAGAGAATACCTTGCTGAAAACCGCTTATCATTTCCTTCTGCTCCTCGTTGGGTTCGACACTCTTACTTATCGAAAGGACTATGATAGATCCCCTATACTTGTGGGTCATCCGTGCGAAGATATAGCTGGTGGGTCCGAGCTGTCAGCGGCGGTAACATTTTTTCGCGAAATACAGAGGCCCTTTCGGTGGGTCTGTCTGAGTAAATAACCATGGGTAGCCTAGCCGGCTCCCCCTGGCCCTTCTGAAAAAATTACGAGCCGATTCGGCCCTCAAGAATCCAAGCCACGGGGCTGCCTTCCCCTTGCCGGCTGTCTCCCAGGCTAGCTATCGGAAGGCGGCCCGACTTCAGCCCTCATGAAGAAAGCCACGGGAGGGCTGGCTCCGAGAAGCCGGCCGCGAGAAGGCCGACTCCAAGAAGCCGGCTCCCATAAAGCAGTCAAGATCGTACCTTCGAAGTCTGCATCCACATAACGGCGATGTGATGGAGTGTGGCTACAGTGAAGCCTGCCACCCCCGAATCCCGGAGCACGCCTGGCACAGTGCGCCGTACGGGTGGCCATGACCCGTCCGGCGCGGCACTGTTGCCACGTTGACCCTGATGTCATCCACGACGGGCTGCCAGCGCGGCCCACGGACGGTGGGCCCCTTCGGGCAGAGAGACACCTGAAGGCGGCCAGGCCTCCCCCAGTCGGCCCAAGACAGAGCCGGCTCCCCACAGCCGGCTTGCCACCTCCCTCGAAGGAGACGCCCCATTAAGGAGACAAGACGCGGTGAGGCTACAGCGATCACCCGCCGGATGGCGGCACTGTAGCCACGCCCACCACGGTGAAGCCCTCGTCACCAGGATTGAGCAACAGTAACCAGCCCCCGACCAGGCCCTGGACAGTGGGGCCTGCCTGTCGACCAAGGAGCCGGCAGCCGGCGGGACCCACCAGCCGGCAGGCCCCGGCAGTCGGCACAGAAGCCGGCGAGTGTAGACACAGACGGCTGGGCCCCACGCCCAGCCGGATTACCATTGTACCCCCGGGGGGTAGGCCTATATAAACCCCCTGGGGCACCCATGCAAAGGGTTGATCCCTGCTAGTTTTAGACACCACATAGGGAGGAGAAGAGAGCGAGTCGTGCCCTTCTTCCTCCTCTCGCCGAACAGCTCGAGGAGCATCGTGTAGCTACTTGTTCATCTAGTGATCATGCGGAGACCCCGCAGAGCAGCAGTAGGGGTGTTATCTCCACGGAGAGCCCCGAAGCTGGGTAAGATTCGTCGGCGTTCATGTCTTCACCTCATCCCGTTTCCAGGCACCGGCGACGTCTTACTGGCTCCCACAATGATAAGCCACCCGTTGGCATATGTCGCACCTACCACCCAACATTTGGCGCCCACCTTGGGGCCAGGTGCACCGTCGTCCGGAGACCTGTTCTGGACGGGAACCCTCTTCCTCCCCCGCGAGCGTAGCCAGCCCGGCACGCCCGATGGCGCTTGCCACGACGCGCTGCAAGGCGTCACCAACGTCTGTGCGGCGAGCGGCCTCACCGATCTCCTTGACAAGACCCTCATCTCCGACGAGCTCGCCTCCGACGCGGGCACCGACCACCTCGTCAACCTCCTTGGCCAGCTCCACGTCTCCAGCGAGCCTGGTATGGACTTGGAGTCGGTTGGCTCCACCGATCCGATGCCTGTCGACTCCGACACGGCCTCACTCGACACTTTCCCCACCGACGTCACGATCTACAACGACCCGCTTCCCCGGGCCGATGGCTGCGACGCTGTCACCACCGAGGTGATGGTCATTAGCCACGGCGGCACTTCTAACGAGAGCACCCACGACGCCCCGCACGCGGCGGTCCACGACTTGTCCATCCCCCTCCCGGCCGATGCCGACGCTGAAGCACTGGAGGCTCGCCGCCTCGCCCTCCTCGCGGAGGGCCGGAAGTTGGTTTCCATGAGACGCCTCGCTGAGGCCCACCGACGCGAGGCCGACCGCGCCGCCTTTGGCACGCTGCCCCCAGGCGGGCCCAGTCGGGCCGGCGTTGTCAGACAGCGCGGCGCTGTCGTCGCCGATACGCTAGGAGTCGACCGCCCAGTCTACGCCACTCCACTCGAGAACCTGCGCGCCGCCCAGGCAGCCGTAGACGAGCTAGACGGACTAGGGGCCGAAGAACTCCCCCACATGACCTGACGCATCCAGCAGCTAATCGATGCAGCCGCGTAGCGGCACGAAGCCGACGCCCGCGCGGAAAGCCCTCCCCCGCGCCGAGATCACGGTGCGACGTCCCGGACGCCGACTACGGGTAAAACCCGCGCGCGGTGCGAGAAAGAGCCGGCTGCCAGCCGAAGCCGAACCCGAGTCTCCATCGAACGAGACGCAGAAGGCCACCCCCGGGCCGTGGAGTGGTGGGGCAACCCGCCTCCGCCTCCGCCCCGTGGAGAGAGATATCCCACCCCACCGCCTGTTGTGCATCCGACTCTCAGCGGCCGGCTAGGTCGCCGCGAAGGAGTCGGCGAGAACGACGCCTGCCATCGGATCGACCGCCTAGCGCGATCCCTGGCGCTGGAAGAAGAAGACGATGTCGGCCCGCCTTGCTTCGGCCCCCGCATCCGAGACGAGCCTTTCCCCAAAGGGTTCTCGCTCCCAAGAGACACGCCCAAGTACAACGGCTCCGTGAAGCCGGAAGATTGGTTGATCGACTACTCCACGGCGGTTAGCATAGCCAACGGCAACAGGCGCATTGCCGTGAAGTACGTGCCCCTCATGCTGCAAGGCACGGCGCGGACCTGGCTCAACAGCCTCACGCCATACAGCATCAACAGCTGGCTAGACTTCACAGAAGCCTTCGTCCGCAACTTCACCAGCACCTACAAGCGGGCTCCCAAGCCCAGACAGCTCTCCTTGTGCGTACAAGGCCCCGCCGAGTCCACTCGTGACTACCTCACGCGTTGGGCCGAGCTCCGCAACTCTTGCGAAGGGGTGCACGAGGTGCAAGCCATAGAATACTTCACTGCCGGGTGCCGAGAAGGCACCCTCCTCAAGCACAAGCTCCTCTGCGGCGAGCCAACTACCCTCGATGAGCTTCTGGTCATAGCGGACAAGTACGCCACCGTCGACTCCTCAATGAAGACCGAACTCCGGGTAGACGCGTCCGGGAAGCTACTCAACCCGGCGCCCAAGACGCCGGCTGGGGACTCCAGCCGACGCCCACACCAGAACGACCACAAGCGCAAGGGCCCCGTGCCGCCCTCCACCAGTCGGCAGGTGGCCACAGTCGAAGACGAGCAGCCCGAAGGGCGGCCCGCACCCAAGAAGCAGAGGGGCGGCAAGCCGGCTTGGTAGCCGGCCTTCTCCTACGAGCGGACTCTCGACGCCCCGTGCAAGTTCCACAGCGGCGCGAAGCTGTCCAACCACACGACCCGGAAGTGCCACTGGCTCACCCGAATCTCCAAAGGCGAAGGGCTCGCACCGCCTCCGCCTGTCGGTCCGCCGCCTCCAGCTCCGCAGCCGCCGGCCGCTCGGCCCGTAGTCGGAGCCGTGCATGATGAGTTCCCCGACGAGCATGCTGCCTATGTCATCTTTACAAGCCAGCCCGAAGACCGGCGCAGCAAACGCCGAGAGCACCAAGAAGTCAGCATGGTCGCTGCCAACCCCGCCGAGCACATGCACTGGTCAGAAAAACCTATCAGCTGGAGCCGGGCCGACCACCCAGAGGTGATGCCGTCTCCCGGCTCTTATGCGTTGGTTTTGGATGCCACCCTTGCAATGGATAGACGCGCCGCCCATTTCTCCCGCGTGCTGATAGACGGCGGGAGCAGCATCAACATCCTGTACCGTGACACCCTAGAGAAGCTGAATGTCAAGACGAAGCAACTCATGCCTACTCGGACTGTGTTCCATGGCATCGTACCCGGCCTGTCCTGCGCCCCCATTGGCAAGATCAAGATTGATGTACTTTTTGGGGACAAGGAGCATTTTCGCCGGGAAGCGATCTGGTTTGAAGTGGTGGACCTAGAGAGCCCCTACCATGCATTGCTTGGCCAACCTGCCTTGGCCAGGTTCATGGCAGTTCCCCACTATGCGTACCTCAAGATGAAGATGCCAAGCACCAAGGGCATCATCACCATAGCCGGCGATTACAAGAAGTCTTCCGAGTGCGCAGCAGCCAGCAGCCGGCTGGCCGAGTCCCTTGTGATTGCCGAAGAAAAGAAGATGTTGGACCGAGTCGTGGCCATGGCCGGCAAACAGTCGGTCTTGTCCCCCGATCCCAAGGAGCATGATGCCCAAGGATCTTTCCAGCCGGCCAAGGAGACGAAGAGGATACATCTTGACCCCGAGCACCCGGAGAGGTTTGCCGTCATCGGGGCAAACCTAAATAGCAAATAGGAAGGCGAGCTCGCCGATTTCCTCCGTGAAAATTAGGACATCTTTGCATGGTCCCCCAAGGACATGCCGGGTGTTCCGAAGGAATTCGCCGAGCACAAACTACACGTCCGAGAAGACGCAAAGCCAGTCAAACAACCCCTCCGCCGACTGTCGGAGGAGAAAAGAAGGATTGTGGGAGAAGAGATAGCACGGCTTCTGGCAGCCGGCTTCATTATGGAAGTTTTCTTTCCAGAGTGGCTCGCCAACCCGGTCCTCGTGCTAAAGAAGAACAACAAGTGGCGCATGTGCATAGACTACACGAGCCTCAACAAGGCCTGCCCCAAAGATCCCTTTGCCCTGCCAAGGATTGACCAAGTGATAGACTCCACAGCCGGATGCGAGCTGTTGAGTTTCTTGGATGCTTACTCAGGGTACCACCAGATAAAGTTAGATCCGGCAGACCGCCTGAAGACCGCCTTCATCACGCCATTCGGCATTCGCCGGATCCTATGTTATGGCGACTCGGACTTGGTGGTCCAGCAATCATCCGGCGACTGGGATGCCAAGGACGCAAATATGGCAAGCTACTGCTTCCTCGTTCAGCAGATCAGTGGGTATTTTGAAGGATGCGAGTTCCTCCATGTACCGCGAGCCGACAACGAGCCAGCTGATGCCCTGGCTCGAATAGGCTCCACTCGGCAAGCAATACCAACCGGTGTCTCTCTACAATGCCTCCTCAAGCCGTCTATCAAGCTGTCTCCAGAGTCCGATTCCATCTTCGTGCCGCCTGACCCCGACGCGGCCGGCTCGAAGAACCAAGCAGGTGACCCGGGGACTTTGATAGTCGGCCAGGGGACATCAGCAGGCGGCTCGGGGACTTCCATAGTTACGCCTGACCCGGGGACTGCCACACCTGGCTCGGGGACTGCGGTAGTCGGCCCGGAGACTACACCAACACAACAGGCGGAGGCCGACTCCAGCATTTCACCACCCAGCCCGCCCGCCCTGGTCGCAGTAGCCGTGTTGGCAATAGAAGAGGTCGCAGCTCCGTCATGGGCTCAATCCATCCTCAACTTCCTAATAAACCAAGATCTGCCGACTGACGAAATAGAGGCAAGACAAGTCCAACGCCGAGCCGGAGCATACACAATCGTCAACAGAGAACTCGTCAAGCGTAGTGTCACTGGAGTCCTCCAGCGATGCGTCGAGCAAGAGAAGGGCATTGCAATCCTCAGAGAGATCCACCAAGGAGAATGCGGCCACCATGTGGCCTCAAGATCACTCGTCGCCAAAGCCTTCCGCCATGGTTTATTTTGGCCGACTGCTTTGGATGACGCCAAGGAGTTAGTTAAACATTGCAAAGGATGCCAACTCTTCAGCTCCAAGCAACACATGCCGGCTTCAGCACTCAAGACCATTCCCCTCACTTGGCCCTTCGCCGTTTGGGGACTGGACATGGTGGGCCCATTCAAGACGGCGCACGGCGGCATGACACATCTGCTTGTCGTCGTGGACAAATTCACCAAATGGATTGAGGCAAAGCCGATCAAGAAGCTGAATGGGCCGACTGCTGTGACATTTATCGCAGATATAACAACTCGGTACGGCGTGCCACACAGCATCATCACCGACAATGCCACGAATTTCGCCAAGGGAGCCTTGGCACGTTTCTGCGCGACGCAAGGCATCCGGTTGGACTTAGCGTCCGTTGCCCACCCGCAGTAAAACGGCCAGGTCGAGCGAGCCAACGGCCTCATCCTTTCCGGCATCAAGCCCCGACTGGTCGTACCACTGGAGCGTTCAGTCGGCTGTTGGCTCAATGAGCTGCCGGCCGTCCTCTGGAGTCTGCGCACTACACCAAACAAGTCAACCGGCTTCACTCCTTTCTTCCTCGTCTATGGTGCCGAGGCGGTCATCCCAACTGATATCGAGTTCGACTCACCTCGGGTAACCATGTACACGGAAGCCGAGGCCAAGGAAGCACGAGAAGACGGCGTCAACCTACTGGAAGAAGGCCGGCTGTTAGCCCTCAGCCAGTCTGCCATCTATCAGCAGGGCCTGTGCCGCTACCACAGCCGGAAGGTCAAGCCAAGATCCTTCCAAGAGGGCGATCTTGTGCTTCGGCTGATCCAGCGAACAGCCGGCCAGCACAAGCTATCGGCCCCTTGGGAGGGCCCCTTCGTCACCAGCAGAGCCTTAGGCAACGACTCCTATTACCTGATCGATGCGCAGAAGCCGAAGGCACGAAAGAGAGACGACTCCGGCAAGGAATCGGAACGACCATGGAACGCCAACCTCCTCCGAAGGTTTTACAGTTGAAATGCAGTATGTATCATGCTAACTTTTGTACTAAGTACGAGACAATAGGCCCCCCGAGGAGAGCTCGGGGACTGCCATCTTTTAGCTATGAATGAAAAGTATCATGCTTATGACCTTGTCATTACATTCACTTTTTTCGTCCGGCACCGGGTTCGACTAGTCGGCCCGGGGACTGGCCGCCTGGAGTTATATTAGAAGTCCTACCCGCAGTCAGACAAGTAGTGTGCCGGCTCCCAAGCCTTCTCTTGCCAAAAGTCACAGATCGAAGAACCGGATGTCCGGCTGGCAAGAGTTAAAGGCAGGAAAGGACGCCCACACGAAAAACGGCTAGGGACTAACGGACTAATATAACAAAAGCCAGTTTTTCTCCCACCACCGACCGACTACCAGAGTAGCCGGCCGGCCGGCTTCCATTCACCTCACTTCAATCTAAAAAAGCCCGAGTACTTGCCTTCCCAAAAGGGGAAGGCGGCAAAGGAAACAGCCTAAGGATAAAAAGCATACATGAATGGAAACCAAACACGCACACAATAATATTTACATAAAAGACCTTCAAAAGGCCAGCATTCAACATAGTTCGAATACACCCCCAGTGGGTGGAACTGCACAAGTTTAATAAAATTGTTCAAAAGGCAACAAGCAGGAAAAAACAAGGACGGCAGATTAAGCCAAGGGAGCGACTAGCGAGTCGGGCAGGCCGGTGGAGACGGCAGTGCCAGCTGGAGGAGTGGCCGGCTGGCGAACCTCGGCATGATCACCGCCTCCTGTAGAGGGCGCGCTAGCACGCGCCTCATTGCCGGAGGCACGATCAGGCTGAGGCTGGCTGGCCGCTTCACCGATCGGCTCAACGTCTTCGCCTCCCTCTCCTTCGTCGTCTTCGCCTTCATCGTTGGAGGCGATCTCCTCTGCCGAGTCTTCACCCGCTATCGGGTCCAGCCCGAACCACTCCTCCGGCTGGGCAACGCCGTCGTCATTAATTTCAGGAGCGAAGACACTGATGTCAGTACACTCGGTGATCGTCGAAGCGCGCTGAGCAATAGCCGGCCGCACCTCCTCCATCTCTTTGTCGGCCTCCAGCCGCCAGGTGCGCAGCTGGTCCAGGTTCAGCCACGGATACCAGGCTCGGACGAACTCCAGCGCCCGCCCAGCTCCAAGACGGGCTGCTGATGCCTTCCAGGCCTCGAAGCGGCCAACCGCAACCTCCAGCCAGTCGGCAGTCCGACTCGGGGTGCGGGAATCGTCTCGCTTGGCCAGAGAGCGGCCAACACCTGCGCCCCGGCGCGCTGGAGGCAGCGGAGCATACGGTGAGCCGGCTTCACCCGGGCTTGGACCGCCAAGAGCTGCTCCTCAAGCGTCTGGCTCGCGTCCGGCGCAATTTCAGCCCCCGCCTGCCGGCGCGCCTCGCGATGGGCCTCGATGGTTTGGGTGGCGAAGACGGAGTAGCCGGGAAAGTAGTCTGCACAGAGAACAAAAGCAGCACAAGTCAGAACACAAATCAGGGATCAAGGGGCAAGCAGGGAGTGAAGAAGGCGGCTTACCGTCGATCAGATCCTCGATACGACTGAAGCCCTCGCTCAGCGCCTGTTTCGCTTCAGCCCAGCCCGCCGCTTCAGTCTCGAACTCGGCCTTCAGGGCGTCCTCGTTGTCCTGCGCCTTCTTCAGGGCCGCCTTCTGGCTCTCCTCCTGGTCGGCCAACTTCATGGCCAGGCGGTCACGCTCCAGGACCAAGGCGCTGTACTCGGCTTCCTTGGCGCGAAGGGTGGCCTGGGCCCCGCTGAGCTGCCCCCTCAAGTCGGCATTGGCTCCTGCAAGCATGAAGATAAAGGAAAAATTAATAAGGAAGAAGTCGTCAAGGAAGATCCGACCCGGCTGCTCAGCAGTCGGCCTGAATCTCGGGGACTACACCCAGTGAGTGCGGTGACGCGCCCCCACAGGAGATGAACGAGACAAAGCACACACTCCGGATGCTGATCAGGTCCTCGGTTCTCCGGCCCAACTCCTGAGCCTGGGAGTTGAAGGTGGCTGCGCGGAGGTTATGATACTCCTGGAAGATTATACAGGAGGCAAGGATAAGTTAAGTTGTCAGGACCTAGTAAGTTCCAAGCCGCCTGCGCAGCAGCCGACTCGGAACTCGGGGACTACACCCAGTGGGTGCGCTGACGCGCCCCCATGGAAGAAATCAAAAGAGCAAAATAACCAAGGCCAGAAGACTCACCCGGATGACGGCCCACGTCGTGAGGAACTCTTGGGTGTATCGCTGCAGCGAGGCGGCCTGAGCCTCAAGCCGGTTCCGGACCTCCTGGGCCGCCGCGTTCAGCTTGCCCATCCCCTCGCTGGGAGTCCACTCGGACGTGCTGGCGCTGGCTGCCTCCAGGGCCTCCGCCGTCTGGCTGGCGCCCAGTGCTTGATGCGGTTCCGGCGCGGAGGCGCCACCCCCTGCGCGCCGGCGCAATGCCGGCTGCACCTCGAGGCCGGCCCTTGCCTCCGGCTCACCCCCGGATGGCTGCTCTGGCGCCGCAGCTGATTGGCCGCTTTGGCCCGCTCCATTCGGCGCTGTCTGCGGCGCCCCCTCCACGAAGATCCCGTGGTCCTCCCTCCTCTCCATCACCAGCGGGCCTTGGTCGACCTCCTCCGACGGGGGCACGGGAATGTCAGGGGCCACGGCGCGGAGGGGAACAACGAGCAGCGGAGGCTGGTTGTGTGAGGCCTCCGCCTCCGTCTCCACGGCTGCCGCCTCCGCCCTGGCCTTGGCCGCCGCGTCGGCCTGCTTCTTCGTCGCCTGGGCGGTCCTTCGTTCCGCCGCCTCCCGCTCCTCCCGCGCCTCCCGTGCGTTCCGCTCCGTGGCCTCCCTAAGGTCGGCGCGGGGATCCACGCGATGGGAGCCTGAGGACCCTCCAGTCGGCACGACTACGGAGCCGCCGGGACCTTGCTCAAGGGAAAGCAGCGCCCTGTCCGGCAAGCAAAGAAAGGTTTAGAAGAGCTTCGGTCGAAAAAGACAACAAAAAATATATGCAAGACATTCGACGACTTACGCCGAGATCGCCTGCGGTTGTTTCACCGCCTTGCGGAAGCGGGCCGCCTTCGCGGACGCCTCATCCCGCTTGGTCACCACCATGGAAGCCTTGGATTTCTTCGACCGGCTGCCGAAGAAGGTCGACGCGGCCCGGCGCTTCTGCGCGCCGCCACGAGCAGCCGGCATGGCAGACGAGCCCGCGCCTTCATGATCGAGCGTCGGCTAGCGGTGCGGGGCGGCTTCGACCTCGTCGTCATCCGGCCAGTCCTCGAAGCCGGCTCCAGGCCCCGTGCCTCCTGCCTCGTTGCCTTCCCCCATGATGGCGTCTTCCATGGCGGCCGCTCCCAGGTCTGGATCATCGGCGTCGTCCACCGTGCGGTCGGGGAGGAGTTGGCGCTCAACCCCTGCAGCCCCGGCTGTCGGCGGAAGAAGAGGGTTCTGCTAAAAGCAAACCAATTGATCAAGGGTCGGCTATCATGAGGCCGGCTACAAAAAGGAAGAAAAGAAGAAAAAACTTATGGCAGGCGGAGGGTTGGCGCGGGAATATGGCTCCTTGCCATATCGCCAATCCTCGGCGAGCTTGCAGTTGGAGATGTAGTTCACCATGTAAGACACCTCTGCATGAGGCATCTCCCTGGTGCTCAGCCGACACGGGTCGAAGCGGCCGCTCATCTGGCAGATCATGTGAGGCCGGCCTTGCAGCGGAAGAACCCGGCGCTCCACGAAGGCGGCCACCAAGTCGGCTCCGGTCAGGCCCTCCGACTGGATCATCACCCGAAGCCGGGAGACGGCTGCGTTCCCAGCCTGGGACAACGACCTGGCCCGGTAGCTCCATGAAGGTTGCCTCCCAGCCGGCGGGCCGGCTACGTAAGCCGGCAGGTTGACGTAGTCGCCTTGCTGGGCGACGTTCTTCACGTAAAAGTAGGACTTCTACCAGAGCTTCACCGACTGGATCAGCGGGATGGACGGGAACGGATTGTTCTCGCTCGCCCGCCTCATGGCAATGAAGGCTCCGCAGGGGGCAGGCACGCCCGCGACGATAGTGCCGAGCTTGCTTTGGAAGAATCCCCCCCAGAGCTCGAGCATGGGGAGAACCCCAAGAAAGCCCTCGCACAGGGTGACGAAAGCCGACAGCAGCATCACCGCGTTGGGCGTGAGGTGATGCGGCTGGAGATGGTAGAATTCGAGGAAGGCTCGAAGGAATCCGCTCGCCGGGAGGCCGAAGCCGCGCAGGCAGTGCGAGCGGAAGATCACCCGCTCGCCCTCCTCCGGTGCCAGCAAAATCTCCCTCGCCGGCGCTTGACGAACCCACGCGAAGTTCTCACCCGGCAGGCGCCGCGTCCGGTGGAGGAACTCGACGTGGTCCTCGTGGACGTTGGAGCCATCCCACGAGCTCGACAGCGCCATGGGAGCGATGCGGCGGGGAGCAAGATGAAGCGACGGCGGAACGGCGCGGCAATGGGTTGCTGCGGTGGAGAACAGAAGAAGAAGGAGGGCGAGAAGGGGCGGAGTGAGGGAGAGCGTGCGAGCCTCTGCTGCTCCCCCTTCTCCTCCTACTTATAGACCCGCGCGGCGGAGCCGAGGAGGCGCGGCGTGGGGGAGCGTGGGGATCAACTGCGCCCACTCCCCCACGTCCCACGATTATTGTGCCTTGATGGCAGAATAAAACCGCCGCGGGAAGGCGAGCGGTCCATGTGGGCCGCAGAAGATCCGCGCTCGGGCCGAGGCCTACGAGTGGCGGGCCTGCGGCGGCGTCCCGTCGCGCGCGTGCGTTGGCAGGATTTCCTTGCCACGTGGCCCGCAGAATGGCGCGCGGTCATCTCGCAGGGTGACCCGCGTTCCCACCTACGAGAAACGGAGCTTTCCGAAGACGGCGCGCACAAGCAAAGCCGGTCTCTCGGGATAGGAAGCTGACCTAGCTTCTCGTCCCTTTGTCAGCCTCGAAGCTCGATCAGCTTCGAGGACTACTGTCGGAGTAAATAACCATGGGTAGCCTAGCCGGCTCCCCCTGGCCCTTCTGAAAAAATTACAAGCCGATTCGGCCCTCAAGAATCCAAGACACGGGGCCGCCTTCCCCTTGCCGGCTGTCAACCAGGCCGGCTATCGGAAGGCGGCCCGACTTCAGCCCTCATGAAGAAAGCCACGGGAGGGCCGGCTCCGAGAAGCCAGCCGCGAGAAGGCCGACTCCAAGAAGCCGGCTCCCATAAAGCAGTCAAGATCATACCCTCGAAGTCTGCATGCACATAACGGGGATGTGACGGGGCGTGGCTACAGTGAAGCCTGCCACCCTCGAATCCCGAAGCACGCTTGGCACAGTGCGCCGTACGGGTGGCCATGACCCGTCCGGCGCGGCACTGTTGCCACGTTGACCCTGATGTCATCCACGACGGGCTGCCAGCGCGGCCCATGGACGGTGGGCCCCTTCGGGCAGAGAGACACTTGAAGGCGGCCAGGCCTCCCCCAGTCGGCCCAAGACAGAGTCGGCTCCCCACAGCCGGCTTGCCACCTCCCTCGAAGGAGACGCCCCATTAAGGAGACAAGACGCGGTGAGGCTACAGCGATCGCCCGCCGGACGGCGGCACTGTAGCCACGCCCACCTCGGCGAAGCCCTCATCACCAGGATTGAGCAACAGTAACCAGCCCCCGACCAGGCCCTGGACAGTGGGGCCTGCCTGTCGACCAAGGAGCTGGCAGCCGGCGGGACCCACCAGCCGGCGGGCCCCAGCAGTCGGCGTAGAAGCCGGCGAGTGTAGACACAGACGGCTGGGCCCCATGCCCAGCCGGATTACCATTGTACCCCCGGGGGTAGGCCTATATAAACCCCCCGGGGCACCCACGCAAAGGGTTGATCCCTGCTAGTTTTAGACACCACATAGGGAGGAGAAGAGAGCGAGCCATGCCCTTCTTCCTCCTCTCGCCGAACAGCTCGAGGAGCATCATGTAGCTACTTGTTCATCTAGTGATCATGCGGAGACCCCGCAGAGCAGCAGTAGGGGTGTTATCTCCACGGAGAGCCCCGAAGTTGGGTAAGATTCGCCGGCATGCATGTCTTCGCCTCATCTCGTTTCCAGGCACCGGCGACGTCTTACTGGCTCCCACAATGATAAGCCACCCGTTGGCATATGTCGCACCTACCACCCGACAGGGGCCCTGATGTCAGGTCGAGGAATCATTATTTTGCGCGTAATAAGGAGGCATTTCCTTGCGTCCGGCCGTGGACCCAGCTGTCGGCCTCTCCATGTACAGTCCACTTCATATGCATGTTGGTCGTTGACCACGTTGACCAGGCCGCACCGAGAGCACCAGGGCAGTGGACGACGTCGCCACAGGGCCTGGCTAGCGGTGAGAGTAGTAGGGGGAGATGAGGCCTCAACGGCGGCACAGCTGGCCACTGGAGGCAGGAGCAGGCGGTCTCCCCGGCGCTGGTTTGGGCAGTTGGTGCAAGAAGAGCAGCGATTGAAGAAGCAGCAGGACTGTTCGATTCAAATCCAACGGTTATTGCTGCTAGAATCGTTTGTTGACTAAGTTGACAAGCCCTGCGTACGCGTCAACTTAGTAGGCCCACAGGTCAGCCTCCCAACCGGTGCGCCCCAGATGTCAGTGGGAGGGATCATTTTTTCACGTAATAAGGAGGCAGTTGATTGCGTGCGGCCGGGCCAGCGGAGGGAGTAAGGTGGGCCGTGGAAGCCTGCGCGGCATCACAACGGGCCACAAGAGGAGGGAGCAGGCAGTCCCGCCGGCGCTAGTTTAGGCGGCTGGAGCAGGAAGATCAGAGATTGAAGAAGCACGTCGGTCGTTGGATGGACATCCAACAGTCACTGCTACTAGAATCGTCTGTTCACTGACAAAACCTTGCGTAAACAAGTCAGCCTCGAAATCTGTGGCGTGTACATCCCATTTGCTATTATCTTTATATTTTTTACTCATTTTCTAATTCATATGGAATTTATTGCAGCCCATTTTCCATTTTTAGAATTGCTGGCCATTTTCTGGTCAGTACCAGGGTCAAAAAATTAACTAAATATGTGGGAAATTTTGAAAATTCGCAAATTTTTACTGGGGGACGAAATATTCTTAATCCAAAAATTAATAGCCATACTAAAACAAATTTAAAAATAAATTAGTACTATGTCATGTTAAATCCAATGAAATACGTATAAGATATCAGTGAAGAACAAAAACAAAAAAAGAAACTTATATCCCATTTGCTATAATTTTTTTGGAATTTTCAACCCCTTTTGATATTACTTTTAACAGACATTGACCATACTCTTAAGCCAGGCCGGAATGCATCCCTCCTCGTCTTGAAAGATTTGCAGCCGAGTAATTCGGAGAAAACAAATAGGCCTAGCTTGGGTATTCTTCAAAAAGAAATACTGGGCTACCTATTTTCCCAAAGAACTGGTGCATGAGCATTTAGCATTATTTATTTATTTATTTACTTATTTATTTATGTTTAGGGGAACATGAGCATGTACCTGGGCCGGATTCATGTGAGAGCCTCCCTTCTAGTTAATTATGGGCTTCTCTATTGGGCCTTCATCGTGGGCTGCATGTTATCAACAAGTGGAAAATGTGTTCCGTACAAAAATAGTATGCGCTATGTACGGTACAGGGCACTAAAGGATCCAACCGTGCAACGAATTCCAAAACATTGTGTTTGTCATTCTAACAACACATTTATTCAACCAACAGACGAATTATACTACTGATTGTACATTGAAAACAGCAGCAGCAGCAACCAGGGCTGGGGGTGCAGCAGAAGCAGTAAGCAGGCCAGAAGAGTGAAGACACGGCTCTCTCTTCCAAACCAAACATCAGCCATCATTACAAAAGGGCTACCAAAAAAGAACAAGTGTATGCATCAAACTAAATAAAAATCCTACTACACCAAGTGTACGCATCTAACTAACTGGCTCAGTTAGACGTTACTATTTAT
Source organism: Triticum urartu (assembly GCF_056163025.1). Lineage (NCBI taxonomy): Eukaryota > Viridiplantae > Streptophyta > Magnoliopsida > Poales > Poaceae > Triticum > Triticum urartu. The sequence goes on along the minus strand of NC_141874.1, from coordinate 491,268,814 downwards.
TAAGCTGTGGAGATTGGCTGACGGCTTGAACCAGATGGGTGCTTGACGGGGGAAACTCCAGCCAGCAGGTCGAAGTCAGATACTTGCGACCCTCTCTCCTACTTTGGGCTGCAGAGCATGGTGGCACATATCAGGGTATGGTGCATGGAGAGACGCATGGTACGCTGTGTACATACAGTTTTTCCTAATGAACGAAATTGCGCTGCCATCATGATCCTTGCCGTCGGTTATCTCCTGGTTAATCGGATAATTCAGTCCGACAAACAACGAGCGTGTACCAAGGCTACTTACCAGCCTCCAGTCAAAAATTCCTGAAGGCCCAGTGAAATTGGGATCCTGCTCAAAGACCTTGCAGTTACTATGATTGTATTCCGCAAAACAACACGTCCGGTACGTGCGAACGATCATCAATCTTTCGCCGTCGTCTGATCGAGCCAGGAACCACCTGCAACTGCCATGCCGCTTTTCTTTGAAAGGTTCTGGGATAAGGAAGGGTAGGGACACCAGGCAGCCTACAACATCATATCAAGTTGGAGTCAAATAAAAAAGGGCTCTTGATTTAGTCAATCTTAAGAAGAGCATGTTATGAGCATGAATATTTTTTTCAGCAAATATTGACAGTAATATAAGCAAGCCATCATGATATCATAGGAAAGTAACATACTGCTATAACAGCCGTTTGTAGCGATGACTGGAGTAGGCCAGCAATACGTCCAGCCATAGAAGGAGTCGACAGCGTAAATGAAGCCCTTGTGTTCAATGGCATCAGAGAACCATGGAGGATGTATGATCCTGCGATGGACGTGTAGATTTATCCACTTACCGCAGTGACCTGTCAGATATGCGAGACTGCGGTTGAAGAACGCAATTAGCCTGAAGTCTTTATAATTCGCAGATCTTGTGGGCACTTGGCAGATTACAACCTTGAGCAAATCAAACTTGGTATCATGTTGGCTACTGTAAGATTCCGAGTATTCTGGGCTACGGTGCCAAAGCAGTGCAGTGTTAACCAAAGGAAGGGGGATCAATCGTCGGGTGTAGACCTCCACGAGCATCCAGCTGCCGCGACCGTCGACGAGCACCATCCAAGACGTGTTCATGTCGACCCAGTACATACCGTTAATGTAGTTGAGGCTGACGGGGATCGGATCGCAGTCAGGGGGGTTGATGTTCGCCACCCTATGATCGTTATGCTGCGTGACACGCCATTTCTGAGGATCAGGCAGCATCAGCAAGCAAGGAGCTGGCTTAAAAAGCTCCGGCCTGAGGGCTTTGAGTAAATGGTACAGCCCTGACAAGCACGCGGCGAGAGGCATGGTACTGAGATTGTCCACACGCGAAACAATGAGCTTGATTACCTCTGTGGGAACGAATTCCAGCCACTCTTTGGCGGACGCTGCTCGGTTCTACCATTGTTAGTGCTTGGGTTTCGGACAAGGGGGAGGCGCCTTAGCGGGGATGGAAGATTGGACGAGATTATGTGCGGACAAAGATGGAGAAGTGAATATGTGCTGCGGGAAGTGGACAGGTGATGATGACTACAGCACGCCGCCAGACTTACGAGACACATACCAGCAGCGTAGGGTCATGTCGATGCCAGACAACTTGCTTGAGTGATCACAGTACTGGTACTCCCTACAGTGCTATGCCCTAACTTGCTTGAGTAGAGTAGTAGAGTAGGACTCTGCTCTACTACTAGCACCGGAGGAGTAGTATATTCTAATCTAAAATAGTTACAAACTTCAATGCCCGAGCGTGGAACGACTACGAACCGTGCTCAAAGACCGTGTCTACGTGGTGTTTGGACATGGGAGACAACCTCAACGCCAACGGTGCTACTCCCATTGCATCGTATGTCCTTCCTGTTCGAAATCGTGGTAGAATTCATGATTTATTTTGTGCTTATTCGGATTAAATCTCGTAGTAACTTGCTCACGTATTCAACTGGCGCAACGTCCCCTACAGCCACTCCCGTTTTGTTGACGGCCTGGTCGATGCCTCCAAGGAGCCCTTCGTCCACTGCTATGAGTGCCCGATGCCGTTTTGTGGCTCACGGCGGACATGGTGCATCACCTCACGGAGGCGTGCAGCGGTCACTGCTGGCCCTTGGCGGAGAACATCAAGTATGAGACGTGCTACCCATTCACCATGTCGGAGTCGCTGGAGGATCGATGTGAGAGGGAGGGGGAGGAGATAGCGATGAACGTGAACGTGAGGGGGAGGAGATAGCGATGTCGTGGGAGGTGCAGTATTTATAGCGAGCAATGGCACACCTATGTAAGATATGGACTGAGCTACACTGACTTAACTTCAGGTCCAGTTGCATCACTGACATGTGGGCCAGACCCCTGTTGGGCCCATATGTCAGTGACCCAATGCACCTGCAGTTAAGTAACAGCTACATGGGCATATTTGTTGGAGTAAATTACGGGGGAGCGAAGGGGTGGAAATATTGCTGGTCACAATGGATTGGTCGAGCGTGGGGGAGGAGAGTCATGCATGCAGATTTTTTTTACCCGGGGTGGAGTGGTGGGACCGTCGGAGGGAGAAGGAGAGTTTGGCAGGCATATTGTTTCCACACATGGAGAGGAAAAGATTTGGAGACGAACGGGCTTCCTGCAGGTATGGGGAACGGTGCATAATAAGTCATCTTGCATGCCGGGCTAGGTATAGTCTCAAGTCATTAAAAACATACACGCCCCACACATGTTCATATTTCAAGGTGCACTAAACTATTGCATGCGGTGATTAAGGCTGACCATAATGGTGGTATCTTAGCTGGTATCATGCACACGGGAATAGCAAACATGCTGATGTGGCAAAGAATTAAAGAAGAGAGGGGGTTAGAGTAACTAGTGTTCATGCATGCATTCGTAAACACATTTTTTGTGAAGAACGATAGCACTAGTTGAGTACTTTTGCAGACTTCAAAAACTATTCCACCGCCTCTACTATCTTGCTAAGAGTAGGTGAAAATTTTGAATCGAGCCCTTTAAACTAGAAGGGAGGTAGTGGTACTCTAATAGCTAACCTTGTTGTGATGACAAGATAGGACATGGCACGCACCTGGACGAAGGAACTAGTCTGAATTGTGCATTTAAGTTTTGTCTGAAGTCAATGTACCTCTACTTTCACCAGACTTATAGAAAAATGTGTCAACATTCACAATGTCAAATCAATATTTTTACACTCATTATAAAACATAGTTCTTATACTCATTATAATCAGTATTGTAGATATTGATATTTTTAGTATAAATTTGGTCGTGGGATTTCATTGATGCCTGTCAAAGCGTGGAGGAAGCGGAACTTAGGGCTTGCATTGCCGGTCTTTACATAGGTATTTCTCTTCATAATCCTGTAATTTTAGAGACTGATTGCGCTTTTGTGGTAGCGTCTCTTGCATCGGGGGACAATGACAGGTCTGCTATGCGTGACCTGAAGATGAAAGCGTTGAGCATCTCGAAGTTGATCAACAATCTTCAATTGTCAAAGATTAGCCGTTCGGCCAATAAGGTGGCACACTTAATCGCTAAGTATAGCTTTGGCAATAGATTAGATGGTATTCTTGTAAATAACGTACCGCCCTGTGTGGTGAATATTGTATCGAATGAGTGTACTGGTGTGGCTGGTTAATTAATATAAGGTGGTGTTCAAAAAAAGTATAAATTTGGTCAAACACTTTGCAAACGGTTAACGGGAGTAAAAAGGACCAGAGGGAGTATCATGCATGCGGAGTAGGCAAAAAATTGCTTGTCTAAAAAAGGCAAAAAAGTTTGCTCATTTATAGCCGGTCGAAGTCTCAAAGGGCGCGACCGCGTGAGGGAGGCGAAGGTCGTGGGAGGCGCCATGTTTGACGGAATTCAGTGAAGTTACATCCACGCGCCGTCATGGCGTGCGAACAGGCAGAAGCTATACCGTCAGGCCTACGATATGGGTCTAGTAGACATGACATCTAGTGGGTCCCGCATAGTTCTCGAGAACTCTTTGGGGGATTGCAGCCGTTTATCCACCAGGCAAACCAGCAACCCCGCGCCGTTCGCACGCCCTACTCGTCCCCGTCTTCTACCTTACAAAAGTTCGTTCCCAGTCGTCCCGTCCTTTCACATTAGTTCGCTCCCAGTTTTTTTTGCGGGGTACAAAAGTTCAACTTCTCCTAACCCTCCTCCAAAATCCATGGCCTCCCAAATCTCCATGGTCACCGCTGAGTACCAGGATAGAGCCATCACCGGCGATCAGTTCATCATCATCTACACACATGGATCCGAGGCGGTGAAAGCATGGCTTGCTCGCTTCCTACGCATGTTCAACAGTTCAATGGATGAGTGGGTCGCTGGGCTAGATGTTGAGTACACCACAGTCCTGGGACGAGAGAAGGATCTAAAGGACGAAGAGAGGAAGAAGCCCGCCGTGATCCAGGTTTGCGTACATAACGTTTGCTTGGTCTACCACATATGCCATGCCGACGTTGAGTGCCAGGATTTTAAGAACTTCCTCAAGGACAAAAGAGTGAAATTCGTTACTGTAGGCTTTAAGAACGACAGGGATGTCCTGCGTCGGATAGTTCTCATTGTAGGCCAGCTCTTCGATCTCCACAAGGCAAGCCTGGTGTCCTCCTCTCAACCTTCAATGCTGACCCTGGCAGCAGCCATGATTGATCCTTCATACGTTAAACTGAAGAAACCTCATCACGAGTTTCATCATGCATGGGAGTCGAAGACATTAGATGAAAATCACATCCTGTACACAGCAATGGATGCCTACCTTTGTTTAAATATCTACAAGGGTTGGATGAAGAAGCAGAGCCCAGTGTCCGGTTCAAGCAAAGAAGCGTCGGCGAAGAGGAAGAGGAAGAGGGACGAGGACGAAGTCGAGGACGTGGACTCGGACTCCGAGTAGGTGGTAGTGTCGTCGCTCATGCTGGTTCTACTGTAGTGTCAAGCGGACTAGTTTCTTAGTTTATTTTCAAGGGTGTGTTGTGCTGAGGCCCCAGCAGAACTATGTTTATGTTCTTTCTCGTTATTTGAACTCTTTAGTACGTACAGTAGTACTAGTACTATGTCTTACTACTGTTCTTCTTACAGTTGGTACTACTGCTTGTATCTTCGTGTTCCTACTGTACTTAATACGTTCGTACTAGTAGTATAATTTGGGTCGGTCGATTTGTGAAAGAAGTTCGATGGAGCGAAGGAAGAAGACGGCAAAAGAGGTGGAAGAAGCCCTTCTAGCCATCCATGTTGCATCAAATGGCTCACATGAGTCGATTGACCCAAATTGCTCCTTCAGATTGCAGGATCCACGTGGCATTCAAGGTCTCTAAGGTAGATTCTGCGTCCGCACCCGGTTTGCGGGCTCGACGCGCGCGTGACCGGCTTCCGCCGTGACAGCCACCATGCGCGCCTCCTCCGCACGGCCGGAGACGACAATGACACGGTAGTTCCTCCTTGCCGGCGTGCTGGAGCACGCGCTCGTCCTCCTCTTTGTACGATGCGTGCATAGACGCGGCTCCACCAGCTGCTCGCGTGCTTGGCAGCGCGGCGGCATCGCGAGGAGGGACTGCAGACGACGTGAGCGGGCGAGCCTTCAGCTTCATGGCACAGGGATGGCGGCGATACGGCGGTGATGGGCAAGAAATTGTTGGCCAGAGCAGGCGGGCGCCGGCGGCATATTGATGAGTGCGCGTGTGGGAGCTTACTTTAGTTATATATATATATAAGGTTGGTCAAACTTAAAAGAAAACCGTACTAGTACACGTAAACATTAGACTTAGGCAGCGCTTTTATTAGTTAGTACCACAGCCACGATACAGAATCATGTGCAAGCGCGTGAACCGCGGCCGCGCGGTCGATCGAACGGTGCGTCACCGTGTCGCGCTCGAAGGACATCCACCGAACCTTTTTGTGTGTGTGAAAACAATCCTCGAATATTACTCAACTTTTTTTCCTGTGAAAGTTCTTGACGCTGCAATATTTCCATATATTTGAATTTAGCTCCAGTTCGTGTTTATTTGGATTTGGACATTTTAGGTGCGCCCTAGTTTTTTTTAATACTGATTTTGTGTGTGTGACTGAGATAGAACATGTGTATGTGTCCATATGTGTGTTGTGGCGGAAGGGCAATGTGGAGACGGTGTGCGTGTGATACAGACATAGAGAGGTGTGAATCTGCAAATGATCGTGCATGAGTGAGACATAGACAGATGCCGATATGTTGTGTATACATGAGAGAACGGTCTTCTAGTTTAGGGCTTGTTTGGTTCCAATAAGTCACCTGACTTATAAGTCAGGTGATTTAAAATCAGTGACTTATAAGTCACGCCTGTTTGGTTTTCATCTGACTTATAAGTCACCTGACCACACCTTCCCACCTTGTTTTTTAATGTAAAGGTGATGGGACCCACGTAAAAAGGGGTGACTTATAAGTTTTAAGTTGGGGTGGAGCAACTTATGACTTATAAGTTGGGGTGACTTATAAGTTGGGTCCGTTTGGCAAAATAAGTCACTTTTTGCACTTTTCGACTTATAAGTTGGTGACTTATTTGGAACCAAACATGGCCTTACTTGTGTGTGTGTGAGAGAGAGAGAGAGGGGGAGAGGAAGAGAGAGAGACAAAGAGAGGAGCATCTGTAACACAACAACCATCTCTCTCGATTCGTCCGTCCCTCGCACAGTCGCATGCAACACATGCATCAATGCGCACATTTTGACACCCTCACCCGGCCCCTGCCCACCTCAAGGCCCGCACAATCTCTTCGTGAATACCCATTTCTCTCCTTAGGTTTGTTTTCTCTCAATATCTGACACACACACACACACAGAGAGACACACGCAGCACAACACACACACACACACACTCCCCCGAGCACACAATTCATCCCCATCCAAGGTTATACGGCGATCACTCTCGCTTGTGCTTCTTTGCACCCCCCAACATGCACAACACCTCAATCTTCAAAGAGGGCATCGAGAAGATCGAAGACGGCGACCACGCCGCGCTAGAGAATGCGGGGTCATTTGGAAGCAGGGTGATGTGACGACGGCTGACTGACTCCTCCCCCCACCCTCTCTCTCTCTCTTGCACAAAATTACCAATCCCTCTCTCCCCCGCACAAAATTGTCAATCCCTCAACCCACGAGATCCTTCCCCTCTCATCCATGTTTTTCCAGCTCTCTCATCAAACATGTTGTCTCTTCTCCTTCCACGTATACAGAATCCATATGCACACGCATCTCATGTATATTACATGTATCCATCTTTCTCACAGACCTAACTTCTTCCTCTCTCTTTCTCTCTCTATCTCTATCTCTCTCTGTCTCGTTAGGTTTGTCTCCTACTCTCTCGTCCACATACATACAATCTTTCCCGCCCTATCTGCTCCATCTTCAAAAGCTCTCTCTCTGCACGTTTCATTCACACACTGGGATATGTCAAAATGTTGCTTCTATAATGGCTGATGTAGAGTTATGGTTGTTTTTGTTACATCCTACAAAGTAATAACTATGAAATGCATTTAGATTCTCATTTGACTAGGATTATGTGAGTTTGAGCATGTTGTGAAGTACTATAGACCTTGTATACATGTTGGGATTCGACAATGATTGTAACTATTGAATTGTATAGAGCATTACATTCGAAGTCAATAGCCTAATATATTTATTTCACAATTTCAACAAATGATTAGTTCACTACAAACTAAGAAAACAAATGTGTACTCTCTCTGTTTTTATTTAAGTCCTCGTATTAGCATTGGTCAGAGTCAAGTTTTGTAAACTCTCAGAAAGCTTATAACAAAAAATATTAACATATACAATAACAAATAAATACCATTAGATTCATTATTGAATGTACTTTCACATCATACATATTTTTATGGTAAATGTTTATATTTTTCTATAAACTTGGTCAAACTTTAGGAAGTTTGACTTTGGTCAAACCTAATATGCAGAGTTTACTACTACTACTCGCTAGTTGCTTAGCCGAACCACTCAACACGCCACACGGGGAGTCTAGTGTCACAAAATTTTGAGGTCGGCGGGAAAATCTCCCGCGACCCTGATTCGAGCAGTGGGAAGTTACCATCATAGCCTTCGGAACAAGCCTACGGATGACGCTTGGTAGGGGGCTGTTTTTGTAACTTCAGGTTCACCCTACCCAGCCAACCCCACCCTGGCACCCAGAGTAGTGCACCTGAATACTCCTCATTTTCTATCCCCACCGCAAAATAGACTTCTCCACGGCACCGCAGCCTTCGTGCTCCTCCCCTTTACATCGGCGCACTCGTCCACCGCAGCTCATCTGCCTCATCGACGACCTCGTACGCCGCACTGGAGTCGGTCCACCGTCGTCGTCGTCGTCGTACACGGTTCCTCTTCCCCGGCATCGTCTTCCACGGTCTCGGATCTGCTTCCCGGAAGCCGACGCCAAGCGCAGAAGTACCACCATCGTGGACAATGAACTGACTCCCGTTGCCGACCATGACTCACAGAGGCCGCCGCGACCATCGTTCTCCTCCTTGATTGGTAATGTGTGTATTGAATCACTTAGCAGTACATGTGGAGTTCCAATTTTGTTCATACCTACCCTTCAAATTTCCTGGGTGCTATTGTTCCCGTAAAAGTAATTGGTTATAGCATCCATTGTCCAACAGAATATCAGCTTGTAATTGTGCGTCACTCTTGTATCGCGTTGTGCTTGGGTAGGTTTTTCATCTGCAACCAGTAGTGTGGCAAATGATGGAAAGGTTTTTAGAACTAGCAAGATGCCCATGCGTTGCACGCATCAAGATGCATTTGTATGAGTAGTTTATCTTGTGGGAGAAAAGGATGAACGAGGGAAGGCCTTATTTGCAAATCTGGAGAGGGGTATGGATATCTTTTTGCAAAATTCCCATTTGTTTCCTTCCTATCTGTCAGATATAAATTGGACGGCCTATATTGCAAGAAAAAAACTATAGAGAAAAAAAAGTAGACAGTAAAGGAAGTAGAGATAAATATAAAATATAAAATATAAAATAAATATAACAGTAGAGAAGAGAGTAGAGATAGCATGTTGAGATTTTTAAAGCGTCGGCGTTGCGATTCTGTTGGAGATGCTCTAACATGGCAGACGAGTGCTTTAATGTTGCCCACAAGATGCGCGAGTATTACTAGTAGTATATTTTTCTTGCCATGTTGAGATTTTAAAACCACGAGTGCGAACATGCAAAGGAGCAATGAAGACCAAACACGGGATATTCGGGACATCTTCAAGGAGCGTGGCAAGTTAAAGAGGAGCTGCACCGAACCTGTAAAACAAGCTTTGGTAAGTAACACCCTTTCAATTACTTTCGTGTAGCCTTGTGTTCTTCGATGTGTATATGTTCTAGTTTCTGTTTCTCTTAAGCGTGGTGTTCTTCGGTGTGTAATAAGAAGAGTCTTAATTGTCCTAATGCTTTCGTTTTTAGCTTGATGTAGGAAGTGGGTGTTCTCACCTTGTAGTCTGTTTTTTTTCTTTTGAATTCACTTCTCCAAGTTCTTTTTATCTGGCTTCTACTAAATGGATCTGGGTTGCTCTGAGTATTGATCTAAAAAAGAAGTAACTTCATGTCAGGATGCAGTTCCTGCGAGGAGGGAAGTATGGTCAACCTCGAGATCATGTTTCCAAAATGAGGCTGGATTACACACAAGGTGCAAGTTCCCTAATGATGCTGGATTAGACACAAGGTGCAAATTCCCACATGATGCTGGATTACACACAAGTCAGGTGGAGTCGTCAGCTGTTCGTGTCCTCGTGGCATTAGTAAAGGCTGAAAGAAAGCATGCAGCAGCCCTTGAGAATGTAGCTGAGTTCCTGAAGAAGCGAAAAGAGCAATCAGATGCTCTCTTCACCCAAGCCAAAGAAGAGATGGAAGAAGCCAGAAATAAGCTAGCAGAGGCAGAGCAGGCTAGGCGTCTCCTGCTATCTACAATTGTTGTCAATACAAAATTTCCTTCATAATAGCTATGTTCAAATGTTTATCCAGTCAGCATGCCTGTTGTGATGTCCGTGCATCTACTGATGTGGCACAAAATGTATTTTTTCGGGTCATGTAATAACAGCAATTACTTTTCAAACAATAACAGACGAAGCATTGGACATGGTATAGTTCACGTGCAAGCCCGACATTCCAAGTTCAACTTCCACATCAAACTCATGTTCACAGATATCTGCACATTCATACATAATGTCCACAACCATGATTCACTTCAAAGCCAAAAAATGTGAGGAGAGTTATAAATAAAGAAAATCCTCTACTAGTTCCTGCTACCAGTGCGAGCACAACAAGTCAAGACCATGCGTAAATTAATTATATTTTAGTCATTTTTTGTGTTCTAAAATGCCTGCCGGCTCGCGGAAGGACGTGTTGCCGGCACAAGCGCGGATTCAATGAAGGCAGGAGGGGCAGTCTTAAGCTGGTTGCACACGGCGAGGAGGCGTGCTCAGCCGGGCCTGCAGCGAGTGCGGCCCTCTTGGCCGGCGCACCGGTTCAATGCTTGCGCTATGAGAGGTCGCGTCCGTGTTAGAGAAATTACGCGACGAGGAGGCGTGATCAGCTAACTATTCCTACAAAGGTGCTCCACCATGTACCCGGTACCCGTGAATGCAGCAATCGTGCACCTAGGGTTTTAGGGTTTATTTGTTAACGCCGCCTTTACGTAACACTCATGTGTGTGAGACAGCGAGAGGCCGACTGCGTGCATGCGCCTCTTCTCTTCGTATATGTACTCCACCGTTTGTATGGTGTCCAAAAAATTATAATAACTACTAGCAATGTGCCAATGCGTTGCCACACGATCAAAGTAGATTAATACATATTCACTGATTTGATAGAAAAAAAGTCTAGTTTTGAAATACGTATAACACTAAAAATATGTTATGTTTCACTTAAAATATATTCCTTTGGCGGTTTTCATGAGATAAGGGAGGAATGTTGTTGGTTTCAAGATTCGAGAAGTGGTATATGTCTAATTTCTACTCTTACTAGCAAGATGCCTGTGCGTTGCACGGAACATCAAGATCTTGTGGGAGAAAAGGATGAACGAGGGAAGGCCTTATCTGCAAATGTGGTGAAGAGTGCGGGTGAATTGCCATATTTTCCTTCATATCCGTCAGATATAAATCAGACGACCTACATTGCAGGATGGCAGGCCCACCATCATCACCAACTCTATTTTTTATCCCTACTCTTATAAAAATCATTGTCGGTTCATCGTGTGCCTGCCATCCTGCAATATAGGCCGTTCGTTCTATATCTGACGGATAGGAAGAAAACTATGGCAATTTTGCAAAAAGATACCCACACCCCTCTCCACATTTGCAAATAAGGCCTTCCCTCGTTCATCCTTTTCCCCCACAAGATAAACTACTCATACAAATGCATCTTGATGTTCCGTGCAACGCATGGGCATCTTGCTAGTTGTTGCAAAAAGCCCATGTGTGTGAGAGAGAGGGGGGGAGTGGAGGAGGACGGAGTGCATGTGTGACAAAGACACAAGGAGTGTGTGTGCGATAGGTATCAGCTTAAAATGAGGCGATAGTGTATGTGTGCACGATCGAGAGGGCGTGTCTCAAGAAGGGAAGAAAAATCTACATAGATACATGGAGCGGGAGAGAGACATGTATGCGATGGTGGAAGCATGAGTGTGCGGGTGTATAAACCTATCTAGAGGCTAGCTAGATGATAAATGTTTGTGAGAGAAATACGAGTCGGGGTGCGAAAGCGAGAGTTTTGTGTGTGTGAAAGAGAGACGGTAGTCAGGAAGGGTAGTGGAAGCAGGAGTTGTGTGTGTGTCCGTGAGAGAGAGAGGAGACGGTAGTCGGGGTTGTCTGATCGGTAAACAAATGAATAATGTCAGTCTGGGATGGAGACGAAAAGGAGACCGCAACAAATGTTGTGTCTACGAGAGAGAGAGAGAGAGAGAGAGAAAGAGAGAGTAATTTTAGTGGTATGAGTCATATGTAGAGACATATAGGGTGTGTGAGAGAATCCCATAGAGAGAAAGACAAAGTGAAAGACGAATGGAGACTGTGTGTGTGGCGGTGAAAAGGAAAGCTTAGGTACAGAGTGATACCAGAGAACAGTAGAGATGTGAGAGATAATGAAAACCGTGTAATGTATAATGATAGGGAGAGTGTGATACTTCTCAAGGGAGACGTCGAGAGACCATGTTTGCGAGATAGGAAAAACATGAAGTGAGCGTGCGGGTGAGCTGGAGAAAAGAGAGTGATAGCTACCTGAAGGAGCATGCATGCGAGAGAGATGGGCGTGAAAGGAGTGAACAAAAAAGGGATTCAAATATTTGAATTCGAGATGATGATACATGTAATCCATACTCGAACCAAAATTGATCTATCAAACATGCATAATCATATAATTCACGCACATCTATGTTATTTAATATGTAGATATTACTGATCCATACATTTTAGTAGAACATAATTTGGTTAAATTTTTTCGAATTCAACCTTCAGATTTCGAGATCGTTGTATTTGTAAATCATATTATACATATAAAGGAGCAGAATTCTTTGTTGTGCTTTTGAAAGTATATATAAAAAATTATGTATATAGAATGTAATTCCAATTGAAAATGGATCCCGCCCGGAAAAAAAATAGAATACAAACGGGATTCGAATTGAGTTGGCACGGTAAACGTGCACTCTGCAAAATTTGAATGAAGCGGGGAAAGTCGCAGTAACCGCCCGAAATCAAAATCTGCGAAATGGAAATCACTACTGCCTATCCCTGCCACGCAAAGCCTATCTGCTGGATTTCTATAGGTTTCGATAGGGGTAGGTTTGTAATTTCACCCAAACGTGACGTAACCACCTCTCACCCGGATTCATACACGGTGGGTGCCAAAACACAGTGTGTCCTTGGCTGAAATCGACTCCCTCGCCGATTCATATTCATACATGGTGGGCGCCAAAAACAAACTCTCGTCGGCAAATATTCGGTGTATGCGAGATTACCGTCCTATCCCCAACCAACTAATGTTGTTGTGATGTAGTAGAAATTTGAAACGGGGGCTAACTTTGTAAATTTCCTCGCATTTGAGACAAGCGCGCCCTGAATACATGGTTCCCCCCTTCCTCTCTACCTCCTTTTTCCCCATTCGTACTCCGTGGGCGCCAAAACACCCTCTCCACCCTACCCTCCTCCGTCCACCGCCGTCCGCCACCCCATCCACCGCCGTCCTCCTCCACCATGTCGGAGCTGATACCCCGACGCCGCCGTCCATTACAAGAGATCGACCTCTCTCATCCACGGCTTCGGACCGGGATCCTTGCATCCCGTCCTCTCGCTTCATCCCCGCCGTCGTCCACCTTGCCGGTGCCGCTCCTACGACCGTCTCGTCCACCGCGCCATGCTGCCACCGTCTACCCTCCTAGATCTGCTTCCATGCCGCCGATAGCCATCGCTACCGTAGGACCATCAAATTCTCAACAGATGCGTACACGGCGCCGCACCAGAGGCGGTACTCTTTCGTATCTGCTCAACTTATTTACCGCAGCAAGAAAATAGATCGCCACTGCTTTACTCTGATTTCTTGTCTTGGTTGCGAAGTTGCCTTTGTCCGGTTTGCACCTTCAGATCCGCCATGGCACGCTCAACACTATACTCCCAATGCTTATGGTTTTCCCCTTTTATATTCCACACTAGTTAAATCACAGTAGACTAAATTTCAAAATTAGGTCAATCAATTTTTCAGAGCTCGCCGGAGTTCGCCGGTGCGATCGAAGGGGCTCGGGTGGTTGTGGGGCCTCGCCAAATGAAGAAAACTCGACAGAGGTGGGGGTGGGGCGGGGGTGGGGGTGTCTGAGGAACACAGGCGGTGGGGGAGGTGGTCCACCCGGTGGCCTGTGCGGTGTTCTGTATGGGAAGAATCAGAGACGAGGAAGAAGAAGGGTTAGGAGACGTAGGATCTTCATCCAACCACCTGAAATGGTCGAGAGACAGCTGGGAGTTGCATTCTTAATGCGCTCTGGTTCATCATGTGTGGGCACTGCGCAACCAACATTTTATTATCCAAAATCTGCTTACTCTTCTTTACCATGTTCCTCTTCCGTTCTTCTTTAATATGTACTCTCTCCGTTCCTAAATACAAGTCTTTGTATAGATTCCACCATGGACTACATATGGAGCAAAATGAGTGAATCTACACTCTAAAATGTATCTGGATACATCTGTATGTGATCCATAGTGGAAATCTCTACCAAGACTTATATTTTGGAACGGAGGGAGTATGATGTCGGCGTTCTGGGAACGGGGGTCCCCAGACTTGCCTGCCCGTGGCCTGCGGCGTGGCTCAAGTGGGGGCCCAGCGCGGCCCATCTTCATCAGCTCAAGCTCAAGACCCTCGCGAGGGGCCAAGCCTCGCGAGGCGGACGACAGGAAGCTTCCCCAGAGGCAGCCTCATCAGACAGGCTCGCAAGGAGGCGGAGAGATCAAGGCAGGGGTACCTCGCGAGGAACCCATGACGCAAGCCATGACGATCGAGACCAGGCGGGCGCCCGCTGGGCGCCGGCCTGCGCAGTGTCCTTGTTTCCCCTTTGGTGCAAAGGGGGCAAGCACAGGCCAAGGCATCAGGCAAAGGTTACCATTCCGGTGCAACGAAACCAAGACCAGCAGAGCGGCAGAACGGAGGTCACCGTGGAGCCCAAGACGGCGTCATCACCAGTACTTTTGGCAGCCAAAGACCACCTTTGGTCAGGATAACTTGTACTACATGTTCCCCTTCAAAATGGCCAATTGTTGGTGCCCTCCCCGCTCGTTATTTTGGGGAGAGGCCCAGGGCCTCTATAAATAGAGCAAGCCACCACAGAGTAGCGAAGGAGGATCGAGAGAGGGGTCGAGGGAGAAGACATCTAGAAATCTGGTAGAACCCTAGCAAAAAGAGAGAGAGAGAGGCGATTGAACTCACCCTAGCAGTTCATCGCACCAGCTCAAGAACACCTCTCGCGAGGCTGTTCTTCCTTTGTACTGATCCTCATCAGCCCTTGAGGCAATCCACCACACCACACACTAGAGTAGGGTATTACACCACAACGGTGGCCCGAACCAGTATAAACCTTGTGTCCCTTGTGTTGTTCGTTGTTTCTAGCTCAAATCACGCGAGGAGATTGGACGTAGATCGGTAGGGGAGAGATCTCCGTGTGCACCCCAGTGTTCGAACCTCAAAGGTCTGCCGGAACCCGAAATCTGACATTTGGCGCGCCAGGTAGGGGTGCACCGGAATCCTTCTCCCTCCGCATCGTGTTCCGTCGCTTCGCCATTCAGATGTCAACCGACCCGGCAGCCAACGCTGACCGCTGGGCAGCGTGGCCCGCCCACGCCGTAGCACTAGCCCAGGGCGACCTCAACCTTGCGCCTCAGGCAGCCCGCGCTCCGCAGGGCGCTGCGGGGCGCGGGCGACGTGGCCAGACGTCGCCTGCCCTCACACCATGCCAGGCGCGGGCCGCAGCAAGGGCCTCAGACCACGCCGCGGCCACGGCGCCGTACACCTGACGGGAGCAAGCAAATTCTAGGGCCGCGCTCACGGTGGCCCGAGAGCTGCTACGGTGCCGACTGCTGGAGGGCGGCCGCGACGTGTTGTTGGAGCGAGTAGCCGAGCTCCTGGACGCCACCGCCTCAGGAACACCTCCTTTCTGCGTCCAGCTGCCGCCCCAGACCCAAGGCGGGCCGCATGGCGGTATCGTGCGCACGCACACGACTTCCAGTGGACTCCAGGACCCGTCCGATGCCAACACCTCCGCCAGCACCGGGCGGCAAGTCACGCCGGCCCCCTCTCAGGCCAGCGAAGGGGTGCACGTCGCGGCCTTCAGCCTCGGCAGACCGCCGCGCCATCACCCCCAAGAGGCGCTCCAAGCCAGGCTGCGTGGCATACGGGATGCTATAGCGAGTCGCACGGGGCGGCGACCCCGAAGCTTATGTGCCCCGCATGGTGAATCAGGGTGCGCACTGGAAGAAGATCATGGCTCATTCCTCGGGCCAGGCTAGGGCGAGGAGACGCCTGGAGCTGAGCTCTTTCAGGAACCACAGGAGAACCTCGATGACCGCGCCATCGGCGGCAACTATCGGGTACCACTCATCCCTCAGGAGCAAGCTTATGTTAACCATGGGTCGCAGGAGATACAGGTCGCTGCAGCAGGTGGCTGCCCCAATCCTGCAGCCTCATACCCCTCAGGAGAAGGGCGCAGGGGGCTGCAGGAGAGGGGCGAGATTCGGGTTCGTCACCACGGTGGTCGGAGCAAGGCGTTCTGAAAGTGCAACTATCCCTATGTGATTTTGGTAATTCATAACAACATATAGCTCATTGAGCTAATGCTATTCCAAGATGACTATTTCAGGAAAGCTCAATGATTGGCATGGCATGGATGTGAAAGTGGAACCCTCAAAATGCTAAGAACAAAGGATTGGCTCAAGCTCAAAAGCTCAAGACTCTTCATTTTATATTTTAGTGATCCAAGATCACATTGAGTCTTTAGGAAAAGCCAATACTATCAAGGAGGGATGAGGTGTTGCTTAATGAGCCTCTTGCTTCGTGTGCTTAATGATATGCTCCAAAACCCTCAGCTACTTTCCCATATCCACATATGACCTAAACCCTAAGCCAAACTCGGTCATACTGATTCTTTCTATCCGGCGCCATCAAGTTTCACTTGTCATAAGCCACTGCCAAACCCTAGCAATTCGGTTCTACCGATAGGGATCTCGGTCTCACCGAGATGGGATTGCAAACTCTCTGTTTCCCTTTTGTAACTTTTCGGTCTCACCGAAAGAGCGAATCGGTCCCACCGAGATTGCAATGTAAATTCAGTGTTTCCTTTTTGTAACTTTTCGGTCTCACCGAAAGAGCAAATCGGTCCCACCGAGTTTGCCTGACCAACTCTCTGGTTAGCTAATTACCAAAATCGGTCTCATCGAGTTTGTGTAATCGGTCTCACCGAGATTACGTTATGCCCAAACCCTAACCATATCGGTCCTACCGAGTTGCATGTCAGTCCCACCGAAAATCTCTAACGGTCACTAGGTTTACCTTTTCGGTCCGACCGAGTTTGTTGATTCGGTCCCACCGAGATTGGAAAACTGTGTGTAACGGTTGGATTTTGTGTGGAGGCTATATATACCCCTCCACCTCCTCTTCATTCGTGAAGAGAGCCATCAGAACACATACACAATTCCAACTCATATGTTCTGAGAGAGAACCACCTACTCATGTGTTGAGACCAAGATATTCCATTCCTACCATATGAATCTTGATCTCTAGCTTTCCCCAAGTTGCTTTCCACTCAAACCTTCTTTCCACCAGATCCAAATCCTATGAGAGAGAGTTGAGTGTTGGGGAGACTATCATTTGAAGCACAAGAGCAAGGAGTTCATTACCTACACACCATTTGTTACTTCTTGGAGAGTGGTGTCTCCTAGATTGGCTAGGTGTTACTTGGGAGCCTCCGACAAGATTGTGGAGTTGAACCAAGGAGTTTGTAAGGGCAAGGAGATCGCCTACTTCGTGAAGATCTACCGCTAGTGAGGCAAGTCCTTCATGGGCGATGGCCATGGTGGGATAGACAAGGTTGCTTCTTCGTGGACCCTTCGTGGGTGGTTGATTCTTCGTGGACCCTTCGTGGGTGGTTGCTTCTTCGTGGACCCTTTGTGGGTGGAGCCCTCCGTGGACTCACGCAACCATTACCCTTCGTGGGTGGAGCCCTCCGTGGACTCGCGCAACCATTACCCTTCGTGGGTGGAGCCCTTCGTGGACTCGCGCAACCGTTACCCTTCGTGGGTTGAAGTCTCCATCAACGTGGATGTAGAATAGCACCACCTATACGAACCACGGGAAAAACATCCGTGTCTCCAATTGCGTTTGAATTCTCCAAACCCTTCCCTTTACATTCTTGCAAGTTGCATGCTTTACTTTCCGCTGCCAATATACTCTTTGCATGCTTGCTTGAATTGTGTGATGATTGCTTGACTTGTCCTACAATAGCTAAAATCTGCCAAGAACTAAAATTGGGAAAAGGTTAAGTTTTTATTTGGTCAAGTAGTCTAATCACCCCCCCTCTAGACATACTTTCGATCCTACAAGTGGTATCAGAGCTTTGATCTCCATTTGCTTTGATCTCCATAGCTTTTGGTGGTCATAGCCTTGGTTTCACAACCTAGGAGAGTATGGCGTCTAGCGAGGGAAATTATCACCGTAGAGGTCCTTACTTTGATGGTACTAATTTTGCTAGTTGGAAGCATAAAATGAAAATGCATATTCTTGGACATAACCCCGCCGTTTGGGCTATTGTGTGTGTTGGTTTGCAAGGTGACTTCTTTGATGGGAAAGAACCAAACCGTGAAGCTACCGCGGATGAGTTGAAGATGTTGCAATACAATGCTCAAGCTTGTGATATTCTCTTCAACGGATTGTGCCCCGAAGAATTCAACAAAATCAGCCGTCTTGAGAATGCAAAGGAAATTTGGGACACTTTGATTGATATGCACGAAGGTACCGACTCCGTCAAGGAATCCAAGTTGGATGTGCTTCAAAGTCAACTTGACAAGTTCAAAATGAAGGATGGTGAAGGTGTCGCTGAAATGTACTCTAGGCTTGCTCTCATCACAAATGAGATTGCCGGCTTAGGAAGTGAAGAGATGACCGATAGATTCATCATCAAGAAGATTCTAAGAGCCTTGGATGGAAAATATGATACCGTGTGCACATTGATCCAAATGATGCCCAATTACAAAGATCTCAAGCCAACGGAGGTGATTGGAAGAATTGTTGCTCATGAGATGTCACTTAAGAATAAAGAGGAACTTCACAACAAATCAAGTGGTGCCTACAAAGCCTCATGTGAAGCCCCTACATCATCAAGTGAGAAACAAAACTTCAATGAAGAATTGAGCTTAATGGTGAAGAACTTCAACAAGTTCTACAAGAGTAGAAGCAAAGATAGAAGCTTCAAGTCAAGGTCCTACAATGATAAAAGATCTTCTAGTCAAGAGCGAACCTGCTACAGTTGTGGAAGACCCGGACACTATTAAAATGAGTGTACGGCTCCCTACAAGAGAAGAGAAGATTCTCCAAAAAGAAGAAGCAAAGAATCACCACCAAGAGAGAGAAGGAGTAGAGATGATCGTTATGAACGAAGATACTCACGGAGAAGCAAGGATTCGGAAAGGAAGGAAAAATCATCAAGGAGCTACGCAAAACGAAGACATCAAGCTCATGTTGGTGAATGGGTATCCGGCTCCGACTCCGACAGCCACTCCGAGAGAAGTTATCACTCCGACTCCGAAGATACTCAAGATGAAGGTGTTGCCGGTCTAGCACTTGTGTCAACCAACTCCTACGACATATTTGACTCACCAAATGAAGGAATTGGAAGATGCTTCATGGCCAAAGGTCCTAAGGTAACACACCCCGAGTATGTTGATTTCAATAGTGATGAAGATGACTTGTTAGGTGATGATTTGCTTGTTGACAACTCTAGTGATGAATACTATGACGAAACGTCAATTAATCATGCTAATCAAGATAAAACGAATGACAATGATAAGGAGAAGATTGAGGCTCTAACTAAAGAACTAAACACTCTTAAGTTAGCTCATGAAACTATCTTCGAAGATCATCGAGAACTTTTAAGAGCTCATGAGAAATTACGTTTTGAAAAGCTCAATCTTGAGCAAGAGCATGAGTTCTTAAAAGCAATCAATGATGATCTCCGCAAGAAAAGTTCTTCTTACATTGCCAAGCGTTTACTCTTATCCACTTACATGCCTCAAGTCAAGTCTAGTAACAAGAACAAGAAAGATTCTTCCTCTAGCAGTAACAATGATCATGCTAAATCCAATATTGTTGCTTCTAGTAGTTCTCTTGATTCCACTAATGATTCTCTTAGCCAAGTTACACTTGAACAAGAAAATAGCTTATTGAAGGGAATTATAGAGAAAGGAGTATACAAAAGCCTTGCCGGGAGTAAGCAATTCGAGGAAATTGTGCGCAAGCAAGGAATGCACCGGAAGAATCAAGGTGTTGGTTTTGAACGAAAGTTCAATGCCAATGAAGTTGAGTGGGAAGAAGATCAATACCCCAAGACAAAGTTTGTTCCTCAACAAGAGAAGTATGATACTTCTTTCAAGGGGACACAAGCTCAAGATGATCTTCCACCACAAGACTACAAGCAAAAAGGCAAGGACAAGCTTCAAGAGGAAATTGATGCATTTGAAGAAGCTCCTAAGACCTTAGTCAAGTGGATTCCCAAGACTACTTCAAGTTCCACTTCGTCAAGTACGACTACAACTCCAAGGATTCCCATCAAGATGGTGTGGATCCAAAAGAAGAAGAACTAGAGAGTTCTTGAGGGTGACTCCGCCAACATACTTCACTCTTATCATTTTGGCAAGAACAAGTGCAATCAACTTCCACATCTTGCACTAGTTCAAGGAGTCACAAACCCTCTTGTTGGTAAGACAAGGGACAAGGTAACCTAAAAGTTTTTCATGGACATCATCTTTTGTGTGCATCACTCTATGTCTATGGATATCCTTGTTTGTTCCTTGTGGGACTAACCCATGTAGGTATTGAAAGTGCAATTCACTCAAATGGATAGCTCCAAGTGATCTACATCAACATTGAGCATCCACATCTTCAACATCTACATGAAGTCATCATCGACAAAACCCAAGGTTAGTTCATCCCTCTTAGGGGGGATATCACATCTAGGGGGAGATTTACTCTAAGACTTGAGCTAAAGCAACTCTAAAGATGTGAACACAACAATGCTTTATGTAAAAGTGGTAACCCCACTTGAGCTTAAACGATGAGTATGACCTATGATCAAGTGCTCTCACTTGACTCCTAAGTCAATATACTCATATATAGATGACCTTGTCATCGCAAATTGCTTGATAGATGCTAGAATTGGTTGTGCATGCCTTGCCACATATTTCATTTGCCATCTTATTGTGTGAGCATGCTGGTTGCATATTTTGCTCATTCGAGGACATCCACTTGTTGTTTTGATTGTTTGGTTTTATCTTCTTTTGCCAAGTGGATGGACAAGAATGCCTAAGTACCTCCTCTAGCTATCTATGCTTTTCTCGTCTCAAACTCTATTCATGCTGCATCACAAAATTTGATCAAGTCAGATTCGAACCACTCTGTGTGAGGAGCGCTCGAAGTCCCCGATTCGTCATAGACTTAAACTTCCAAAACCTCTTTATGATTCTCGGTCTGACCGATACCCCACTTTCGGTCCTACCGAGATCATTAAGTTGATCTAAGTTCTCGATCTCGGTGCAACCGATTTGAACCATTCGGTCACACCGAGTTGCAACAACTGTATACAGTTTTGCATCTCGGTGCCACCGAGTTGTTCCACTCGGTCACACCGACAGGGTCGGGCTATATATAGTCACGAGCAAAAATTTGGAAATTTCTCCGAATCCCTTCGCCCGCGCGATAGCCTGCTCTGCCAACTTGGTCTCCGGATCGTCTCCTCGCCGCCAGCCGCCTCCAGTCGCTGGTCTCCATCGCCGTCAACGGAAATTCAACCCCGCCGTTGTCGCCGTAGTGAGTCTCCGCCGAACTAGGGTATGGACTCGATCTTTGTGCTATTCCCCAATCCGATTCTTAGCACATTGTGATCATCATGATTCTTGCCACGTTTGTTAAACTTCTATCCAGTCAATGAACTCGTAGATTAGGTTTAATTCGAAAATTTTAGGGTTAGGTTTCCGCCGAAACCATCTCGGACCCACCGAGTTGAAAAACTCGGTCCCACCGATTTGGCTTATGCCATTGCACAAGTGAGACTCGGTCTGACCGAGAATTACTTATCGGTGTGACCGATCTTGGAACTCTGTGAAACCCTAGCAGTCTCGGTGCCACCGAACTGTGACTCGGTCTGACCGAGTTCACTAGTTTAGGTTCCAAAAACCGCTTCGGTAGATCCGAGTTTGAAAATCGGTAGATCCGAGATGCTTTCAGTGGGAAACTAAAACTAAGTTTTTGAATTATTCTTTTGCAAAAATCTCTGCATTTTGTGATGCCCATCCACTCTATCTCATCTATAACCTATTCACAGGGTCAGCAGTCAGAATTTGCATCATGTCAGACCAAAGTGATAGCCAGAACTTGTCAGAGCAGCAAGTGCAGATGAGTGAGGGCACTAGTCCCTCAAGCTCTTCAGATGAAGGCAGCAGGAGCACCCCTAGCAATCTGCCAAAAGCTGCCACAAGACAAAGGAAGAAGAGAACCTCAGAATCAGAGGATGAGGACTATGTGGCAGAAGAGGAAGCAACTTCAAAGAGAGTAGTGCTCGAGAAGGAACATGGCTCAGCTCAAGGCATAAAGCCAGGATTGAAAATCAAAAGGCCAACAGGTAGGCAGCCTATGCCAAAGGCCAGAGCCTCAACTCAGATTCCTGAAAAGCCTGCAACCATAGAGCCAGTTGCTGCTGAAGGAAAGAAAAGGAAGGAAAGGGTCAAGAAGACCGTAGCCAGAGTGCTTGGAAAGGCTTCCATCATGGAAGAAGAGGAAGAAGAAGAGGTTGCTGCACCAGCACCTAAGGCACCCAAGCTAATGGGTGATGCTATCAAATCAGGGGCTACTGCATCTAAGCCCAAGGAAGCACCCAAGGCTACATCAAAGGTCAAGACAGCTCCAAAGAGAAATACGAGGAGCATACCTGCAACTGAAAAGAACAAGGCCCCAGTGCCTGAAGCTGCTGAAGAAGATGATGAAGAGCATGTTCTGAGAAAGCTCAAGCCCAAGATCCCAGACCACAATGATGCTCATCCTGTGGCTGAGGACATGAAGCTCAGAAGAGACTCAGGGCTGAGGAAGTGGAGAGAAGCAGATCCGTATGCTTCAAGGAGAAGAACTGCTGTTGACTACAGGTTCCACACTAAGGAATAGCAGGACTTCTATGAGACAGTTTTGCTTGATAAGAAGCCCATTGTTTGTGACATGAGATGGGTCGACTGGACCTACATGAAGGAAAATGAGGAACACTATCCTGGTGTGATTGACAGCTTTAGTGCTTGTGGAGTTGCAGACTTTGTTGGGCAGAAGCTCACAAAGTGGAACGAGGAGCTCATTATGCAATTCTACTCCACAGCACACTTCTACCCAGATGGAAGGATAACATGGATGTCTGAAGGTACAAGGTACCAATCAACTGTTGAGGAATGGGCAAAGTTGATCAATGTGTTGGGGAACGTAGTAATTTCAAAAATTTCCTACGCACACGCAAGATCATGGTGATGCATAGCAACGAGAGGGGAGAGTGTTGTCTACGTACCAACGCAGACCGACTGCGGAAGCGATCACACAACGTAGAGGAAGTAGTCGTACGTCTTCCCGATCCGACCGATCCAAGCACCGTTACTCCGGCACCTCCGAGTTCTTAGCACACGTACAGCTCGATGACGATCCCCGGGCTCCGATCCAGCAAAGCGTCGAGGAAGAGTTCCGTCAGCACGACGGCGTGGTGACGATCTTGATGTTCTACCGATGCAGGGCTTCGCCTAAGCACTACAACGATATGATCGAGGTGGAATATGGTGGCAGGGGGCACCGCACACGGCTAAGGAACGATCTCAAGGATCAACTTGTGTGTCTATGGGGTGCCCCCTACCCCTGTATATAAAGGATGGAGGAGGAGGAGGCCGGCCAAGGCTAGGTGCGGCCAGGATGTGGAGTCCTACTAGGACTCCAAGTCCTAGTAGGAGTCCACCAAGAGGGGAGGAAGGGAGAAGGAAGTGGAGGAGAAGGAAAGATGGCCGGCCCCCTTTTCCCTAGTCCAATTCGGACTAGAGGGGAGGGGGGGCGCAGCAGGCCCTTTCTCCTCTTCCCACTAAAGCCCATCAAGGGCCAATACTTCTCCCGGCGAATTCCCGTAACTCTCCGGTACTCCGAAAAATACCCGAATCACTCGGAACCTTTCCGAAGTCCGAATATAGTCGTCCAATATATCGATCTTTACGTCTCGACCATTTTGAGACTCCTCATCATGTCCCCGATCTCATCCGGGACTCCGAACTCCTTCGGTACATCAAAACTCATAATATAACTGTCATCGAAACCTTAAGCGTGCGGACCCTACGGTTCGAGAACAATGTAGACATGACCGAGACACGTCTCCGGTCAATAACCAATAGCGGGACCTGGATGCCCATATTGGCTCCTACATATTCTACGAAGATCTTTATCGGTCAGACCGCATAACAACATACGTTGTTCCCTTTGTCATCGGTATGTTACTTGCCCGAGATTCGATCGTCGGTATCCAATACCTAGTTCAATCTCGTTACCGGCAAGTCTCTTTACTCGTTCCGTAATACATCATCTCACAACTAACATATTAGTTGCAATGCTTGCAAGGCTTATGTGATGTGCATTGCCGAGAGGGCCCAGAGATACCTCTCCGACAATCGGAGTGACAAATCCTAATCTCGAAATACGCCAACCCAACATCTATCTTTGGAGACACCTGTAGAGCTCCTTTATAATCACCCAGTTACGTTGTGACGTTTGGTAGCACACA
This sequence comes from Triticum urartu, assembly GCF_056163025.1. NCBI lineage: Eukaryota > Viridiplantae > Streptophyta > Magnoliopsida > Poales > Poaceae > Triticum > Triticum urartu. Next base: position 491,244,255 of record NC_141874.1, on the reverse strand, counting down.
AAGTGTTCCTCCGGCAAACGGGAGTTGCATAATCTCATAGTCATAGGAACATGTATAAGTCATGAAGAAAGCAATAGCAACATACTAAACGATTGGGTGCTAAGCTAATAGAATGGGTCATGTCAATCAGATCATTCAACTAATGATGTGACCTCGTTAATCAAATAACAACTCTTTGTTCATGGTTAGGAAACATAACCATCTTTGATTAACGAGCTAGTCAAGTAGAGGCATACCAGTGACACTCTGTTTGTCTATGTATTCACACATGTATTATGTTTCCGGTTAATACAATTCTAGCATGAATAATAAACATTTATCATGATATAAGGAAATAAATAATAACTTTATTATTTCCTCTAGGGCATATTTCCTTCAGTCTCCCACTTGCACTAGAGTCAATAATCTAGATCACATCACCATGTGATTAACATTGATAGTTCACATCATCATGTGATTAACACCCATAGTTCACATCGCCATGTGACCAACACCCAAAGGGTTTACTAGATTCGGTAATCTAGTTCACATCGCTATGTGATTAACACCCAAAGAGTACTAAGGTGTGATCATGTTTTTCTTGTGAGAGAATCTTAGTCAACGGTCTTTCACATTCAGATCTGTTATGTATTTTGCAATTTTTTATGTATACAATGCTCTGCACGGAGCTACTCTAGCTAATTGCTCCCACTTTCAATATGTATCTAGATCGAGACTTAGAGTCATCCAGATCAGTGTCAAAACTTGCATCGACGTAACCCTTTACGGCGAACCTTTTTGTCACCTCCATAATCGAGAAACATATCCTTATTCCAGTAAGGATAATTTTGACCGCTGTCCATTGATCTACTCCTAGATCACTATTGTACTCCCTTGCTTAACATAGGGTATACAATAGATCTGGTGCACAGCATGACATACTTTATAGAACCTATGGCCAAGGCATAGGGAATGACTTTCATTCTCTTTCTATCTTCTGCCGTGGTCGTGCTTTGAGTCTTACTCAACTTCACACCTTGTAATACAGGCAAGAACTCTTTCTTTGACTGCTCCATTTTGAACTACTTCAAAATCTTGTCAAGGTATGTACTCATTGAAAAAAACTTATCAAGCGTCTTGATCTATCTCTATAGATCTTGAAGCTCAATATGTAAGCAGCTTTACCGAAGTCTTTCTTTGAAAAACTTCTTTCAAACACTCTTTTATGCTTTACAGAATAATTCTACATTATTTCCGATCAACAATATCTCATTCACATATACTTATCAGAAATGCTGTAGTGCTCCCACTCACTTTCTTGTAAATACAGACTTCTCCGAAAGTCTGTATAAAACCAAATGCTTTGATCACACTATCAAAGCGTTTATTCCAACTCCGAGAGGCTTGCACCAGTCCATAAATGGATCGCTGGAGCTTGCACACTTTGTTAGCTCCCTTTGGATCGACAAAACCTTCCGGTTGCATCATATACAACTCTTCCAAAAATCCATTCAGGAATGTAGTTTTGACATCCATCTGCCAAATTTCATAATCATAAAATGCGGCAATTGCTAACATGATTCTGACAGACTTAAGCATCGCTACGGGTGAGAAGGTCTCATCGTAGTCAACCCCTTGAACTTTGTCGAAAACCTTTTGCGACAAGTCGAGCTTTGTAGACAGTTACATTACCATCAGCGTCAGTCTTCTTCTTGAAGATCCATTTATTTTCAATTGCTTGCCGATCATCGGGTAAGTCAACCAAAGTCCATACTTTGTTCTCATACATGGATCCCATCTCAGATTTCATGGCTTCAAGCCACTTTGCGGAATCTGGGCTCACCATCGCTTCTTCATAGTTCGTAGGTTTATCATGATCTAGTAGCATGATTTCCAGAACAGGATTACCGTACCACTCTGGTGCGGATCTCGCTCTGGTTGATCTACGAGGTTCAGTAGTATCTTGTCCTGAAGTTTCATGATCATCATCATTAGCTTCCTCACTAATTGGTATAGGCGTCGCAGAAACAGTTTTCTGTGATGTACTACTTTCCAATAAGGGAGCAGGTACAGTTACCTCGTCAAGTTCTACTTTCCTCCCACTCACTTCTTTCGAGAGAAACTCCTTCTCTAGAAAGGATCCATTCTTAGCAATAAATATCTTGCCTTCGGATCTGTGATAGAAGGTGTACCCAATAGTCTCCTTTGGGTATCCTATGAAGACACATTTCTCCGATTTGGCTTCGAGCTTATCAGGTTGAAGCTTTTTCACATAAGCATCGCAGCCCCAAACTTTAAGAAACGACAACTTTTGTTTCTTGCCAAACCACAATTCATAAGGCGTCGTCTCAACGGATTTTGATGGTGCCCTATTTTACGTGAATGCAGTTGTCTCTAATGCATATCCCCAAAACGATAGTGGTAGATCGGTAAGAGACATCATAGATCTCACCATATCTAATAAAGTACGGTTATGACATTGGGACACACCATTATGCTGTGGTGTTCCAGGTGGCATGAGTTTGTGAAACTATTCCACATTGTTCTAATTGAAGACCAAACTCGTAACTCAAATATTTGTCTCCGCGATCAGATCGTAGAAACTTTATTTTCTTGTCACGATGATTTTCCACTTCACTCTGAAATTCTTTGAACTTTTCAAATATTTCAGACTTATGTTTCATCAAGTAGATATACCCATATCTGCTCAAATCATCTGTGAAGTTCAGAAAATAACGATACTTGTCGTGAGCCTTAACACTCATCGGACCGCATACATCAGTATGTATTATTTCCAATAAGTCAGTTGCTCGCTCCGGAGAACGGAGTCTTAGTCATCTTGCCCATGAGGCATGGTTCGCAAGCATCAAGTGATTCATAATCAAGTGATTCCAAAATCCCATCAGCATGGAGTTTCTTCATGCGCTTTACACCAATATGACCTAAACGGCAGTGCCACAAATAAGTTGCACTATCATTATTAACTTTGCATCTTTTGGTTTCAATATTATCATTATGTGTATCACTACGATCGAGATCCAATGAACTATTTTCATTGGGTGTGTTACCATATAAGGTTTTATTCATGTAAACAGAACAACAATTTATTCTTTTACTTAAATGAATAACCGTATTACAATAAACATGATCAAATCATATTCATGCTCAACGCAAACACCAAATAACACTTATTTAGGTTCAACACTAATCCCGAAAGTATAGGGAAGTGTGCGATGATGATCATATCAATCTTGGAACCACTTCCAACACACATCGTCACTTCACCCTTAACTAGTCTCTGTTCATTCCGCAACTCCTGTTTCGAGTTACTACTCTTAGCAACTGAACTAGTATCAAATACTGAGGGGTTGCTATAAACACTAGTAAAGTACACATCAATAACATGTATATCAAATATACTTATGTTCACTTTGCCATCCTTCTTATCCGCCAATCACTTGGGGTAGTTCCGCTTCCAGTGACCAGTCCCTTTGCAGTAGAAGCACTTAGTCTCAGGCTTAGGATCAGACTTGGGCTTCTTCACTTGAGCAGCAACTTGCTTGCCATTCTTATTGAAGTTCCCCTTCTTCCCTTTGCCCTTTTCTTGAAACTAGTGGTCTTGTCAACCATCAACACTTGATATTTTTCTTGATTTCTACCTTCGTTGATTTCATCATCACGAAGAGCTTGGGAGTTGTTTCCGTTATCCCTTACATATTATAGTTCATCACGAAGTTCTACTAACTTGGTGATGGTGATTAGAGAATTCTGTCAATCACTATCTTATCTGGAAGATAACCTCCCACTTGATTCAAGCGATTGTAGTACCCAGACAATCTGAGCACATGCTCACTAGTTGAACGATTCTCCTCCATCTTTTAGCTATAGAACTTGTTGGAGACTTCATATCTCTCAACTCGGGTATTTGCTTGAAATATTAACTTCAACTCCTGGAACATCTCATATGGTCCATGACGTTCAAAACGTCTTTGAAGTCCCGATTCTAAGCCATTAAGCATGGTGCACTAAACTATCAAGTAGTCATCATATTAAGCTAGCCAAACGTTCATAACGTCTGCATCTGCTCCTGCAATAGGTCTGTCACCTAGCGGTGCATCAAGGACATAATTCTTCTGTGCAGCAATGAGGATAAACCTCAGATCACGGATCCAATCCGCATCATTGCTACTAACATCTTTCAACACAATTTTCTCTAGGAACATATCAAAATAAACACAGGGAAGCAACAACGCGAGCTATTGATCTACAACATAATTTGCAAAATACTACCAGGACTAAGTTCATGATAAATTTAAGTTCAATTAATCATATTACTTATGAACTCCCACTTAGATAGATATCCCTCTAATCCTCTAAGTGATCACGTGATCCAAATCAACTAAACCATAACCGATCATCACGTGAGATGGAGTAGTTTTCAATGGTGAACATCGTTATGTTGATCATATCTACTATATGATTCATGATCGACCTTTCGGTCTCCGTGTTCCAAGGCCATATCTGCATATGCTAGGCTCGTCAAGTTTAACCTGAGTATTCTACGTGTGCAAAACTGGCTTGCACCCGTTGTAGATGGACGTAGAGCTTATCACACCCGATCATCACGTGGTGTCTGGGCACGACGAACTTTGGCAACGGTGCATACTCAGGGAGAACACTTCTTGATAATTTAGTGAGAGATCATCTTATAATGCTACCGTCAATCAAAGCAAAAATAAGATGTATAAAAGATAAACATCATATGCAATCAAAATATGTGACATGATATGGCCATCATCATCTTGCTTCTTTGATCTCCATCTCCAAAGTACTGTCATGATCTATATCGTCACCGGCATGACACCATGATCTCCATCATCTTGATCTATATCAATGTGTCGTCGCGTGGTCGTCTCGCCAACAATTGCTCTTGCAACTATTGCTATCGCATAGCGATAAAGTAAAGCAATTATTGGACGCTTGCATCTCATGCAATAGAGAGACAACCATAAGGATTTTGCCAGTTGCTGATAACTTCAACAAAACATGATCATCTCATACAACAACTTATATCTCATCACGTCTTGACCATATCACATCACAACATGCCCTGCAAAAACAAGTTAGACGTCCTCTACTTTGTTGTTGCAAGTTTTACGTGGCTGCTACGGGCTTAAGCAAGAACCAATCTCACCTACGCATCAAAACCACAACGATAGTTTGTCAATTTGACTCCGTTTTAACCTTCGCAAGGACCGGGTGTAGCCACACTCGGTTCAACTAAAGTTGGAGAAACAGTCACCCGCAAGTCACCTATTGCACATCGGGGAAACCAGTCTCGCGTAAGCGTACGCGTAATGTCGGTCCGGGCCGCTTCATCCAACAATACCGCCGAACCAAAGTATGACATGCTGGTAGGTAGTATGACTTATATCGCCCACAACTCACTTGTGTTCTACTCGTGCATATAACATCAACACATAAAACCTAGGCTCGGATGCCACTGTTGGGGAACGTAGTAATTTCAAAAATTTCCTACGCACACGCAAGATCATGGTGATGCATAGAAACGAGAGGGGAGAGTGTTGTCTACGTACCAACGCAGACCGACTGCGGAAGCGATCACACAACGTAGAGGAAGTAGTCGTACGTCTTCCCGATCCGACCGATCCAAGCACCGTTACTCCGGCACCTCCGAGTTCTTAGCACACGTACAGCTCGATGACGATCCCCGGGCTCCGATCCAGCAAAGCGTCGGGGAAGAGTTCCGTCAGCACGACGGCGTGGTGACGATCTTGATGTTCTACCGATGCAGGGCTTCGCCTAAGCACTACAACGATATGATCGAGGTGGAATATGGTGGCAGGGGGCACCGCATACGGCTAAGGAACGATCTCAAGGATCAACTTGTGTGTCTATGGGGTGCCCCCTGCCCCTGTATATAAAGGATGGAGGAGGAGGAGGCCGGCCAAGGCTAGGTGCGGCCAGGATGTGGAGTCCTACTAGGACTCCAAGTCCTAGTAGGAGTCCACCAAGAGGGGAGGAAGGGAGAAGGAAGTGGAGGGGAAGGAAAGATGGCCGGCCCCCTTTTCCCTAGTCCAATTCGGACTAGAGGGGAGGGGGGGCGCAGCAGGCCCTTTCTCCTCTTCCCACTAAAGCCCATCAAGGCCCAATACTTCTCCCGGCGAATTCCCGTAACTCTCCGGTACTCCGAAAAATACCCGAATCACTCGGAACCTTTCCGAAGTCCGAATATAGTCGTCCAATATATCGATCTTTACGTCTCGACCATTTCGAGACTCCTCGTCATGTCCCCGATCTCATCCGGGACTCCGAACTCCTTCGGTACATCAAAACTCATAATATAACTGTCATCGAAACCTTAAGCGTGCGGACCCTACGGTTCGAGAACAATGTAGACATGACCGAGACACGTCTCCGGTCAATAACCAATAGCGGGACCTGGATGCCCATATTGGCTCCTACATATTCTACGAAGATCTTTATCGGTCAGACCGCATAACAACATACGTTGTTCCCTTTGTCATCGGTATGTTACTTGCCCGAGATTCGATCGTCGGTATCCAATACCTAGTTCAATCTCGTTACCGGCAAGTCTCTTTACTCGTTCCGTAATACATCATCTCACAACTAACATATTAGTTGCAATGCTTGCAAGGCTTATGTGATGTGCATTGCCGAGAGGGCCCAGAGATACCTCTCCGACAATCGGAGTGACAAATCCTAATCTCGAAATACGCCAACCCAACATCTATCTTTGGAGACACCTGTAGAGCTCCTTTATAATCACCCAGTTACGTTGTGACGTTTGGTAGCACACAAAGTGTTCCTCCGGCAAACGGGAGTTGCATAATCTCATAGTCATAGGAACATGTATAAGTCATGAAGAAAGCAATAGCAACATACTAAACGATCGGGTGCTAAGCTAATAGAATGGGTCATGTCAATCAAATCATTCAACTAATGATGTGACCTCGTTAATCAAATAACAACTCTTTGTTCATGGTTAGGAAACATAACCATCTTTGATTAACGAGCTAGTCAAGTAGAGGCATACCAGTGACACTCTGTTTGTCTATGTATTCACACATGTATTATGTTTCCGGTTAATACAATTCTAGCATGAATAATAAACATTTATCATGATATAAGGAAATAAATAATAACTTTATTATTGCCTCTAGGGCATATTTCCTTCACAATGCCCCAGAGGAAAATGAAGATGACTTGGATGTCTATGCCAAGAAAAAGATGGATCATAACTCAACGGCAAATATGTACAAGGAGATTCCAGTAGATGACCTTGACACTCACCAGCTTGGGTCCGTAAAACACTTGTTGTCAGGACTGCCTACGATCAACTGGATCCTTAGGCACACACTCTTGCCCAAGTCTGGAGATCACAGAATGATCAGAGGTCACGCCATTAACTTGCTACATATATTTGATGTGCCTCAGAAATTCAAGGTCATGAGCCTCATAGTAGAAACAATCAAGAGGACTACAGCAGATCAGAAGAGGAGCTGTGGATATGCCCCACAAATTCAGGAGTTAATCAACTCCAAGATGGGCACAGGCATATACTTATTGGACAAGGAACACCTGCCCATCCGTCCAGATTTTGAGGACAATCAAGTTGTCATGAATGAGAATGAACCATCATCTGCACAAGCACAAGCAAAGAAGGAGAAGGCAAGGAAGGAGAAAGCTGCCAAGATGCCAACTCAAGAGGAGGCATCTGAGTATTTCTTGAAAACCAAACAAGAGCAGCTTGGTTACTTGATTGCATCCACCCTGCGGATTGAGCAAGGACTAGCCACCCTAACTCAGAACCAGGCAAGCTTAGAGAGGATCATGGAACAAAAGTTCTATGACTTGGATGTCAAAGTAACAGAGATTCAGTCTGCAGTGGAACAACTTCAGGATGACATGCAGGAGAGGAGAGGCAAGACTACAACTGATGCATTTGCCAAAGTGCCAAGAGCTCAGAGATCACATGCAGTGCCAGTTGCTGACACCAGAGCCACCACCTCTGCACCAGCTACAGCCTCAGTTCCACCAGCTCCAGCGTCCACTTCAGCCTCGACTCCGACCACGTCTACAGAAGGCTTCGTCCTTGGAGTGCTCCGGACTCCACCACCATGTGAAGATCAAGCCTGAGCGTTGATCTAGCACTATGCATTTTCTAGGAACTTTTTGGTAACTTGTTGCCAAAGGGGGAGAAAAATGTATAGATCATAGGCTTCGAGAGAGAGAGTGTTGCTTTTTTCTCTCTTGCTTTATTTGGTGGTTTTTCGAACTTTGTTTGCTTTTGAGTGCTTGAGATACTATGTCATTGCTCGTGAGACATTGATGATCATGTGTTTGATCATAAGCTACACTTAATGTTTGCTTAATATTATCATCTTATCTATCTTATGTGATCATTCACTTTTCTTGGTGATGAGTGCATGTATTTCATTCTTATCATTTTAAGCGCTCCACCAAGATGTATGTGACATGGAAGAGTAACCCATGACTCTAACTCCTTGTGCATTTGCAGTCCAAAGCGAATTTTAAATATGCACAAATTTAGGGGGAGCTCTTACTTGTCACATACTTCTCAAAGCGACAATATATTTCTGCTTATTATCATTTGTCGAAGCTTTGATCTATATGTTGTCATCAATTACCAAAAATGGGGAGATTGAAAGTGCAACTATCCCTAGGTGGTTTTGGTAATTCATAACAACATATAGCTCATTGAGCTAATGCTATTCCAAGATGACTATTTCAGGAAAGCTCAATGATTGGCATGGCATGGATGTGAAAGTGGAACCCTCAAAATGCTAAGGACAAAGGATTGGCTCAAGCTCAAAACCTCAAGACTCTTCATTTTATATTTTAGTGATCCAAGATCACATTGAGTCTTTAGGAAAAGCCAATACTATCAAGGAGGGATGAGGTGTTGCTTAATGAGCCTCTTGCTTCATGTGCTTAATGATATGCTCCAAAACCCTCAACTACTTTCCCATATCCACATATGACCTAAACCCTAAGCCAAACTCGGTCATACCGATTCTTTCCCAAACTCGGTCAAACTCGGTCATACCGGTTTCACTTGTCATAAGCCACTGCCAAACCCTAGCAATTCGGTTCTACCGATAGGGATCTCGGTCTCACCAAGATGGGATTGCAAACTCTCTGTTTCCCTTTCGTAACTTTTCGATCTCACCGAAAGAGCGAATCGGTCCCACCGAGATTGCAATGTAAATTCAGTGTTTCCTTTTTGTAACTTTTCGGTCTCACCGAAAGAGCAAATCGGTCCCACCGAGTTTGCCTGACCAACTCTCTGGTTAGCTAATTACCAAAATCGGTCTCACCGAGTTTATGTAATCAGTCTCACCGAGATTACGTTATGCCCAAACCCTAACCATATCTGTCCTATCGAGTTACATGTCAGTCCCACCGAAAATCTCTAACGGTCACTAGGTTTACCTTTTCGGTCCGACCAAGTTTGTTGATTCGGTCCCACCGAGATTGGAAAACTGTGTGTAACGGTTGGATTTTGTGTGGAGGCTATATATACCCCTACACCTCCTCTTCATTCGTGAAGAGAGCCATCAGAACACATACACAATTCCAACTCATATGTTCTGAGAGAGAACCACCTACTCATGTGTTGAGACCAAGATATTCCATTCCTACCATATGAATCTTGATCTCTAGCTTTCCCCAAGTTTCTTTCCACTCAAACCTTCTTTCCACCAGATCCAAATCCTATGAGAGAGAGTTGAGTGTTGGGGAGACTATCATTTGAAGCACAAGAGCAAGGAGTTCATTACCTACACACCATTTGTTACTTCTTGGAGAGTGGTGTCTCCTAGATTGGCTAGGTGTTACTTGGGAGCCTCCGACAAGATTGTGGAGTTGAACCAAGGAGTTTGTAAGGGCAAGGAGATCGCCTACTTCGTGAAGATCTACCGCTAGTGAGGCAAGTCCTTCGTGGGCGATGGCCATGGTGGGATAGACAAGGTTGCTTCTTCGTGGACCCTTCGTGGGTGGTTGCTTCTTCATGGACCCTTCGTGGGTGGTTGCTTCTTCGTGGACCCTTTGTGGGTGGAGCCCTCCGTGGACTCGCGCAACCATTACCCTTCGTGGGTGGAGCCCTCCGTGGACTCGCGCAACCATTACCCTTCGTGGGTGGAGCCCTCCGTGGACTCGCGCAACCATTACCCTTCGTGGGTGGAGCCCTTCGTGGACTCGCGCAACCGTTACCCTTCGTGGGTTGAAGTCTCCATCAACGTGGATGTAGGATAGCACCACCTATCCGAACCACGGGAAAAACATCCGTGTCTCCAATTGCGTTTGAATTCTCCAAACCCTTCCCTTTACATTCTTGCAAATTGCATGCTTTACTTTCCGCTGCCAATATACTCTTTGCATGCTTGCTTGAATTGTGTGATGATTGCTTGACTTGTCCTACAATAGCTAAAATCTGCCAAGAACTAAAATTGGGAAAAGGTTAAGTTTTTATTTGGTCAAGTAGTCTAATCACCCCCCCTCTAGACATACTTTCGATCCTACACGTTCTCAGGAGGTAGGCCCCCTGTCGGGGAGGTACCCCAAGGCCTGCCCCCGGCAGGGGACCCATGGTCGTCGGGGGAACCGCTGGCGACCGCTCTGCCCCATTGGCGTCGTCCTAGTTTCCTGTCGCCGTCGATGGCGGCAGAGTGTGGCGCAAGGCGGGGCCCTCGTCTGGCGATATGAAGCAAGGCCAGTACCTGTGAAGAAAGCCCAGTGCATGTGAAGCTCGCCGCCCCATGACACTCTCACGTAATAATGAGTGGGGCCGTACACGCCCCGGAGTCTCCGGAGAGCCGCCCTCGGGCCTCGGGGGCTCCCGCCCACGCCCAGTGGCAGGACTTAGCTCCGCGCTGGTGAGAAGATGTCGAAGACTAGACTAGGTGCCGGATGCGGCCTTTTGCTTTTGCCTTTCCTTGTTGACAAGTTCTTCGATTTGGATTTAAGTTGGATTTGAGCTCGGTGCTTGCGTGTGTTTGGGGGTAGGGGTGTTTAGTCTCGTTCGAGCAATCTCTCGCGTTCTGGTTTTGGCTTTGCGTCCAAGGTTAACATCAGCCGCCCCCCCTCGTGAGCCCCTCGCGAGCCGGGCCGGGCCAGGCACGTTCACAACCCGGACCACTGTTACCGCACCCTTTCCGGAGGTTTTCATCGCGGGATCCACAAGTTGATCAGAAGACACCCAAGGTGCAGTGGCCCCCGCAAGCCCGCTCGGGACTCGTCGGGGTCGGAAGGTTAAACGGCAGTAACGCGCGGTCAGTCGGACATATCACTCACTGCGTCTTGGGCATCCTCAGAGGCATCACTGGCGCCGTCGGCATTGTCACCACCGCCGCCAGCATCTCCATCAGCGCCAGGCTCGTCCACAATGTTGCCTTCATTGGCACCCACGACCACGCCGTCGTCATCAGACAAAAAGGCCCTGACGAGGGCATCCACGTTGTCCTCCACCCACCGCGCCAGGTCGCCCCGGACGGCAATGGGCACGGGTGCGATGGCAGCGTCGAAGTCGAAGTGGGGGTCCCTGTCCTGCAGATAGCTGAAGACACGGGAGAAGGCACGCCCGAGCAAGGCTCGGTTCCTCTCTTCGACAAGCCAGCGGGACCTCTCAGACCGGTTCTCCAGAAGCGTCACCACATCAGTGAAAAATTGGAGGTTGCCGGCGTAGTTGACCTCGTGCGCCTCCCTAGCGGCAGCCTCGCAGACATAGCCCAAAGCTGTGTTGGCCCTCTCTCGGAGCGTTTGAAGCATGGGGGCATGCACATGCTCCAGAACCCGCCGCCGACGGAGCTCGTCATCACTCCGCTGCGTGATGGCCTCGGCATCATCGACCCTCTGTTGAAGAAGAAGCTACTCGGCCCGGGAAGAGGATAGCTCCGCCTGCGCCGCACTGAGGGCGGCTGCGGAGGAATCCGCACGCCGCGTCGCTTCGGTCAGTTTGGCCCTAAGGGATGCGGTCCTGCCCTCAGCCTCGACCATGATCAGCCCCAACCTCGTCCGGTGTTCATGCTCGAGGGCCGAGCGAGCTTCCGCCACGCGGCGATCGACTTCTTCCTGGGCTCAAGCTTCACGCGCGGCAACGTCATCCTCCGCCCGGGCCACCAGGTGCTCCCTCGTCTCCAACCGCTCAAGGTCAAGGTTGTGCTCGGCGGCCTCCAGCGTCAGAACTCCTCGCGCTTCAGAAGCTCCGCCCGGTCAACAGAGGCCACTCCCATCGACTCAAGGGCCGCCTGGCGCAATTCCACTTGCTGCTCTAGGGAGTTGCTCCAGGCCTGGAGCTCCCGTGCGCGCTCCTCTGCATCCTTGCACCGCCGGTCTGCCTCCCGAGCCTCCTCAACGGCCAGGGAGCAGGCCTCCCGTGAAGCTGCCAGCGACGCCTCAGCCTTCGCGTTGTCAAGATCATGTTGATGACGCGCGAGGGTGACGGCTACCTTTAGTTTGCGTCTCTCCTCAGCAAGGCGCAAACCTTCGGCCTCGAGGCACGCATCCTCATCAGCAAGCTCTGCCCCGATCCGGCTCACCGCATCCGCCGCCCCCTGGAGGAACTCTTCGCGAAGGGCGCGTCGCTCCCAAGCGCGCCTGAGCACGTCTTCTACATCTCCCTCTTCCACCGGAGCATGCAGAGGGCCCCAGGGCGGCTGGCCTCCTCTCGGCGCGGGGCTGGGGGCTGGCGCCCTAGCCATCACCGAACTGACCTCTTTGGGAATCCGGCCAGGCGTCGGCCCGCCCACGGAGGAGGAGCCGAAGACGGACTTCAGTCATTCACCATCAATGATCAGAGGAGGAACGCGGGGCAAGCCAGATGTGCCCCAGGAGGACCCATGAAGAAAGGACAGCGGGCGCGCAGGCTCGAGGTGCCCTATGGAACGGACCACTCCACCAACTGGTCCGGCAGCAGGGGTGCCGCTCGAGCTCGGCGAGCCCAGAGCCGGTGGAGAAGGCGAAGCTTGGGGGATTGGCTCCCGGGCTGGCTCGGCAGGTTTCGCAGGGTAGGGCCTGAGAGGGCCACAATCAGTCGCAGGGATAGCAAAGCGAACAAGCAAGGAAAGAAGAAGACTTACTCGTCCATGGCGAAGTACTTCTTGCGCTTCAACAAGCGGCAAGGGCGGTCATTGCCACCCAAGGCCTCCTTCCTCTTACAGAGGGCCTCGAAGTCTACGCGGAACCGACCCAAGCGCCCGGCGCACGGGTCGGCCCCTGGTGCGGGAGAAGCATCAAGGTGATCAGCGCTGGAGGAGTCAGCCTGGAGGGCGCCGCCAGGCGTCGCCTCA